>NC_142195.1:21089341-21454341 GCF_026936395.1 Plectropomus leopardus | reverse complement strand
CTAATGAAGCACAACAACATGGAAAAATGAATAAATAATCACAAAAGCTACAATGGTCAGAAAGAGCAGGCCATTTCAAGTCAAAATTTGGGCTGTCAATCATGTTGAAATTAAGGTCTGTACATAACACATTTTTTTGTATTGTATTACTTGCTGGCCAACATTACCATCTTTAGAGGCCATACCGGGCTGAGTTCTAAAGCTACAGTGACGATACTGGTATCATTTTAAACCAGAGGAACCCAATGGTACCCAAAATGTCATGCTTCTCAGAAAGAGGGCTGAATAAAGTTAGGCTAAATTTTGGCAATGGAAAAATGATATGGCTATTTCACAGGGGTCCCTTGACCTCTAACCTCAAGATATCTGAATGAAAAGCGGTTCTGTGGGTTCACATAAGTCTCCCCTTTACAAATATGCCCACTTTATGCTAGACGTGCAGTTTATTTTGCTGTCATTCGATTCCTAACCAAGACATTATGGTAAGAATTGCTTTACCTTGTCAATATGGACCAGAAAACTGTTTTGAAATGCAAAACTGAAAACGTGATTAAAAAATGATTTATCGTGATTAACTACTGAAATTCTGCAATTAACCGCGATTTTAAAAAAATAATGATTTGACAGCCATAGTCAAAATACATTCTATTTTCAGTACATAGACTCACATACTTGCCAATACCCGATCCAGCATAATTTTAAATTTTTGAGCATTAACGCTGTGCAACAGTGAGATAAATTGAAAAATCCAATGAGTGTGTCCTTCTCTTGTATTCTTGTCTCTCCTCACTGCATTTGATTCTCCACCTCTCCCTCCATTTGTATTCCACGCAATGACCATTGTCACATCTCCAAGCATCGCCTTGACTCCAAACCTGTCCGACATCTCCCCTTTCATTTTCTCTAATCTTTGCACTCCTTCCTCTTCTCTGACCTCAATCACACGAGTGGCCCTAATGTGTTAGGCTGCCACGTGCTCACCATCCTCTTTTTCTCTTACACCCATCTTTTCCCTCGGTCTTCTCTTCCTACATCCTGATCTCAGTCGTGTTTGTTGATAGTTTTTCCTAACATCTAATTTCCTCCCCTCACCTCCACACCCACTCCCATCGCTTCAAGTCTTCCTCTCTCATATTTGACCACAATCATGTTTGCTGTTTGCCTCTACAGAGTCTGTACAATTCTCTTACTGCCTTCCCTCTTCTGCCACCTTCCTTCTAGTCCCAATCATGCCTGATGGTATCCTTCAGTAAAACTGTCTCCTGCTCCATAATTGAATCTCCCAAGTTCTTTAACTTTCCCTGCTCTCCCCCTTTGACCACAATCACTTTTGTTGTTACCCTCCTCCTAACCTCTCGAGTCGTCTTTCCAGTCACTTGTCTGCTTTAATCCTACCCTCAGCAAGTCACATACGTTGTTAGCTATGCCTAGCTTCTCCTCTGTCCTGTCAGGTATTCTGTTGTATTCTCCTATTCTGCCCCAGGTGAAAGCATTCTCGCCTGTTGTTCAACTCAACTTTTCCTGTCACTTCTCTTGACCTCTGCGTCCCTCCGCTCCTCAGGAATGACCATAGTCTTGTCTGCCGTTAGCGATACCCGACCTCTTCTTGTCTCACTTCTTCAGTTGCCAGCTTTTCTCTCAAGTCCTGTAACTCTCCCTGACAGTCACACATCTCTTCAATCGCCTCATGTGTCCTCTGCAGGAAAAAGGCAACATTTTTCAGCAAGAAGAAGTAAACGGGTAATTTTTCAAGGACGACCTCACATTTCACAACTTTTCTCTCCTCTTTGCATTGGTCATATTGAAAAACTGCTCTGGCAGTGATGTTTTTCTTGTTAGTTTGGAATAATTGAAGAACTGCAGCATGACCAGCTGAAGCCATGGATGAGCAGACAAAGATAAGATTGCCACCTAACTTTTCATCAATAGAAAATACAGTAATACCCAGATTGATGATTGAGGAATTACCTAAAACAAGCAAGAGCTATGACCATCCTAACAGAAGCAGCAACTGCTGCACTTTTTTTTTCTTCTTAATAGCACCTCCAGGATCAAAGCGCATCACTCCACTAGTATTAAATGATTAATGTATGGATCAAACTATAAATGTCTCCTTTTTGCAGTCACACTGTGCAGCCCATATTTCTTCAAAGGAGCGTGTGATTGTGGGAATAATCTATTTCAGTACAGACTAATGCCACATTCACATCCTTTCATACAGATGAGCAGCTGTGTGAGGAAAAGTCGAGCGATATTGGCAATTTCTGACCACTACAATAACTGCTACTTGATGAAAAGAACTACAGAAGTGCCAACAAAACCATGGAAAATTGGGTGTAACACCACAATAACTGGCATTTACATCTCAATACTATGTGATATTAACACTGATTGGCTCAATTTAAAAGAAGCTATACACCGATATAGACTTAATTTAAGGGTTGTATCTGAGTCAGAAATATGTCAGTTGAATTGGATTTGGCTATTCAAAAAGAATATTCTATATAGAGGTGTGGTGAGATGTCTGGAGCAGCAGCGATGTTCATGTAATATAGCAAACAAGTCAAGTTAGCCCTCCCAGCTAATGTGTGCTAACTACACTAACTGGATTGCAAATTTGCAACGATTTTCTCTGCAGCTAAATCTCGGTACTTAAATGTCCCTAGAAGTACAATGCACAATGACTAACCAAAGACTGTATGGACAACATGACAGTTGCCTCAAAGTGTAATATTTCAATTTGGATCGCCCCCTGGTGTCTGCCTGCAGTATAGGTCATAAAGCCTGCCCCTCCATGTTATTGAATGGGACTTAGGCAAAACTAGAAACAAAAATTACATGCCAAATAAATGTTTCCCAAACATGGATTCAGTCACTGAAGGCAGTTCTCATCACAATGATGTTTGTTAAAGTGAAAGTTATTATTATAACTTTGGTTTTTATAAGTTATTCAAAAAGGGGATTTTCCGCCATGATTGACAGCTCGCAATTGGTCGGACAGGTGTTTTGGAGGGAACCCGATGGAGGGGCGTCCATCTATATATACAGTCTATGAGACCAACCAAAAACAAAAACAGACTGCTGGACTGACAGGTCTCCAACTGATGATTTGAATCTTTGTCTTTCAGGGGGCAGCCCTACTTAATCTCCATGTATTTGGTATGGCCATAAACTATCATCATAAAAACATATAGGTAGTTAGCCTATAACACTGAACAGTAAACAAACTCACAGCATAGAGGGATGGATGGTTGTATGAATAGACATCTCACATCTACTTCCCCACAAAATGACTTATGATTCTCTCACAACATTCATCATGTATTCCTGTACTGCATATATACGCTACTATATAATGCTGTAGCCTGGAGGCACATTGCTCTGCTCCGCTTATCCCCTGGATGCACTTCTGTAGAAAGAAATTGTTTTTATATGTTGAATGCAAGCACTTTATGTGTCAAAATGCAAAAATAAGTGTGTGCATGTTTATGGAATCTATAGTGGATTAAAGTGTGCTTCTGCTGTCAGATAGAATATTGGTCAATGAGTATGTTAACAGGATATACGTCCTTCAGATGGCCATTAGCTGTGGAGGAAACACACTGGCATAAAAATACTATATTACACTGCAAATATACTTAGGAGGTTCGCCCCCTACTGGAGAATGTAGCTTGTGTGTGTTTGTGTGTAGAGGAGTGGGGGCTTATTTAAGTGTTGGGGGGGTGAGTGATGAATATTCATAAGAGGGTTTATCCATTTCCCTCCTTTCATCCCTCGTTTGCTTTGATCAGAAAGTTAGAGAAGTCAAACTCTTCTATTGCCTGGGCTGCAAGAATGCTACAGGGGCTGAACGGAGAGCTGTCTAAGGATGAAAACGCAGCGGAGGCAAGCAGATATACACACAAGTTGACACACACACTGACCCACTAGCACACACATAAGTTGACAGACAAAAAGGCTGACTGGCAGAGACTGACTCACAAGCAGAGAAATGGGCAAATACACAAATACAACAAAAAAATGCGGCAAAAGGAGCACAACATACACAAGTTAAGAAAAATATCTGCAAACACATGAGCAGAGAAGCGTACAACCGGTCCACAACGGCCCATAACTGAAGGTGCTTAGTAAGAGGGTATGTCATGAGTTTTTAGCATTAGAGTGTTTTAATATCTGCATGTCCTCTTCATATTAAAAATGTACAAAGAAAGCACAAGAGTTCTTCAGATTACCGAAATAATTACACACCGACTCCCCCTTCGAGCTAGATCAGGGTGCAGAGAGGAAACCGTTGTAAAATGCAAATCTCTGAAATGCATGTGAGACGCCTTAATTGGGGCCAGATCTCAACAAAATCTTGTCATGTTCTCACACCCTTAGGTGCATTTAGATAAAAGCACACAGCAAGTGGCATATCTAACTAAAGAGAGAGAGGTTAGACGGAGAAAGCGTGGGAGCTGCGCATTGCTGGAGAGGAGCACTGGCTTTCTTATGTCTCTGCTGCCGTTTGGAGGTTTTGCGTACAAAGATCTCGCCTGCATCGGTTTTACAGAGGCATGTAATATCTCTCTGATGTGTGCATGTACCCACAAATATGCTTAACTAAGATCATGTTTTACTCCTCGGGCCTCTTTTTCTATCACTTTTTTTCACCCCCCCCCCACCCTCTCTGAGGTTTTGGGTTTGAAGCATTTTGTCAGATCCAAATTCAGTGAATCAGCTAATCAAATCTGAATCCTCTTGAATCCCTCATTACATCTTATTAGACTCAGCTTTTAACATTTACAAGTAATAATTATCTAAAACTCACAGATTCAGTTGCGATCTGTCACCACCTTTTACTGATCGAGAAGGCAAAGACATGACAGTTTTTAGTGGTAAGTAAATTAAAATGTTGCTACAACCTGAAATTTAGATGAGTCTGACAGAGTGAATATGGATTTTGCCTACTTTTGCATGTTACTTCTCTAGAAACCAATTCTAGATGCCACTTCGGAGCTACAAAGTTGGTAAGCATAAATCGTTGATATCTGAATAAATATCAAATAAATAAAGGTTTATACCACTGGAGAGGAATCACTTTCCTGTTGGTCTTATTAAACTTCAAACGCTACTAACCCTTACACTAAATTCTTCCATACTGTACAATATTGCTAATATTGCTGACATCTTGCTGTGTACTGTTTTAAAGTGGCAAAGTAGTAGTAGTAGTAGTGCCTCTACTTTTAAGTTTATTAATAATTGGACTGGTGCTTGCACTCTATCATCAATTACGGCAGTATCAGTGACATTTACAATACCGGTACCAGTATTGGACAAACTCTACTTCTGAGCTATCAATGCCTTTAAAAAATGCCGGCATGTTTTTCTGATAGTTGTGCATTGTAAAACAATGACATCAAACTCATGTATCAACACTACTTGAAACATGCAAGCAACAAGACTGAAGAAATTATCCAAAGCATGGGCTTCATTTCATAAAGAAATATGACAACATTGCTGCTGTAATGTCAGTAAAATGATCATTTCAGGGTGAAAACACCACCATTATGCTGAAACAACTTTAAATGCAACATGGGCGTAAATTACAGAAAAGTATTTGACACAACACACAAGTGCCACAGCTTTTTAACCCAGCAGCATGTCCGTTACCAAGGGTAAATATCTTATTATCATCATTATTAACATTAGTGCCATTTGACTAAGAAAAACCTACATAAATGCTGTAAATATTCTCTCATTTCATCTACACTGAATTTAGACCCTGAGATAATAAAGCACACATAAAATGTATTGAGAATCAACAAGGTTAAGAAACATACAGATAAGCAGAATCAGTAATGACACTGGTATCAATAAAATGCGCAAAATAGTGCACATTGACCAGACAGTAGCCGAAAGTTTCCACTGTTTATCAGGTAAAGTGATGGTTGTTATTCCAACAAGTGACAGTCAGTGCCAGCTAGGAGTAAGAAGCTTACTAACTTACTGCCTGCCCATTTCCTATGTTGCTCCTTGTTAATAAAAAAGGCTTCAGAACACAATCCTCCCTCTGCCTTCCAGAAACTGTTTAATTTTCCAAGCAAAAAAAGTCTGTCTTTTTACTGCTGTACCCCCCTACCCCCACCCCTCTACACCGGCTTCCAATTTGTAGCCTTCTGTGTACGTTACAGCAGTGCGATTTTCGCATCCCCCCCCCCCCTTCTGATCGGGCCCACACTCGGACATCTGTCCGAGGATGTTTATTCAGGCAGTAAGTATGTTAGGGGAAATATTATCCTAGTTTTACCTTACCTTTATTCGGTCTGAAGCATAAACACCAGCATTGCAAGGTGGGGATGGGAGAGGAGAGGCAAATAAAAAGGAGTGTAGAGGAGGTAAGACAGAGTGGACCTGAGAGAGTAAAAGAGACGGATGAAGGGCGGGAGAGGTGAGAAGTCGGTAATAGAGAAGATGGGCGAACAAGAAAGGGATAGAAAAGAAGAAGTAATTGGATTGGAGAACATGTAATGGGGGGTAAAGAGGGAAACCAGGTGGTTGGAATGATGATGAGAGAAGAAGAGGACACCAAGAAATCATTAAGGAATGGAAGAAAGGTAGAGAAAGGATTTGGAGTAGAATGACCAGAAACTCAAAAGTATCTACAGCAGTTGAAACAGAAATCCATATACATTTCTGCCTCTTTAAGAGACAGTTAATCAATTCTGGCATCACTTCTCAATCAATTTGCACCTCTCAGTTCCTTGAGAATCTCTTTAAAATGTCTTTTTTCTCAGTCATCAACAGCCCCTTAATAAGGCGTAAGTACCATATCTCCAATTTAAGAACCTTTTTCATTTACCAAGGTTAAAATAGAAACTTTTTTTCCAACTCCACTTTCTCCCAAAAATGTCAGTAATAAGAAGATATAAAACTTTGAATTTTAGGGTCATTGTCCAAGAAGTCTAGACAGCTTTTTTATAGTCTGTTAAAAATCAATATAGAGTTTACATGCATGCCTGTCTGGTACTTGGCATATAGGCGAACACAGACGGGCACACAGATGCTTACCATGCACAAGCACATACGTCTCTCTTTCTTTCTCGTTATCTCTCTCTCTCTCTCACACACACACACACACACACACACACGCACACACGCACACACTGGCCTCTTCCCGTCTGGTGTTGCTTCCAGCCCTAAAACCAAACCATGTGTGGGAGCTATCCTGTGCTGGACTAAACTGTATGCCCTGTTGGTGCAAGGTCCCTCCACTTGGAGAGGGCTGGACAGTTTGTCTCTGTCTGTCTTCCTGTCTCTCTATGTGCCTGTCTCTGGCTTTGTGTGCTTTTGACAGCAAGTGCTTTCTTTTTCGCAATTCACCTTTTGCCTATTTTTCCGCCCTCATGTGCTTGCCTGTGCCATTCTTATTTGCACCCTTTTCTCCGTCTGTGTGCGTCGCCGTCTTTCCCTCCCTTGAACTCTTTCTGCCACTCTTTCTATTTGCACCCCCCCCCCCCTACCCCCCTCCAACCTCCCTTCTCTCACTCCCGCTCCACCACCAACTAGGCATGAAAACGGTGCTCCATTAGGAGTGCCTGGGCTAAGCCCAGTCTGACACACACTGCTTTGATCAGCCGTGAGCTGGGCTAAACACCCCGCTAAACTCCCAGTCTGAGGAAGGGAGGGAGGGGGCGTTGAGGGAGAGCATGAGAGTTAGCGAGAGATGGGACCGAGAAAGATCAAAACAGGGAAATGAGATGGAGATGGAGATACAATAAAAAAGGGAAACAGACTGAATTTCCCGAGCTGTCCCGGAGTATATGTTCCCCCACCACTCTTGTCTTTTATCACATTTTTCTTCACATCTCTGTTTTATCACCTAGTTTTCTCTCTCTCACCTTCACTCCTTTTTTTTCTCCACAACCTCCAGGTAGCCTCTAAGATGCAACAATCTCTGCAGGTGCATAACTCAGAAGCTCAGAGAGTGAACTTAAAAAACACAATCACATCAGACTACTGGGAAGTCCCCCAACAAATCTTTGCAGCATCTTTCTCAGAGGACAACTCAGCTGTCTTGTTAGTTCAATAAATATAGTACCCACCCCAATAGACACACATATGTTGTCTAGGAGAGAAAAAGACCAGAGAGAGAAGATATAGAGACCAGACCTCCATAACTGACAACAGTTAAAAAACGCCAGAGCTTTCCACATTCAGGCCGGCGGATACTAAACCAGCAGCAGCAAAAGGACAAAAAGCGCCCGTCTTTTTCTCCTGAGGAGTGAAGAGAAAAGGGATTTCCGCTCAGTGCTAATCAATCAGGCCGTGATAATGGCTCCCATGCCTAGCTGTCGACTGGAGGGGTCAAGGCATCCCATGACCCAGCGCCCAGGGCCCAGGGGCCAAAGCCCCTTTCAGAATAGCACCCCAGGACGGACTCCCCGGGCTAATTGTCCAAGCCAGTGTCAGCCTTTTCAATGCCCCCCTCCTTCTTACCCCCCCCCTCCACTTTCTCCTTCATTCCTCTCTCTTTCTTCTCCCTCTCCCTCCCCTCCTCTCAACTCCGCGATCCTCTCTCTTTCTATGCAACTGAGGAATCTACTACCAGCGTGTACCAGCGTGGGGGAGAAAATGAGATAGAGAGCGAGGAGTTGGGAGACAAAAAGGAGCATGTGTGGAGCCAGAGAGGAGACAGAGAGAGAAAGAGGGAGCTGAGGACAGGGAGAAAAGTTAACGAAAAGACAAGAGAAAGGATAGTGAGAAGTGGAAGATCAGTGGCGGCAACAAAAACGAGCGAGGAGGGAAGTGAGAGGGGAGGATGAGAGAGGATGAGAGAGCCTGAGACAGCGAGTCAATAGGACAGAGAGGCACAGACAGAACCAGAGACAGTTGGACAGAAGAGATAAGGAGGAGAGGCAGCAAGACTGTCCCCTTTACCCAAAACGCATCACTCATATCACTGGAACAGAGTGCCGCGGTCTATCCCCCCTTCCATCTGCATATCAATGAGTTTCTATTAATCACAGCCAGAGCAGCGTGCGTCTCTGAGGGAATCTGCTCGACATCAGTGCGGCTGACCACCACAATGCAGCCGGCATACAAAACACATAAAAGACAGGGAGGACACACACACGCACGCACACACACACACACACACACACAGGAGAGCACAAGAGTCCGAAGCACTCCAGCTCGGCGCAATGGCATTCCTCTCATTCCAGGCGCACGCTGCTAATTAAGAGCATTAGCTCCCACAGACAGAGGGGCAGATTGATGGAGAGGCATCCCGATGTTGCACTATAGCACCACATCTCCGCTCTCTTTTGTCACCTTTTCCTCACAGTCCCTTCCACTCTTTCCCTGTCTCAGGTCCAGGTAACACAGTGCAGAGGAAGAAGTCCAAAAAATTAAAATGAGAAAAAATATTTTTAAAAAAATGTCTACTCACTGGAAACCTCCTCTTTTTGTGTATTTCTTTTTTTTTTCCTCCTGATCTGTCACTCCTTATCCTCTTCTCCACTGTAGACAAGGGGAGTGTGTCTATCCCGGCGTGTGTGCTGTGTCAGTCCGATAGAGGAAAGTTGTTGTCTGCGTGCATGTGTGTGTGTATGCGTGCGTGCGTGTGTGAAAGAGAGAGGAAGAGAGAGAGAACGTGTGCGTCTGTCTCTGTGTCTCGCACTGCTCTGAGTGAGCGAGCTGAGGCTGTTTTAAACAGGCTGCTCTCCCCATGTGACCAGCCCAGCCACAGGCAGGAATACATTACTGAGACACACACACACACACACCCACCCACACACACACACACACACACACCCACACACACACACACACACACACACACTTTCTCGCTCTCCCCTTCTCTCTGTCTCTCTCTTGCCCATACACGCACCGTGTCCACAGTGCACCCCCTAGCCACCACTCAGGGTAGTGGAGGGAACAGCCCACACACATAATAGCCTATTTACACTCACACACACACACAAACACACACACACACAGGAATACAGCATGTACACACACACTGACATATAGGAGGGACTATAGCAGCGCTGGGAGTTTGCACTCAGCATGTGTTTGCATACAAACACTGTGTATAGACGAAGTTAAAGAGCATCCCAGGGAACACAGACACAAATAAATAAAGGACTCTACAACAATTACAGACAATTCAGCCAATTAAATATTTTTCCAATGTTTTCTGACTTCTCCTTCTCTGCCGTAGCGATGTTTCACACCTGGAAGCACTGACCTTTTCAGTAATGAAAACCTTTTAAAGTTGACCTTCTGCTGCGAGGCTGATACAACTGCATTACAGCTATTACACCTTCAGGAACAACAATGGAAAACGCCACCGCTGAAGTGTTTCGAGTGAAATATATATCGAAAGATTTTCAAAAAGCCGCGTGTGTTCTAAAATACTTAAACATGACAGTGTGAATTGAGCAGATGACAGATCGTCTCTTGAGAAAATGTTCTTGGGAGACGCATCGATAGATCGCCACAAAACATCGCAGATGCATCATTATTCTCTCTTACAAATGCAGCTGCTATAGCATTCAGACTGCATGTGCAACGGATAGTTGATCAGCGCCTGACACATTTATCATTTAACGCTCAGGAACTTTCAGCACCACATTGTAGCTCTTGAGAACCTTGAACAGAAATGAATGGTTACTGAAAGTCATTTATCATCACAATAATACCCAAGAGGGCAGTCCTTTTCTGTGATTACAGGCACCAATCGCAACACCGGTTTAACATGGCACCTCCTAATGTCGACACATCCAGGCCTGAGGCGTGTGTGTGCCAGAACCCATACAAAGCTATTTGACTCAGTGGTTTAATCTGAACAGGCTATGTGAGCTGCATGGTTAACTGCACCTTTTTTTCCCCTGTAACTTTTACTTGAACTGTTTTGTCTACCTGGCATAGGCACATTTAAAAGTTTAATCGCTGGAATGCCGAAACATTAAAAAGAAGTCTGATGGGACAACATGATAAGCAGTCAGACAATCAATTTATAGATAGATAGATAGATAGATAGATATCCCTCCTATCTTTATCTATATAAACAGTATTTGTGTTATTTGCTCACTCAGTCCCTCTCCTCTCTCTTCTCCTTCAGCTGCAGACAGGCATGCACTTAAACACATTTACACAAGTGACCTCAATAACCACCTATAGCATAGTGACGCAACTAGTTTAAATATGAACAGAAAGATGACTTTAATACCTGATTATCTTTTGCTAGCTGTTTTTGTTTGTTTGGGTTTTTTTTGTTGAACATTCATCACATGTATAAACTGACTTTCATACTTCCAATACTGATGACAGTTTTACCTCCAAATTGAGTAGTTTCAAAATCTGGCAAAACTGCAGGCTTGATTACAGCCTGTCTAATCATCTCAGCGCCTATGTTTCTTGCCACATCGGAGGTGGTTGTAGCAATGTCACAGTGTTCCCAAATCTCTGCAATTACTTTTGTGAGTAATGTCATCATAATCGAGAGAAATCATGGCCAAAACTATTAAATTTTCCTGAAAATGCACACACATCCCACACTAATACAACCACACATACTAATGAAATAGCTACCCACAGTAGGAACAGTATGTTTTATTTTTTTTATGTCTCCAAGAATGCACATGCCATGTATTACATGCACCTGCAGCTGTCTTTCTGTTGTGTTCATGAACTTCAAGTTGTATTGTGGAATCAACATGGACGCTACAAAAAATATACATTACATTTTATCGCTCGGATCATTTAAACAACATGTGGATCACAAAGAAGAAAGAAGACGGACCAGGTGAGCCATGAAATATGATCAGGAACTCCACATGAATGCAGCACAAGGCTGCGGAGGTAACTGGGACATCTGCTTCTTGCCTTTCAAAGAACACCAGATAACTGTTCTGTAACATTGTATTGAACAACATACCCTACCTACATACAAGTCAGATGCTGAATCAAGGAATTAAAATTAATATTTAATCTTTGTTCATGTAAATGTATAAATTATGATTGGTAATGCATTGGAGAGAAGTTTTGTGGGGGTGCAGCACTAGCTGTCAAATATGCATGTACTACAAGGGCGGAAGAAAGACATGAATAAACTGACGCCGTATTTTACAAATAATTATCAAAACACGCAGGGATCCATACATCTACGTGTATCGGTTCAAAGGAACTGATCCTGCGAAAAGAATCGGTTCGCCCATTACCACATTTCAGCATCAAAAACAGCAAATAAAGTGCCCTAATGACACTATTAGTCAATGTAATGATGCCAGTTTGTTGGTGTTTTAAAGGCTCTACATAACCATGCTCTACCCACACAAGTGTTTTCGCTTATTTTGTCTAATTAGGCCTCTTTTGAGGGCTGTTTGTTTCGTGTGCTTGGCTGACTTTTCCCTGACCCCACTACAAGCTTGTTTATTTATCTATTTGTTTTATTTCAATTTTGATTTATTTATTCTTTTTTTTTCAGTTTTAAGGTGGTTGAGCTACACCTTTATCATTTTTAGGTCTAATCAGCCAGAATAAGGGTGGCTTTGACATTAGAGAAGAGGCTTGATTATATTATGTAATGATCATTTTGAAACATTACATCTACTCTTAACATGAATTTAAAAAAAGGAAAACATGACAATGAAATGAAAACCAAATGTCCCACATATTAAAAAAAAAAAGAAAAATGATACAATTAGCCTGCAGATTATCATCTGTAGCAAAGATGCAAGTAGTGTTTAATTTAAACAGCCTGTTTTCCATCAGAATTAGAACACTAGTTTTTTAATTATCTTATGCATATTCACAAAACAATCTCTATAAACAGGATTGCAGGATGAGCTCCACACTCAATAAAAATCCATCAGATTAATAAACCTGCTTTGCCATTAACTTTTGTAATAAATCCATGTCATTCAAACCACTGACTACACATGATAGCACCTGTCTGTATTTGCTTTAAGCTGTTTATTTATTTTGAGGCTCCTTTTTCTTCTTTTTCTTCCCATGGCCTATTATATGAAGTTGGCACAATTTTAAATATTTGCAACAATCAGTGAAGCTATGACCTTATATCTGTATATTAGGGACCACTTCACATATTACAGGCACTGGGATATCATCATAATACCATTAATTTTGAACCAGTCCACATAAATCCTGAGTCATCATTGCTGCAAAAAGCAGGAGCAAAAATCTTTGTTTTTAAAAACTAGAGCACTGCAAAAGTGATACAACCCTGAATTTTACTCAGACGGGCTTTTACAAAAGAGCCTCACAGAATAAAATCACAAAAAAATACATGTTGCTGTGCTGGCCTTTTTAGACAGTTACCATTTAACGGGTCAATGAGGAGACTAATATAAGGGAGAATGAAAGCATGGCATGTGTTTTCACTGTCTCAAAACAAGACTGGATTTGTTCCACAATAAAAACGACAAGCAGGCCTCAGGTTTGGGGAGAGACTATCCTACAGTGGATAGACTGACAAGCAGGCCAAAATGACGGTATGGCAACCAGAACTCATATAACAGAAAATGCATCAAGCAAATGAATGTTACTTGTGGTCACCCACTGCACAGACATGTCCTCTGAGACGCACCATTCAACAACACAACCAGTGACAGATTCCGGTGTGCGCGATATCACGTTATGTCAACAAGAGCACAATATGGCAACAAAACTGGAAATGTTCAGTTACTCACTGTTAAAACAACCGAAGTTTGCTGTCGCAGTGTGTCCTTCCGGTCACTGGCGGGGGTCGGCTGCACCGTCATGGCCTGGCTCCTCCAGCGTTCCGCCAAAATGTTGCTAAAAGAGGAAAATGAGAGCGGTGGCGTGAACGAAATATACGCGGAGTTACGTCATTGACGCCCCTTTGCTGCTGCATAGCTCTGACGCGCCTTCGGGTCGCCTGCGCATTTTAAATCATGTGTTACACTCACACTGTTACACACGCACAAAATGAGAGTGAGAGAGAGAGATTTATAAATACATTTAAATATATTTCAAACTCACTGAAACAGGTGGAGAAAGCGGGCTCCTCCCCGTCCTGTTCCTCCTCAGGTGTGGATGAAAAGTTATGCAACATGCCCGGCTCATTTTCTGTCCCTGGGCGTTTGAAACTACTTTCCTATAATACATCCATGGTTTGAAAAGTAAACGGTCCATTTTGACATTTCAATTTTCCGACTTAAATTCGGTCAGCTGCTAGCTAGTGTTGACGGCGGTAAGCGGTAAATAACTCGTGTCATCCATAGTAAATGTTAGCTGGTAAAGGCGCACGCGCGTGACGTCAGTGACGCAGCGTGTCCGAGCTTTACGTTAATGACCAACCAGGAAATTTAATGAATGAAGGGCTATTCTACTCCTGACCTCCGATCAGTTTAATGTGTGAAGCTGTCGCCCTCACTGCACAGCACTGCATCACGCTCTTAGGATGTGGAGGCGCTGTTCTACAATGAGCTAAATATTTCCTAAAAACGGTGTAAAATTTTTGCAACAGGCTATATTGGGCGTTTTTTTTTCTTGTTTTGTCAGTGTATCAGAGGCGTTACCCAATCAGTAGAAACATGAAGGCTATATTAATCAAATTCTAGTAGATCTTTACTTATTGTTGTGATGTCTATTTTTTTGTTTTTAACAAAGCCTATTAACAAAGCCCTTTTAAATTGAACTGAATAACTTTACAGTATTAAAAGGCAGTGCACTGAACACTGATTTAACATCAACTAACAAAGTAAAACATTTATTTTATAACAGAAACAGTGATGTGTGGTTGGGTTTAATTCGATTAGATTCAGGTTTAATTGGCATGAGAAACTTGTGTTTACATTGCCAAAGCAAGTCGTAAATAAAAACAAAAATTTTACACTGGCTACAATGAGAAACAATCTACCAGAATTTTGTTTATGAACATGCCTTGTGAACTGCATACACACCATTTCACACCGTTTTGAAGAAACATGTTAAACCGTTTTAAGATTGAACATGGCATTGGAATGAGTTCCGTTCTGACTCGAAACTTACACACAAGCCTCAGATTTTGACATTTAAGTATATTAAATATTTCTATTTGAGCATATAAAATATGTATGTAATACATAATGTAATATATGTAAAAAGAAAATAGCAACACAGCCCCTACATCTGCAAGGTATTTCACAGAGTACCACACTTGAAGACAGTCTTCCTCCTGCTGAAGTAGCCTATAGGCTTAACTTCAACTTTGTTTACTTTATCAACGTATCATCATACAATGGTTTGTATGTTATCTTATGAAAATGCAGAAACAACCGTATGCATACAAATAATGCATGAGAACAGCCTGACATTGTTCAACATATCAATCAGTAGCAATTATATAGGCGATTTTGATCACAGCCGCTGCTTTAACCAGAATCCAGATTTATGCGAAACAAAAGTGATAATACAGGTAGAATTTACTGCATATGCTGAGCTTGAGGCTTCAGTTTTGTAAAATTACAATTTACAGTTGCTGTGACAGTGGCTCAGAGTCCTGTCAGATAGAAGTGAGTGACAGTAGTGCAACTGCACACCAAGGTGAGAGTTTTGCTCCTTTGATCCCAGCCGTGAAACTACAGCTCTGCCTCCCAGCCAAGCCAAAGTGGATTGACTGATTTGAAATGCTCTCTAAGGTGAACATCAACAAATTTTCATACGTCCCACCTGACAGACAAACACCTTGACTCAATTTCGAAAAGTATCCGTAGCTCAGCACTGCAATTCAAGGACTGTGTGGAAGGCATCAAATAAAAGTTGCCACCCTCAGGGTCCATTTAGAACAAGTAGGTCAGATAGTCTCTACAGAGCCATCCCTAAATACCAGGCAGCTACCTGTGTGCTATATTTTAGAACTGTAAAGCAGGTTAAATGTTAGTTACCTTCCTCTCGTGAAAAAACACTCACAAATTATTTGGTTAAAGTCGAGATGAGCCATGCATTTTAAGCAGTACATTCTGCTCTCTGGCTGTCTAAACCCTCACTGTATGTCAGCGCACTATCTGTCCTTGAGGTCAGTATCATCTTCACAGCATTTCTAAAGGTTGCTGTTCTGTAGCTGACCCTGACCTCCCGTACACCCGGCAAAAATAAATGTTGTAGTATCACACCATCTTTAGCAGCATATCACCACCTTCTACTGTCTGCACATCTTTTTAAGATGCAAATAACAGGCCCTGTGCATAAAAAATACTGTTACATGTACCTGGGGACTACATGGAGAAAAAGGCAATAGCCTGAGACTGAAATTTCATGGTGGAAAGTTGAGGCATCAGGGCTGAACTGCATACACTTGCCTACAGCCAGGATCAGGACCTGACTTTGGGTTGATCTACCCAATGGAAGAGCTATTGATCTTTTGAACTGGTGAACGTCTAGTTTAAAGTCTAGTTTAAAGTCCCAAATTAGTCCAAACTATATGCACATAACGAGCAAAAAATATATGTTTCATGTAAAAAAAACGGAAGTGTATTATGAAAAGACACAAAAAAATTGACACTCCATGCTGGAACATCCAAAAAGATGCAGGAGGGTACCTTGCATGTCGATTTAAGACATGTAGGTCCACTAACAAAGTGGCAGTATTAGAGGAGTTGGGATGAGAATGTGTTTTGCATTTGTATGAAATGAAAAGGTGCACAACATAATTTAGAATAATTTTTAGGACAATTGTATCCAGCTTTGATTACACCACTGAAATGCAGTTATATTGATATTGGTAGAATGTGAGCTATGATTTGAAGAACTGCATTAAATGACAGTAAAATGTCTTACTGCAGACTCTGCAGGACTTCAGAGAATGTGTGGATTTGCATATTGTCAGTTGTATCAGGATTATCTACCAAATGCTGGCCAGTGGCTGTTTAGAGAAACTTTTCAGGTATCAGGTGAATTGGTCTGAAAGACATGTAGCTACTCTTCCACTTGCTCCCTCTCTGTTGTTATTCAGCATACACAAAATGCAAGCTGATGGCTGAATCCCCAAGAACCATTCAAAGTTCGTTCATGCCAGTTATGGTCCGCTAAATAAAGCTGTCCACCTTCTGTTCAAGACTTGCTGTTGCCACAATAATCCCCTCTGAAATCAGAAAATGGTGGTGTAATGTTGTGTTTACAATTTAATATTGCATTATCCTTTGAGGCCAAGAGAGTTAAAGTAGGTTTTTATCAGATTGACTGTTTTAATCTTCTTGATGCTTCTGCATTACCTTTCCGCACTCCGCACAACATACACAAATATTTATTCACATTATGTATGCAAAGAGAATTTGTCATATTTAAATATCATATTAAACAAGAGTTGTGATGTCCATAGATAGCACCAGTCATCAGTCAGTAAGGCTTATGTGAAAGTTCCAGATAGACAGTAGAAGTGGTGTCTATATGGCAAAAAGGAAATCAAAACAGTTTTGTTGCTATAATTCCTTGCTAACCTACAACAGACCTGGTCTCCACAGTGGTTGTGGAATAGGGCTTCAATAGATCGGTCTTTTTATCCACTTTTCGTCAGTGTTTAGGGGAAGGCAAAAACTCCAATGGAGGATTTTTTTTTAACATTGATCTATGAAAATAGCCCATGATTTGCTGTGAAATATCGAGCGTCCTTGGTGTCTGCAAGAAAAACGTCCTCTGATAGGCATTATTGATTATTCTGTAGATATTCTCTGTTTTGAGGGTATTTGTGATGGTAGTACTCAGAAACCTGACTGAGTCAACTACTTTCCTAATTGAGCCTGTGAAAGCCTTAGAGAAGCCATTCAAGCACTGCAGGTTGTTGAGGCGTTGCAGTACATTTAGGTGTTCAAAAAACGATAACTGCATCATTCATTGTGAGACTCAGCCTTGTGCTCTTTATGTGTGGCATGTTGAGACAAAGTAAGGCAGGATCAGGTATTTCTATTTTTTATAATAACTAATAAAGTCAAAGAGGAATGTTACTCTATGGTAAGCCTCTCCACTGATAGCTAAATAAACACTTTAGGGCTGTGTCATCCTTATTTCCCACTCTTTCATCTCTGACTGATAAAGGATGTGACATTTGACTTCATACACTGTACAAGATGTATTGGGCATACCGGGCTTGGATTGTGGCTTTTGTGAGGACATTCTATATAATAATTATATAATAATACAAACTTGTAAACTATCAAGGCTCAAACTTACGCCATTCGTTGCCAAGTCACTGCCACAGGGACAACATTGCGGTAATGTAACCATGGATTAACCTCAGATTCACAAAGTATCTAAGTAGCTGTTGCTAATTCAGAGGGTTTTCAGTTCTTGAAAGGTAATTGTAGCATTTTGGTCACCTAAAAATGTCTTCTTCAGTGTGGTTATACTAAAAGATGCTGTAAGTCAGTGGATATTGTTTTCCCAACAAGTGCATCTTGTTTTAAAGGTTTTAAAGCCTTTTTTATCTAGTGGAGAATTATCTCTAGCATTATCACAGTTAACCATAGACTGTAAATGCACAGGTGCTGACCAAGCTAGCAGGGTCATCACGGTGGGTCATTTCCACCCCTCCATTGCAATTGGTCTCTTATTGTCACTTCTGGCTCCCAAAATCCAAGACTGTAACAGTCAAGATGCCAAACTGGCTTCAAAATAGGAGTACATCTATGAATGGGTGATGGTACAATGGCATTGTTTTCATACAGTGGGTGGGAGATATAGAAAATAGTTACTGTATATTTCTGTTTTACTGGTGCATGTTTGTTTAAATATCTAAGCTTAAAGTTTAATTGACTTGCAACTAGACTCTAAATCACACTTACAGAGCTTTTTGGAGTGGACTGGTACAAAAAAATCAATACATGGAAGAAGCTTAAAGCTAGAGAAAGCAGCAAACTGTGTAAAACTACAACTATAATGTATATTTATATTTCACTGCTGCACGTTGGTTTTAAATTGTAAAGTTTCAGCCATATTGACCATTTTTTGGCTGCTTGGGGTTCGAAAGACTTCAAGTCACACTTGCAGAGCCTTCATGAGTCACTGATATATACTGACAAACCAAAACAATCAATAAAAGCGACGAAATACTGTAAGCAGCAAACTGTAGCTGTGAATCTGTGAAATCTGCAACAGCATACCCATAACATTACATCATCTAAACAGCCACAGTGTTCCAAGATGTTGCCAAATGTTATTGTGTGTTTCCCATTTTCTGCCTTGTAAATTTATTATTTCAAACCCATGATTGCAACACTTTTACCGGAAAAATACTGCATCTGAAATGTGCCAAAGGTTCAGGACCAGGGTCAAACCTCTATTTTACTTGAATTGCTAGTCAGCTTCATCTGATTTTAATATGACAACATCAGCATACCAAAATAGGTCAGGTCAGGTCAAGGGATTAGAAAGGGCCAGTTTCCAAATGATAAATACCATTGATAGAGTTTTCAACAGCAGTGCCTAGTCTCTTAAATTGCAATCCCTGCATTGTCTTGCAATGATAAGAACAAACTAATCCTAAGCAATATTAGCTACAATAAGGCATACACGTCCCTTTCTGTGGACGATACATGAAAACTGAAATTCTGCTGAATGCTAATGTTGCCCTTAGTCCCAAAATGTCATCTTAATAGGTTTATTTTAAAATGAAATGGATAATTCACATTCAGAGAGTGCGGAACAAAGTCCCCAGGACCATTGTGGAGAAATCTTGAGTTTGAAATTCAATAATATGAATTACAGGTCATGAGTTTATTCTCTGCCATGCACTAATCCTACCCGGAGATAAGAGAGTAAAATGAATGTTTGAGAAAAACTGATTCCGTCGTTCCTTGTAAGGCTTTAATTCTCAGCAGATGCCAAACTATGCCTCAGGCTTAGTATCTCATTGAATATAATCACCTTAATGAATGCATTGTGGATAGGTGTTAAAATACATGGAAATTATTACCTAAAAATAGGCTTATTAAGGGCAATTGTAGGTGTACAGGAAAATCACAGGAGCCATTTCAACAAAAAATAAGTTGACAAAATGACAGCTGGCATGAAAGAAAAATTACAATAATTTCCATGGAATTAATCCCATCTTGAAAACATATAACATAATCATAATTAAAACTGATGGTTACACATTGTAACTGAAGTTCTACAATCAAAGGTGGAGCCAATTAATAAGCTTTCCATCTCTGCACCATACAATCCAGGCTTTTGTATTACACAGTTTTAGCAGTTTCCTAATGTTCATAGGCACCAATGTTGTATCGAGTATGTATGGCACCTCCCAGATTCCTGCTCATGAACTTACGGCTGTTGAAAAACACCACAAGAATCACCACCAATTATCAGAGTAACTTAAAGCTTGACCTGGATAGAAAGCTTTTTCAGCTCAACAAAGGGGAAGTCTCTCTACACTATCACTTAATTAACCCCTCACCTTGTAGGGAGACACACTGGACAATAAATGACTACAGACTTGTACGTGGAATTGATTATGGTGACTGAAATCATTGTTCTTAGCAAACTATGCATGCAGGGAGGAAGAAGTGGAATCCAGTGTAATTCTTGTCTGGTTATCCCTTTAAATGACAGAAATGGTGAATAAAAAAAGAGAAGAAGAAGAATTTTTGTCATCAACAGTAATCATAGTTCATTTTTGGTTTAATAGATTTTATTCTTGTTTTCCAGCATGCTGTAGAACCCTGCATAAAGTTAATGAATAAATGCATTAACAATTTAAATCCACCAGTATGATTCAGTAACCTCTGGCAACATCAATTTCTAAGAAAGCACAATACAGAAAACCGCAGACTAAATTAGCCGACACACGGTGTACAATTCTGAAAGGAGACAAAATAATTTAGCAAACAATTCATAATGAAATGGCCAATCTATTCACTTCCTGTTCCCTGCATGTAGCACAGTGTGGATGAGTCACACTAAAGGGCAACTGGTTACCTCTCACAGCACTGCCTCATTAACACATGCACTTTAGATAATTTTCTAAGAAGCATACTAAAATTGTGATTTTTTTTTTTTTAAACGAACAAAGCCATGCTTAACAAGGGATACTAAAGCTGGTGGCACACGCACAATGCAGATGCATTTTTTCTGACTTTTTCCCTTTCATTACAGTAGCAAGCACTAAAGAGACAAAATCGTACAACATCAAAAGCTGAAGTGTGGGACACTGGGTTTAAAGATAATAGGTATTTTATTTTCAGTTCATACATAAATTTCTTGCAGTTGAAAATACTGACATTAGGAATATCTTAAAACTGACTGGTTAATTTGTTGGCCACCTAGGGGAAGCAAAAACAAGATGTAAACGCAACATCTGAATCTGAATAAGTCACTAAATGTGTCTCTTGTTGCTTTTACAACATAATGTTAACCCCCCACAGAGGGTCTGAAAAGCGGCTAAATAGCGATAAAGTCTGCACATTAGTAGCCCTCTTCTCCCATCACCCTGGCACCTTAGATCGTCTTGTTCATTTGTTTTTTGACATGGAAATGTTGTTCTATTGCACAACATCCGTAACAGTGTCCCCTACACTATAATAGTGAAAAGACCGATTGACAGATAATCTTGTCAATGGCAGGAAAGCATTGTCTTGTAAATGACTGAAAATCTCATCAATGGTGGGCAAAGTGTTAAGAAAGTGAGCAATTCCGTTCATGAAGCAGCCTGTTGTCTAAACGTTTCCTTACGGCAAGCCAAAGGGTAAATCGAAGCTTTACCCTCTGGTTTAGCTCCTTCTTCAGCACAATGGTCCAGTATAATGCCTGCTGCATTGCCGCTAACGCTGCACCAATCTAGCTATTGATCTACTTGTGAATAAGACCCTTAGATATTTGAGCTCCTTAAACTTTGGCCAGCAGCACACTCCCAACCCACAGAGAGCAATCCGCTGTTTTCTGGCAGAGACTCTTGGCGTCAGATTTGGAGGTGCTGACTCACATGCTTGAAATTTCAGTGCAAACTTACAAGGTTTGAAGAACATGAAAAAACTTCCCTCTTGAGCTTTTGCTCACCCTGAGGAATATACGGTTTCACTTGAACAAATATGAAGTCCAAACAATCAACATTTGGTTTTCTGTTGCAAAGCTATAAATTACATAAAAACATTTTGACTGATTGGAAGTTGGAACTGTATGCTAATTGGTCAAGGTCTCTGAATCGTGTGCTGCTGCTTTTCATGTTTTGAGTTGATGTTGATGAGTGCACTCCTATTCATTTATCTGCAGTGTATTTGTCATGGCTGGTAGTAAACTTAACAATGAAGTTCTGTGTAAGCATCAGCTGAAATCAGCGAGCAGGTCTGTGCGGTTTCATCAGTGCCCACCAGGAGACATCTTGGAACGTATTGTACTTGAAAGTTTCTCTGCCCAAAAAAATAAAACAAATGTCCATCTTTTGTTGCCGTCCTTGAAAGTTACAACATACTTGCATCATCTTTTCCTAAATATTAAATTTCCCTGGTGAGTGTGTTAGTGTGTGTGTGTTTGTGTTAGGGAACAAAGAGCATATGTGTTCATGGGTAACATTGTTTATGTGTCTTTCTTTGACAATATGTGTTTGAGACAAAGAACTTGTGTGTGAGAGTGAGACTGAGCGCACATGTGAATTTGGAATATCTTGGGAGTGATAGAGGGAGACAGTGTATAAAATTGTGTGAGTGTGTGTGTGTGTGAGTGTGTGTGTGTGTGTGCATTTTAGACAGCAGAGTGAAAGTGTATGATAAATATTCAGTGTTTATCAGCATGTTTAGGGGTGTTAGTTGAGGTCAGGGAGATAGATTCCTCTTCATTGGGAGACTGCGGATGGAAAGTAACAACACGCTTTTGGGCCCTGCGGCACTTGATTCCCGGAATCACAAACAGCATCCGGCCCACAAGCCTCCATCAGCACTAAGCCAATATTTATTTGCTCTGATAAAACGAACACAAAATGTCATTGTTCGCCATGCAGGGTATGTTTGCCTGTTGGATTGTTTGCCTTCCGAAAATTGGAAGTCTTTAGCAGTGATATCGCCACAGGCTGTGCTGGTGTCATTATGTCAAGAGTCTGTCCACATCTTCAAATCGACTTACAAGTTACTGTGGCAATGCTGGAGAACTGATATTATGATAGGGATTTTATTATTTTATTTTTTCACATGTTGATTGAAATGTCTACGGTCACCATGAGTCAATGCTCTATTCACCATCCCAATTGGGTAAATGCAACTGGATTTCAAATGGAACACAATATAATCAATCAATCAATCAGTCAATCAAGCTTTAATTACTTTTGAGTAGTGTAATGAGTGAATTTGAAATTAGTAATTACATTACAGTTACTTATCCAACTAATGCTTAATTTCATCAACAGTTCAGGTTGGTGGCTTGTTTTCTATCATTTAACTAGTTGTGTTAAGATGAGTTCAGACCAAACAAGAAACAAATTTTTCAGCAATTTTTTTCTCAAAATATTGTTTCTAACTCAATAATGCCAACTCATTATTTGTAGAATGCTTTCCATTATTTGTAGATACTAAGTCATTATTTTGAGAAAGGTTTTCATTGTCTTTTGAGATACTCGTTTTTTATATAAAGTGAGTTAATACTTACAGGATGTTTTTATTATTATTTTTTAAAAATTTCTTTTCAATCCCACTAGCGACAATGGGCTTCCCTAAGACACACCAGTACAACCCTCGTTTGCAGCTAAGAATTTTGTAAAGTTTGGAGCGTTAGTTAAACTCCCATCATATCTATGACATCATTAGAGTTAGTTTGTAATGCTGTTTTTCATGTGCAAAATTGGTGGGGTGCACGCTTAGATACAGACAGAATAGAAAGCTTTAAATTGTTGGATTGAATATTTTTTGGAATGATGGAAAGTTGCATAACTATTTTCTTCTGCATTTTAGTAAATTTACACAATTATGTGGTATTTGAGCGAAATCCATTTCTCTATTTGTGCTATACAATCAACAAGTGAAGAGTGTGCCAGGTTTCTTTTGCCATTCAGAGCTGAAATAAACATTTTTTTTTACTTTTACATAACCGAAAAGAAATGTTATTCTCACAATGTAGCATGCTTGACATTTCCCATGGCTAATAAATATATTGAATGCACCAAAAATATATAGCAAATGGCATTTGGCTATCACTGATTCAGTGAGAAATAATGCATTCTGGTTCAGTCTGTCTCTTGCTCTTTTTGTCTGGTCCACTTGCTGTTTTCCACCTATTTTGCAGTCTCATCATTTCCCTCTCCTCCCTGTCGTTTTATTCTTTTCCTCCCTTTTTCTTTTACACCCTCTCTTTATTGCACTCTCCCTTCCTCATCATCATTATTTCCCTCCCTTTCTCTCTGACATTCTTCTCCTCTTGCTCTGTCTTCATTCCTATCTGTTGGTCTCACTGTTGCTCCCTGCTGACAAAAGCAGCAGGATGATTTTCTGAGAAACATTTCATGTCCTATCTGATCACAATACTGTCAAAACATAAAATGTAAAAGGCGTCAGAGAGTAATCTGGCCTTCTAAATGTTTCTATGTGTTCCCATATTCTAATCATAGATTTCTGGCAGGCTTGGGACTCAGTGTAGCTACAGGGAGAAGAGGAGGGAAACAGGACTGGCAGGTACACAAAGTGAACGAATAGTAGGCACTCACAGACAGCCAGACGGGATCAAGGGGACATTTCCTGGTGGCCTGAGGGTTATTTTGGCCTGCTGTGAACGGTCAACTTCACCAGAGAAAATATTACAATCAGGAATGAGTTGACCCCTTAGGATCCATGCATGAGGCACGATGCTCATGCACTCAGGCCACAACTATTGTTTTTCAAAACACTTTGGATGGAGCAACTACAAGGCCTGATGATTGGCTGCCAGCCTACTTCTAGGCAGCACCATTGAAAGAGACTGCTGCTAGTCAGGTAGCGCACCCGTGGATGTACCCCTTGGACACTCTGTATCTCGTCCTGCAGCGTAGAGACTATAAAGCTGGAAAGTTTACTGATCCGGCATGGAAGAGACTACTACTAGCTAGTCCACCCATGGATGTCCCACGCTGTCCCTTTGATTCACCTCTTCTGGAATGCTGATATGGTGGGGAGTTGGGGGGTAGTCCAACCACTGACAATCTGTCCGGTGAAATGTGAAAGCTACAGTAGCTTTGAAAATGATAATAGAGTATTGATACACTATCAAGCTTGGGGTCTTCTCCATGATTGAGGTAAAAAAATGGAGGCGAGGCAAGGCTTTTATTTTACTCATCAAAAATTTGTGGCTTGTGTGGACATGGTGGCCTGGGGTAAAGTCAAATTCCTAGCCTGAATTATTGTTTCAGCTCTGTATGGCTGGGCAACCACCATCATTGGGGACAATTGGTTGTTTCTCGCTTCAGGCATGAAACTAAAGGAGACTGTGCCTTTGAGATTGTGCCTTTGAGATTTTGGCTTCTAATCTTTGGAACTCAGTCCCTTTGGATTTCTGTGGACACGCTTAAAAGGCAGCGCAGGACTAATTTCTTTAGACTTACCATTGTTTAGTTTAGTTATTTTTTATGTTGTGTCTTGTTATATGTCTCTTGCTTTGGTCTTTTATTGTAAAGCACTTTGTGGCATCTATTTAAAAAGGTTCTATATGAATAAACTTTACTTAGAATCCAATGTCAATACCACATACTTAACCACCTTGGTTAACAAACATCTTATCAGTGCATCTGAATAAAACCTGAACATTGAACACACACAGAAGGTTGTATTTTTTTTTGTAAAGCTATAGTGGTTTTAAACAGATGTTCTTGATAGTGTCTACCCTGAGTTTACAGTTGGACACACATCAGATTTGCTGGCATTATTTGTGTTTTAGTAGCATTATTTGGACATGTATACAGACAATTCAGAATAGTCTCAAATGGGATTTTCACCACAGCCACACACCCTCTTGTCTGTTTATGGTCGGCTCTATGCGTTGTCATGGATTAGTTGTACACAAACCAACTTGCCAACCGTTTGCAAAGATGTGGGGTAGAGATGCATGCAAAAGAAAATCCCGCATTTCTGGTCAGAAAGAGAAAGACACCTGCATGAAAGACTTTGATACCAACAGGTTTTTGGATATGCACAAATACTGCTGCACTAACATTTTCAAGAAGGTAAAGGAAGGAAAGAAAGGGTCCAGCAAGTCTGCCACAGGTAGGAAACTGCAAAAAAAATAAATAAATAAAAAAATTGGTGCATGTAGACATGTAAACAAAAAAAAAACAAAAAACAAAAAACATTGCAAAAAGCTCATCTATAGGTTGAGCTTATAAAGCAGCCTTCTTGTAGTCATGTATAGGAATCTGTTGATGTTGATATAACATCATGGGCTTTCTGCCTATTCACCTCCCATGGAGGTTTTGACGTGTTTCTTCTGATGGCCACATGCGGTGAGCTTCCTAATTTGACAACAGTCTAATCAGTCTTTTAAATACTAACCGGATTTAGGATTGCATTTGATTGCTTTCATCCTGTACACTGTCAAACTAACATGATTTGATTCCAACCCAAATGTCATCACTCAGGTCCCTTACCAAAAGGATTTACATGCAATCAAGCTGTCTCTCCTCTGACAGCACCAGTCGTATACCTCACAACAGAGTTTAAAGTCTGCCAGCAGTTCAGCACTGTCATTGGCTTATGAGTAAGGTGAAAAAAAACTTATGTAAGACATGAAACAAATCAATTCATGTGACACTGCTGTGCACTTTGGCAGCATATCAGGCACCCTGCTGAGTGCCTGTGAAATTATGGAGGCACTAACAGGGCAGATAGCCTTGATTTCAGCCCAGACCTTCCGTTGCAAACTTAATTTGAGTGACAGAAATGCTGAAGTTGTGGTAAATTGCACCTCAAACTGACTACTATTCTTGACAGAAGATTTTCTCGACACTAATCCTTTTGATGACTAAGATGATTACTGCCAATCAAAGGGAAGGCAGACACAGGTGCCCAGTCCTTTTTTTTTCTCCAGAGTGGTTACAAAACCTGAGACATATCACAGCTGCAGCGGAGGCAGTGCCATCACTAATTAATGTCAAATGAGTCATCTAACTGATGTTACATGTCAATTGTTAAAATAATGATTAGTCAAGTTATGGTGTGAACACAAGACTGAATTTTGGACATTTAAAAAAATGGGCTTTCCAGGCTACAGCGACCTCTGGTAAAGCCTTTAAATGAGCCACTGAGAAGAGAAACTGTCATAGGAATGACAGGAGGCACGCCTTCAGTGCTGCATCCTCTGCGTTTCCTGTATTAGACAATTAGCAATTAGCAATTGGCTTTCGTATTAACAACGTATCTAAACTAGCTTGACTGGGGTACGTTGGAATGTCAGATTTAAGGGAAGTGCTTTTAGAAGACATTTAAGGGGACATAAAAGGAAAACACACATTTGAGTGAAGGGTACCTTTGAATACTAATGCTCTGTTGTTTTGTTCCTCATTGAGTCATAATTATAACTCAAAAATTCTATTTATTGAACCAAAATCAACAGCTCAGTCATGATCATCCTGACCACCTGTCCAGCAGCATGACAAGCTCCAAAAGATGATGTGACATCATTTTTAAAGTGACTAAATCGGATGCCAGTTGGCTGCAGAATGTTGTCTCCTTGTTTGTTTGTGTGATATGCTTATTCTCTGAGTGTCAAATAGATCTCATACAACAGATTATTTCATGGGTATTTCAAGTATCCAGCAAGTGCCAAAACATGTAAGTTGGCAGCATTTAACAGTGGCTCTGTGATGTCCTCCCACTGGAGCTTTAAAACACTTAATCTAGTGAACATTACATCATAAATACAGCCTTTTATGGCCATTCATAGCAAATGGCCATATAGATTTTGGTGGAAAACAGTCAGCTCTTTCAGGGAGCTCTTAAATAATTCAAGCACCAAAGAGGGTTCTGTTGGGAACATTAATTTCACCTTAAAGCTACAGCATGGAATATTTATTAAAAATAACTTTCTGTTAAATTTGCCGAAACTGTCACAATATCCAGACAGTTGTACAAGGGACAGATAATCTGCAAAAAAAAAATCACCTTCCTTCTCCGCCTGATAGTGCCTCTAAAGATGTTTGCTACAATACACCGGTGGTTGAATGAAAACAACCAATCAGAGCCGAGAAGTCTCTGAGGCAGGTGTCAATCACTGCTGGTGAACTGTGGTAAAATGAATCAAGAATCTGTTACTATATTGCATATTTATTGCCTTAAATGTTTCCAGAAACAGAAATCAGTTTATTTTAGAAACATATTTTAACTGTAAAATTTGAAAGTTTGCTGCAGCCGGTAGGTGGTGCTTAGTTTTGGCTCAACTGTTTTCGACATGGAGGCTGGGTTAAAAACTTTATCATTTTACAGCTAAACAGTTACATGAAACATTCGAGCTGTGGAATAAGCTATGCAGTAAGAGAATCTTTACTCGTTTGACAGCGCTGCCTAGTTTGACAGTTTGACCACAGTTCACCTAGGTGTGCAGTTACAGACAAAAATAAACATTTTTTTGTCAGTTTCACAGTTTGATTATTATGTCACTGCAGCTAAAAGGAATATTTTTATGTCAATACACCATTGTGCTTGGCTCACTGTCACACTTACCCTGAAGCCAAAAGAGGAAGAATTATTTGCCAGCAAATAAGCACTGCAATGGAAACTGAGTGAATCTTGAGAAATATATAAAATCCCAAGCAAAGCAAAATAATCAAGGCAAATGCAATGTAGAGAGGCATTGCTAGATCACTTTTTGCAAGGATAACAGTGGCTGTCATAGTCTAAACATGTTATATAATTAGTGTGTATCATGTTGGCAGAGTACTAATTCTTTTCACTCAAATGTTCAAAACCCACAATAGTATGATTCCTCCAATAAGACAATTTGGGAGAGAAAGAACGGATTTGGGTTTTAGAGTGCCATGAACATTTTTCTTCTAAACAAAAACCACAAACACGTGACAAAATCTGCATTTGCAAAGGCCTACTGTAAATATGAATGATTCTAAACCATCTTTAAAATTGAACTTATGACTGTGTCATTGATTTGTTATTCCATTTCTCCACAGTATCACCTCTAATCATTCCCCTGGTTCAGGATAAAATTCAAAGTACAGTCCCACTTTGAGCCAGTGATATAATGAAGAGCCCCTTCGCAATCTCCCTCCCTACCACCACTGAACCACAAAAGATTAAAACCTCATATTATCCCTAAATACTGAATATGTCTTCATAAAGGGCGCCTGTTGAAGTCAAAGCAAAACAGGGAACAAGATTAGTCCAGCGCATGTTGCCTGCTGCTTGCTCTGTTTGTCAGCTTCAATTATCCATAACACTCAGCCTTAATCCTCATTGCAATTAAAATTCCAATTAGAAATGGAAAAAAAACATATCCAGAGAAGCACAGAGAAGGAAGAGGGATTGGTAAATATTGACCTACCACAGTGTCAACACTCAGAGTCACAGTAGGAGGACACAAAGTAAAACACTGTGTACAATAGCTGGGGGAATCATCTCAGAATATAAAATGTTCAATGCATATGCAATAGCCATTAGCGGCATAATGTTGGATAAATAAGGGTACATTGATTTCCTAAATGAAGAAATTGGATAAGGATGATTGCATTAGCATATTTTAGATAGCAAAGCAATCACTGCAAAATTCATTTTCATCTCATTATCTGCCATTGATTACTAATCTGATAAAGAAAGTCAGTACTCACAAGTTTTCTTTTTTGGTGATTAGTGTACTATGAAGCTGCTCATATACAGTGTATGCAATCCAAGTGCATATATAAAAGGCTTCAACTGCACTATTAAAATGTTTGTTCACTGACATTAAAACTAAGACATATTTTTGTTAGTACCTCTTGTAGCTGTGCAGATATTTTGGGTTTTATTTGCAAAGTTTTTCTATCTATGAGATATATGCCTCTGCTAGCAATTGTGCCTTTCCAGAAACACTGTCCTCATTATTATGAAACATTCTTAAACCTCACTGGGAATGGTTTTCAGACAAAATACCACCGACTGAAAAAAATAGTCACAATGAAAGTCACTGACAATGAAGTATCTCAAAAGTTTTCCCCAATCGGCTAGGGAGGAGCACCCAGAGTGTTAGCTGCAGGCCAGTAGCTGCAGTTTGGTTCTGAGCTACTCCAGAAATTGAATTCATCTTATAAATAAGGTTAGGTTATCACATTCATTACTTTTGTCCTTGTCCCCCTTGACATTCTTGGGATGCTGCACTGGACATTGTTTCAGGTATACTGTATATATATCATTTATGTTTGTGTGGCCCATTGCACAGCAAAATTAAGTTGTCTGGCCTAGGGGTAGACCAGACTCAGTAAATATTTGGTGCTCAGCCAAAACCCAGAGGGGTCTGGGGGTATGCTTCACTGGGGGAGATTTTATTGGACTTTTTTTTTCCTATTTACCACAGCTATATAAACAATTTTGCAATCCATTTGCAATACTAGATTTCCCAAAATATGCACATCATTCGGAAATAGCGTAAAAGTTGCCAATGAAAGCAATCATCCTTTAGAGCCCACATCCTGTTTTGTATTAACTATTTTGTTAACTGTTCTCCATCTGTCTTTATCATTCTGAAACCATGATTATATAAATATATATTAATATTTGCAGCTCTAATTGTAAATCCCAGCAACAACAGACCCCCAACAATACCAAGCAATCCAACCAGGATTTCACAGGCGGTTGTCAGGATTGTTGCGTCCTGAAATGCCTTTTTATGTTTTTTTTTTTTTGTAACTGTTTATTGTTGGCCATCAGCTGCCGTCTCAGCGAGCTGCTCTCCTCCTGCTCTCTCTTCCTTGTTAGCGCAAGCTAACACCGGCACCCCCATGTGCCTGAGTTAGCAGAGCAAATCAATATGTTGCCTGCAGCTCTACAGTAAAACTAGTTTCCATTTTAAATAGTCAAAGTTGAAGTGACTCGATAAAATTGCAAGGTTGTGCAGAATTAACAGCGACTGGCTGAATTTGCACTAATTGTGGTGATCGCAGTATTGCAAAATCCTGGAGGGACTGACCAAGTACACACGGTCTTCAAAACCAGGAACTGAATATTATAAGCAAACAGAAGAACATTTACTTATTAGTATCAGATTTCTTTAAAAACCTAAATTATTCAGTAAATTTAAGAAAACTTTTCAAGACTGAAGCCCCAGAGGCCACCCCTCTGCTCCGCCTCGGGTCAGGTCTAATGTACTCTGAAAGAGCTGCTTTGATTTCATGCAGTTCATTTTTGATCTTAGATGGAGCTATTTTGGATCTTGCCTGTTAAATATTGTTTGTATCCTTTGACATAGAATGTTAACAATATTCTTTACTATTATGTTTTCTGACTGCAAATTTTACTACTACTACTGGGGGAACTTTTATTTTTGTCCTGTCATAATTTGGATGAACTTACCCTCTAAGTCTTCTGACACAGTTTAACACAATAACATTGTTCTTAAGTGACTGACAACTAGACCAAAAACAGTGTGAAAAAAACCACAACAAAATCTGAATTTACATCAAAACTACAATACACCGAGTGACTTACATTATATATCTGCAAAATGCCAAAAAAAAGAAAAAAAAAGAAAGAGGCCACATTATTAAGCTATGAACAAAATGCAACAGCACAGTGCTATCAGCTGTCAAAATCAAAGCCCATGTGCTTCAAAGCCCTCTTGTTCTTATAAACTTTCATAGTTCGGGGCCTAAGAAAGTGTCTGTTTTCTATATTTATCCCAGATGAATATCAGTTTGCCTGCTCTCTAAGCCAGCACCACAGTTCAATATCCTGCTGTGTGTTAAGGGACGAGTGAGAGACTAAGAGAACACAAAAGAACAATGAGAGACAGAAATGTTAGACATACATCGCTCGCATAAAGAGATGCACAAATATGTTCAGATGCACACACACACACACACACACACGCAGCCCCTGACAAACACATATAAAGACACACAATGAGATACACCAGAGACATGCAGATGAAACGCTTAAAGAAAAAAAAGAGAACCCTTTTATTAGAGAAAAGAGATTAAAAAAATCAATGGAAGGCAGAAAAAAAGTAAAATGCAGAGAAAGCCCAGAGTCAACCACAACTTCAGAACTTCACACATGCCAGGGTGAGAGCTTGGCTGCTGGGGGAATGTGTCAAAGCGAGGGCCCTGTCTGAGGAGATTTAGGCCTCAGCCAGAGATGAAACGAAGCCTAACCTCAACACAGAGCCTTGCGGTATTCTGCCTCACTCCGTGTGTGTGAATGTGTGTGTGTCTGTTAACACATTTGTCCCTGCATGTCTCCGGGAAACTATCATAATGTGTGCATGCATGTGTGAGTCCATGTGCATACACCAATCCTTTTGTGTGGATATATGAATGAGTCCTGAAGCATGTGTGTTCGTGTATGGATTCTTTCATGTACGTGTGTGTGTGTGTGTGTGAATTGCCCTGCATGAGTGCTGTGCGTCTCACCACACTTCCCTCCTTCAGATCCCTCAGCCTCGGTTCTGCGGTCCAGATTTCATTAGCAGCCCTCTGGCTTCCCATCCACCATCTGAATCTAATCCTTTGGCTTCCTTTGACATGCATCTGACTAATGAACGTCAATATTTTGGTTAGTGCAACCAGGATGTAAAGACCCAGAGCCGTGGTTGGGGTGAGAAGAGCAAAGATGTGATGAAAGGCTTTTGCATGTGTCTGTATATGTGTGTGTGTGTGTGTGTGTGTGTGTGTGTGTGTGTGTGTGTGTGTGTGTCTGTGTGTGTGTGTTTGTGTGTGTGTGTGCGCTTGGGGTTTGGTTATTGTAAAAGAACACGAGGAATTTTTAATCTCACCATCACAATGACCAGTGCAAGTTTAACCAGGTGACATATTATTTGTGAAATTCATTTCCCACAATACTTTTGAAAACATAAAAAATAAAATCAAAAAAATCAAATCAAAAGAGTACTTGTAAATTTGAGTGATTAAAAAATGGCCCAATCCAGGAGCTCAGGTGAAATACAATGTGGCGATGAAATCTGCAAAGGAAAACTCATTACAAATAATGGACAGTTGGAGGACTTTTGTATTCCTATTGAAAAATCTGTGTAGGAAAAAGACTGCCAGATCCAATTGATGGAGAAGGAGGAATAGCCAATTTCGTTATAAAATTACAATAAGATTTTTCTCACTTATATGCACAAAGAGATTTTCTCAAGCTTTAATTTAATAAATCATGCCTTTCATATTAAGAGATATCCTCTAAGAGAGGTCTAAGAGACATTACTGAGTATGAAGGAATACCATCCATCATCAGACAAGAACATCAATGACAACTCCACAACCCTGGATGATGTTAAGGAAACACTGTGGTTATGGCAAATACATTAGGGGTATTATGGTGTGGTTAGTATTAGGTAATCAAAACACTTAAGGGATCATTATATTTATATATAAATTCACAAAGGTTTTATCTGTGATGGGATGCAAACTCTGGTCTCTTGCATTGAAAGTCAGTAATATGGTTACTGCACTGTACTGTATATGGCTACTGTTACTGTGGGTATGTTTGTGTGGTGTACTGTAGTTCTTATGGTCATAATAGATACATCATGTTGTATTTTGTAGTGATGTTTCAGGTGGTAGTATACATTTTGTGGAATGGGGATTTTTCAGTCTCCTTCTGCTTGGATTTGAAACTTAATTCTTTTCAGTGATGCTTTAAAAGGCTTGTTAACATCCCCTGACCTGGGTCAGTTGTTATAAAAAGCCTTTTTTTTCTTTCTTTCTATATCACCAACGTTGCTTTTTTCTATGTAAGCCCTGAGAGGCAAGAGAGAGAAAAAACAAAGCAGCTTTTTAAAAACAAATTGTAATCTTAGTTGTTTTCCTCCTGTGTGTAAACAGCTTCTCACTTTTTAAATAAATCATATGTGAAACGGGTATAATATAGGTACAGGTACTATATATATATATATATATATATATATATGATCTAGGATCAATTCTCAATTTTATTTTTTTTATTTTTTTTCACTTGTCTCTCAAGGCCTCAGCATGCTTTCTCAGTTCATTTTGTTTTTTATGTTCCTAACATTCACTGCCACCATGCTACTTGTCTGTCATATTCAAACTGTTTTTGTTTGCTTGTTTGTTGGTTTCTGCCACCTCTGCCATTGCTGTTCATCATTTGGTGTGCCTTGGCATTGGTGGTGCAACTTTGCTAGAAATTTGGAGCACTTGGTTAGCTGAAACAAACCTCTCTTCTAATCCAAATATGTCTGCAGCATTATCATGGAGGAATGAGATGATACATGATATAAACTGGAGTAGTCCTGCCTCAAGAAATATTGGAGCAGTTGGCATAGTGGGACTGAACGAATGGGGGAAAAAAAGTGTGTCAGTGGATGTGTGTGACAGCGAAGAGAGAAGGCTTCAGCAAAAGTGAGAAGAGACTCTTGACACTTGTAAGTGAGAGAAGACTGGGAAGTGTGTATATGTCTTCTCCCTCTCTCTTTTCTTTCTAACTCCTTTTTGCCCAGAGAAGATGAGCTCAGTTCATATGCTCCTTTTCAGCGACTCCTTCAAAATCACTCAGTTACACACTTCTCACCTGGGAGCTACCGAGTACAACCACAGTATTATACTGTTGGCTCTGAATGGTTCCACTTGGAGCAGTTAGGGATTAAGCACTTCCCTCAAGAGCAGCTCACTGGTAAAAGGGAGGAAGAAAGCTCTTTCTCTCCCCTGATTCTCTCAGTCACCCGAGGGATTAGAAACAGTGACCATCTTTTCATAAGCCTGTTTCTCACCAGTTGTTTCCCCTCAATATATGCTATGGCCACCCTTGTGTGTCTTAGTCAGTGAAGAGAGACAATAAAGCATAATGAAATGTTATCCTGGGGCAGCTGAGGATAACTTTTTGCAGATAGGCATATGCTAACACTGGACAACAAGGCCAAGCAGCCTGTTCTCATTCCTATGTCATCAAATACCAATGCTTTCTCAAGCCCCTCTGTGTGATATTGATACCAAAAGCCCACGACTTTCAGCTTACATTAATGATAACTCAATATGGCCATTGACAAAGCGGTGGTATTTGACCAGTTGGGTTTTTACCTGCTGCCTCTAAAACTGATGCACAAAGTGCATATCATACCGCTACAATAGATGCTCTTTTGCATTGGTTTCTGACCACATCACTGACAAAGCGGTGGTATTTGTCAAGATGGGAGTGAAAACAGGCTGGCAATACTTGATACTGAGAGCAACTGACATTGTACAAAATGTGAGAAATTCTGCAGACGGAGGGGGCTATTGCAGGTGGGGCATCACACACATGAGAATGAGAGATCCTACATGACAACCAATTGTCATGAACACATTGATGTTTTTGTTTTGCTTTGTTTTGTTTTTGCAAACCAAGGATATTGTTACAGGTTGCTCTTTTTCAACCAGGGCATATTTTTATGTGTAAATTCAACTTTAATTCGTACTTTCAAAGTCAAACTATTGGCCAATAGTTATCTTTCACACTCATCTCACATGTGCTGCACTGTACAAGCATTCTGATAACCTTACAAGTATTATACCTTCAATAGGTAGCAGAAGCCCTTTGGAATGATCAATAAACAGCACAGCTTTTACTCAAGCTCCTAAACAGACATGCTGGTACATAAATGTAGGCTTATGCAATAAACTATTTGCTGTTGATTTCCAATTTAAAAATATTGACTTTGGTTTTTGGGTAGAATCAGGCTGAAAAATAATGTCAGACTCTGAAATGTTTGGCACTGTGTCAGACATGTGCCAAACCCCCAGTCCCATGCAGTTCTCTGTTACATCATATTTGCTTTAGCATCCTGCGGCACACATCCACCATCTTTTTTACCCTTTCAAAGCCAGCCCAGAAATGCTCATTGTGGTCTGGCAAGGCTCAACAGGCTTTCTAGAGACAGGTCTAATTTCAAACAGACTGTAGAATAAATGATTGACATGTGCTCTCCTCTGCTGGGAGGTAATATAAACCTTTCCTGCACCCGATTGGAAGAACATGCTATGCATGGGATTGTCACTGATCTTTACTTTTAGTCTTGAAACTGGAGATATTGTTCACTACATGTGAGTGTGTTGAGAGGCTGTGAGTTACATCATCTAAAACTTTTTCTGGTTTGTGGTCTCTTTCTTTTACCAGGGGGCTTTTCAGATCTTAGTCTTGTTGCAGATGACTTGGACTTCGTGATAGATAAGGCCTGACCTAACATGTTAAAATCAAGCTATTTAGAGTCTCTTAGGGAAAGTTTTAAATTGATGGAATCAAATACAAAATAATCTGAACAAATGTTCACCCTGTCCCATTCCTGGAGTGACCAGATGGTCAGGATAGTCCAGTCTGGCAAACAAATTTTTGTTTTGGTCTAGCTTTAAGACACATGGATTTCTAAACAGAGATACTGTTAAATACAAATGACAGATAGAAGTAGAGTGACACAAGACAAAGAATCTGAGAGCACTGACTACAGCAGCAGAATGAACAGTAGCAGATGGTAGATATGAACGAAAAATAACATCAGAAGTAAGAGACAAAGTATGAAAAATCTGAATGGACAGAGAAGAGAGGGACAGTCTTTTAAGTGCATACATATGCGTGCGTCACATCCCATTCTTAGTAAGCCTTCAATCAAGATGTGATTTACAAGCCTCGGTTTCTGTTACCACATTTTACTGCCTACAGGCCTTGTGAGCAGGGGCTTTTATTTGGCAGGAGCTTAAACTCTAAGAGTAACAAGTTGGGGTTTTTTATTTGGCAGCGGTTTCCAACTGCAATGGTTTTCTTCAGGTTTCCTGACCGCAGAGCAGAGGGAGAGGATGAGGGAGGGGGAGGGGGTGGAGGAGAAGACGAGGAGGAGGAGGAGGGAAAAAGCACGCAGATCACAGCAATGGTAAGAAGAAGAGAGCGGGAGAATGAAGAAGGAGAAGGCAGTGTGATGAGCGTGATAAATGTGTGAGTGTAATAAATAGACGTGGAACTCCACTGCAAAGCGCAGACGTGACGACTTAGGATGAGACTGTTGGTCTATCTGCACAAAGCACTGCACGTTCATTTTGTTTTTTCTTTGTTTCCAAGAGCTAAAAAATATGCAACTTAAATGCCACATTGCTGAACAGCATCAACTATGAAGGACAAATTGGAGCTTAACCCACACAGCCCGGCCAGTTCGTCCTCTCTAGCGATATGCTTCAGCCTTCTCTTTATCCAAATATAGCACCCTACTTTGTGTCAGCATTTTTACTTCTGTGAATATTCTGTATCATAGCAACCTAAGTGTCTCAGCTAAAACAAACAAACAAACATACAAACAAACAAAAAACAAAAAACAAAAAACAAAAAACAAAAAACAAAAAACAAAAAACAAAAAAACAAACTATATGCACCTTATTGGATCATGCTGCCCTTTTGTATTTAGAACTTAATTTATTATAAAACTGTGTCATCTTAAAAGGCAACAATCTACCTTATAACAGCCCAACAATAAATATCTATTTAAGATGCACCTAAATCAGTATAATAATGTAATTTGCAAAAAAAAAAGAAATAAAAATAAGTAATGGCAGTAATACTGCATATTATACTATTGAGCTATCCTTAATTACTTCATAGGATATTCCTTCACCATGAAGGCCATACATGGATGGTTTTAATATTAAATTATATGTCCAGGTACACTGTATCATTGTCAAGTCTTGCATCACCAACATGCTATCCTACCTTCAAAGCCATGGACAAATATAAAAAGAAATAATAACAAATTATGCATTTATTATTGACATTTAGGGAGAGCAATGCCCTCTATTTTAAGGGACACCCTGTTCAGATTTTTTTTTTTCAAATCAATTGGCGCAGGATGAAGGTAAAATGTAAAATAAATTGCAAACTTTGCAGATTATTTCCACTTTTACACACTTTTAAAACTTTTAAAAGTAAAATCAATGTTCAAAGGTGATGCAACTTTGACTTAGTGCTGGTGCCCTTGCTGTCACTGGAGGTGAGACACTTCCTTAGCTTTTGCCAAGATAGTGTCACTCCAACCTCCCCTTCCCTACACATTTCCACCCCCAAGAATCTAAATGAAACATAACTGTAGGATGTTCATGCTCAGGTCACTGCTTCGTGAAATTACAGAGTGGATACATATTGTACCATCACACCGCTGTGAGTGAGGAGGAGGAGGGGATGCGGGAGGCACAAGAGCATAAGGAGGAGGTGGACAGCGTGAGACAACAGAATGAAGATGTTATAAGAGGATGGAGAGGGAAGGTGTGGAGGATGAATGGGTGAACCTAAAAGAGCAGGTGAAGAGGAGCAGGGAAAAATTTGGTGGAGAGGCAAAGGGTGGGAGAGTAGATGAACAAGAGGAGGAGGAAGGAAGGAAACAAGAGATGGCAGAACCAGAGAGAGTCGGCCTGGGGATTAGCTGGGTCTGCCACTGTAAAATGTTTCATTGACTAGTTTCCTTGTTGAAAGTTCAAACCCACTGAGACCTCCTCAAAAAAACAGAGCACAGGATGGCTGGTCACACTGATGTGGGATCTGACCAAACATCTGAAATGTAAATAAAGAAACTCAACATGGACCATGCGGGGGTACACACTCTCCCCTTGGTTCTTTGCATCCCTCGCCCCTTTCATCTCTGCTTCCTGCTTCTTCTTGCTCTCTGTATTGCTTGGATTCCCTCTTGACCTTCTCGCCTCTCTTCCTTATAAATGCAACGTGTAAGCAAATACCTGTTGAGCAGAAACAGTGTCACATCCTGTCAAAACCAAGCTGCATAGATTTTAAACTTGAGTCACTTTGTGATGGTGCAAACTTGATTACTTGTCTTTCTTTACTCTGTGCTGTCAGGATAACAGATCAAATCCTGTATGCATTGACTTTGTAACTGAATGTTTCCATTGGTGTCCAATAAGCTTCAATCTCTTGCAGGAGTACATTACATCATCATTTTGTCCAGAAATTGTCTTGATACTGCAGACCTGGAATTTTTGTACTTCAGAGTAGTTTTAAGGCATATCAACATTTATGAAGTGATGTATGATATGAGCTGAATTGAGCTGGAGGTGATGGTAGCAAAGCTTGGAGCATACCCTGAGTCATTTTACATCTTCTTTTACAGAACCTAACCACAGTAACTCTCAACCTAAAGATGCCCAACAATGTACCAAACCTAACCTCTATATCTTCACATTAAGGATGTAATGTCATTTTGGGGGTGCTTCTTTGTAGGATATCATACGAACTGTTGTATGATGATACACTGCCGTGGTCTGCAGTGATGTATGCAACATTTGCTCTGGTGACTGGGTGAGCTTGTTAGAACATATTTTCAGCAGTAATCTACCAATATTACATAACATTTGTCTAGGAATAGTTGAAAAATTTAATAGCCTTTCTGAGAAATAAAAAGTATTTTTTCTAAGCAAATGTAGTGACAGTCATACTGTTAATTTCTGTTTTGAAGTATGATTCCATTAACCTCAATGTCTGAATGTGGGCTACATATTACTCAAATCATCGAAAATGTTGTCCCACAGGATTCAGTTTACCTCTCATAAAAATTTCTTCAGAATGACAGAATAACTGCTGCAGAGGCAGCAAGACTGTCTGTCTGAACAAAGTGCTCACGTCTTTGCTGGGTCCTTTTTCATCATTTGACAAAAAAAAAAAAGCTGATCCTGTCACGATGAAAAATTTATTTGAATGTGCTTGAGGTACACATAATTTATCTTACCAGACATTAGAAGCCTAAAAAATAGAGCAAAAATCTTGAAAGGGAGGTAAAATACTAAGCACATTTTTTCTCTCTGTCTCTCACCATTAAATATTCATCTAAATACTGCTTTACCCTGTCTAGTTGACACAACAGTTGCCCCATTTTATTCTTCATGACGGCAGCCTGTTGTTAGTGATGCTTAAGTGTCTGAATTACCTCCTCTGTCCTCCTGAATCTTTTCACACCAGCAGGAAGCTAAAAAAATTATAGGCCAAGGGCTGATGCATAGTACTTTTTTTTCTCACTCTGACTCATGACGTGGAGTTTATTTATTTTGAAAGGTGTGACTGAGAGGAGAGATGTGGCTTTTTGAAATCCTCAAAGTTTTACCTCTACTGTGACCCAAATAGAAGAAAGAAAAATTAAAATTCTCTTTACAATCCAATTAATCAGCGGAAAAGCAGGAAACGCCTTCTGCAGTGTGAAGCAAAACTTTTAAAGAAATTGGAAAGTTGTTTGTGAGCATTGTCATTGCCCCAGACCAGATTTTACTGACTGTCTTTTCGACAATATTTTGGTGGTTGGTTATGAATCTTAAAACTACATACAAACTTGAGAGTGTGTTGAAGCTCAGCCTGGCTCTCTTCTTCTTTTCTGACTCCTGCTGAGCACCAACTGTCAGGGTAGATCGTAGTAGCTTATTTGGCTGCCGAGTGCTGAATAAAAGTGTACACTCTTTCCCAAAAACATGACACTCACTGGAGACTGAATATAGGTTTTGAGCTTGATTTAATTCCCAGTCATGTATTTATGTGGCTGATTTTTCCATGGGTAACTTTACAAAGTGGGAAACAGACACATTCAACAAATTCTCCAATCTAAAAAATGCCAGTGCTTTTAAAAGGCTCTTCCAATGGACTGATAAAAATAAATAAATGTATTCATTAATTAATTTTAAAAAAAACAACAACTTACGAATGTTTGTGTAAGGTCTGGAAAAAACTTAAGTTTACAAAACTAAATTTCAAAAAGTTCTTTGTGAAGGTTAGGAAAAATTCTAGTTGCCATCAAAATAAACTGTGGACTGTGTTGCTTTCAACGGCCAACCATCCACAGGGAAAACAGTCATTACTGACCAGTGCTGTTGCTGATGTCTCCCCTGGGTGTGTGTGTGTGTGTTTGTGTGTGTGTGTATGTCTATTTTATTGAGTTTATTTAGCCCTTAACCAGTGCTATAAAGGCCAGAATACTAGTTAATACTGAAATGCTCCGTCAAAATGTAATGATTCTTAATAGCTTATTGGTTTTAGGTTTTGATCCAGATAAGATTGGCATCTGGCGTCTTAGAGGGATGGTGAGTTAACAAGGCCTTTTTGTTCATTTTGCTAACATGGGGGATAATGTTGCCTCTCATCACCCCCTCAAATCACTTACTGACTTTTCCTCTAGTGCCACTGTAAGCTAACATTTGTGGATGGATTACCATGCAATTTGGTGCAGACAATCATGGGCTTTTTGAACTTTGGTGATCCCTTTAATCAAAAATTCAATTTGTCCAGAACTGTCAAACAGAATTCTTTCCAATGAACATCAAAGCCTCAAAGCATCACAAATGTGACTCTTGTTTTCTGATAAGGTAGATGGGTCCCACAACCTACAGACTTTTACTTGGCTCATCATACTGAAATGTTGAAGTCCACTGACAAGGTGGCAACATGTAACCAGTTGGGATGAGAATGTGTTGTCTCCACAGACTTATCATCATACCTAAAGTCCAACTAAAACACTTCGTCAAACATAATGCTATTTTTTAAGTTATTGCAAGTTATTTTTTATTGTTTATTAAGAAAACAAGGCATTTGGGGAAATAAAACATACTCCTTTTCAAGTCAGGCTGCAGTAGGGGTGTGTCTGTGTCTGTTTGAATGATAGCAGTTGGTGGAGTTACCCATAGGGAATGAGTGGCAAACTCAAAACAAAAAGGCACTGTAGTCTCGACAAGATGCATGTGCGTGTCTGTAAGTTATATAATAAGGAGATGTAACGCTAATATGGTTGTCAGTGACTTTTGTGTTGTGTAGCAGGCTGCTGCCTGACACAGTTTCTCCATCCTCTCTGACAGAATACTCACGTTATGCAATATTTAACTGGCTATATTTTGTGTTACAGCCAAAAATACAATTTAACTTACTTTTTTAAAAATGTATTTTGCATTGAATCTTATATATGTTGCTCTTTGATGTGACGTCCTTCAAAGCAGAACAGACACAACTCATGCATGCAGCAATTTCCCAATGCCGCTTTTAGTCTGCCATAATAACATCAATTGAAAACCCATTCTTAAAGGCTGGAATCAGGACAGGAAGGCTATTGATTGACTAATAATTTTCATTTGCATTACAGGACTAAGGAACTTTTTGTTTCCCTATAATAGAATCTACCTTAACAATGATTGATTATTCATTCGTTAAAATTTACATGAATCGATCACAGGAATTATGTAAAATGAACTTCCTCTCGTGTCTTAGGTTAGTCGAGTAAAAAACAGCAGTGAATTTTACTTGTGGAAAGAGGGTCATTTGTCAAGGTCTTGCTAACAACAGTGATGGAACCCTCACTTTTTATGTTGAAAATTGCCTTTTTGTTAATAGGAAAGACCCAGCACTGCCCCTAGTGAGGGGAGAGATTGCGAGGCACAATGATATATAAAGAGAAAGACTTTATGAGGGAGAGCTACAAAGAGGGAAACCAATAAGACAGACAGACTGGTGGGTAGTTTATATGACCAAAGAAAGGAAAACTGAAATGTGTGAAAAATTGGAAATAAAAAATAGAGATGCTGACACATGAAAAAAGAAGGAATGCCAGCCAGATGGATAAGCACATAGTCAGAAAAAAAACCCCCAAAAAAACGTGAACTACCTCTCCTGAGGAGGAGGAAGATATGGAGGTGGACTGGCTTTCGTGTTTTGTCATAGGAAAGAGGAAGAGAGAGAAAAAGTATGGTTTGCGCCCTGCCTACACTGTGCTGAGTCTAAAAGTAACACATCAGTCATAGGTGTTTATATAATATGGAAAATAAAGAATGCCAAATGTCAAAGTGATTCAAAGGACGTGACATGGGATATTGCTCCAAGTAGTGATTCATTAGACTGTTAATCAACACCACACACATTTTGATCAACATTAAAAACTTAGAACAGGTTTGTAGGATGATATGCAACAGCAGAAATCAATATTTTAGATGGAGGGACTTCTAGGGTTTGTACACTTGCTCTAGTTGAAATAGAAGGATGTGTGTTAAAGAAAAACTTAGCATGAGGGCTGGCAGTACACTGCTCCACCACCGGGAGACATTCCAGGTTTTAAGTAGCAAAACGTTGTAGATCTGTGATACCAAGCTGCTGACCCTACAGCTACCCTACCTGAGGTGAACCGTAGGAGGTGTGATGGGCAGTAATGCCATAGCAGGTCGACAGCTACCTGTATATCCAGTGCATCAACTGTATTGCAAAATCTCAATGCCCGATGTTTCTTGGGTATCACACATGAATTCTAAAGACTTCTGCTACTAGATTCATAGAAAAAAATATTGAGGATGCAGCTTCTGTTCTCAGACATTTCCTGTTTTTCAAGTAGTTGTGTTTCACTCACATATGCTTTTCCACATCATCATGTCAAACATATTTATAGGGTTGCAGCAGATGACCCCTTTGTTCTTGATCAACTCCTCTGTCAGAGTATGATTGGATGCATTTAGTTTTCGAAACCACATCGAACACAATGCGCACATTTGTCCCATCTTGGATATCTTGGAAAAAGCTGTGCCTGGAAGTAGAACACACACAAAGGGATTTAAAATTCATCTGGGAGAATAGTGGGCTGCCTTAAAATATTCCAAGATGTGTTTTGAACATTTTTTGCAAATTGGGTGTGAGACACTGTTAAATTGTTTCCCTGTGAACATTTGTTTTGTGTTGATTGTTTATTCTGTTGTTTTTTGGTTGGTTGACTTTTCTTGCTCTGTTTGAACCTCTGGTGTTTGCCATAGCCTTTTCACTATAGCAGCTGTACATGCTACTGCATCCTACATGTACACTGGATTAGCTATCAGGGATATTAATTGCAAAAAACATTTTGAAAATGATGTTTTATATTTAACCAAAAAAATAGACAAAGACTGGAGGAAAAGGCAAGAGAAGAGAATAATTGTACTTTCATAGTGATGAGTAGATCTCACACTCTATGTTAAACTCCCACAAGTGCTCTTAGGAACTCACTTTAACCTAAGATTACTCCCACTCTCTGTGATAAACAAAACCTTTCTCACACCCTTCTCGTGCCTTATCTTGATGTCTCTTTAAAGCTCTAAAGTCTTTTTCTTTTTCTCCTTTCCTTTTTTCCCATTCTATCCCTGTCCAGATCTCTTTCTTCATCGATAAATCAATCTCTTCTCAGTGTCTTCTGCTGCCTGTTTTGTGAGGAATTCTAGGAAAAGTGAGAATACCTTTTGTTATGTAAACATCACAGGTGGTACCAGCACATACGTGCATTAATCAAGCTGACTATATAGCTGTAAGCACATCCTTTCTATCTATACGTAACATACATGTGTTATGCTTTTAGCTATTTACATTGAAAATTTCCAAGGTAAGTGTAAGTGTATTGGTGTATTGTAGTTTTAGCATATGTGTTATGGTATGTGCATTGCAATAAGTATTGTGGTATATGTTGTGATGTATGTATTGTGGTATATGTACTGTAGCATGTGTATTGTAGCATGTGTATTGTGGTATATTTAAATTATTGTGCCTTCCATGTTTACAGTGTATTATGATATTTGAAACTCAATACTTTATAACACAGTAGGGCTGTATGTAAAAGCCCAATTAGTTACAGGAGTTGAAAATTAGCAAAAGCTACACTCTTTGTGCAAGAGATCAGCTTCATACTCTGTATTGGAACTATGTTAAACTGCATTGCCCCATTCAAGAATAATATATTCAGTTTTATTCAATTCAAAATCAAAGGCTGTAAATCATTCCTTGGGCAACAGTTTCCTAATATTAGACAGAATTGTCAACTCATTGCACTCAGTGACCATTTTCAGTCTGACATTGCCTCCCACACATTTCCATGAGGTAGGGGGATTTGATTTTCTCTAACCAATCAATAGAAACAAATGTATTCACCTGAGTCCACCTTCATTTTAAATCTACACTTACACATAGTGAGTACCTCCAAATCTGGATTTGCCGAGGTTATTAGAGTGTATGGGCGATTTGAGAATTCAGGTCAATTTAGTCATGCCTTCAGAGCTCCACTGTCTTGTCCAAAAATGGTCAATTCTGGACCCAAAACAACAAATAGCCAAAACTCAAGGCTTAAAAATGAAAGCCTAAAACTCAATGGCAGACGTAATTTATGTACACTTTGTTTATACAGTCTATTGTGCTTGTGGGTCAAGTAACTACATGTGATTGAGGGGGTTGCATGAGCTCAAAATTCCTACTGAAAATTTTTGTGCTTATAAACGACCAGTGGCTGAGCCCTTTTGGGCTGTGCGTGCGCGTGCACACATACATGCACCTATAGTCATAAGCTTAAAAAACAGTGTGAAAAGGTATGACTAAAATTTCCTTGCAACACTGTTACTGCAACTATAATATACAACATACCACTCATCTGTTGTTGGTGTTCATGAAACTGTCTCTAGCTTTAAAGTTACTTGTATAAGACAGGAAAACTACCAAGACACAGATGATGGACACACACCAAGATAAATTCACACACAGAACTTCACCCGCATCACGACAGGAACACCTTGAGTGTCATCATGTCATTGTGCCACAATGGGAACAACCTGCACCCTGAAATATCTTCCATTATCACCTCTAATGGCAATTGAATAGAAACACCAATAATTTCAATATGCTTTATGTTTTTTCTCTTTTTTTATTTATTTACTTTTTTGAGATTTTAATCATCTAATATTTTTACAGAGTGCTACTTGACCATAGATTATAGAGGGGGGGCAGACATAAGTGGAAATACAAGCGGTGGTCTGATCCGACAATCCCTTAAGATATCCATTTAAGTCCTGTCCACATTTTGACCTTCATAATCTCCCACTTAAAATAACACTCTCTTTCTATGCCTTGAAATAAACTTGTTAAACTAACTTAAATGTCTATGTGGCAAGCTTTTACACCTACTACTAATTATACAGGTGGAGTTCAGCAGGATTCAAAGAGCCTGGGGCAACTGTTCCAGTAGTGAGCAGATGGCAGAACATTACTTTTCAATTGGAAATGTGTCATTTCAGGAAAGCAAAAAAAACCCCCAAAAAAGTAACCTGACATTTGTTACTCTGCATCAGTGATTTCATCAAAAGGTTACATACAAAAGGTTATAAAATGTTAATTAAATTAAATGACAGAGTATGTTTACTTCTAATACCAGCAAACAAAGAGAGAGAGTAAGAATTTGACGTAAGGTGAACTGGTTGGTGTGATTAATAAGTGCGTATGGGATTAATATCAAGCGCACACACATGCACACAAATGTGCACACACACTGTTAACATGCTGGCATCCAGAAGTGCCAGAGTCTGAGCCTGTGTCCTGCCCTTGCTGGATCAGAAAGCACAGTGGCAGATGAGATGATGGATTGTACTGTATCTCTGTGTTGATGCAGTGTGCTCTTAAGTTAAAAAATCAAGTGTCTCATAGTCACATTGGGTTTATTTACTACATCCACAGTGTCATAAATTGAGTCAATCATTGATCTGGGAGAGGAAAGACACGCTGATGTTGAGCCTTTTTTCAAATTTATTGTTTTGGGATGAAATTTAATTTATATCTGTAAACTGATTAGATTAGACTGTCCTTGCATCCATCTTCACATTCGATTGCACATCTGTGACATCTGTGCTCCCACACTGCGTGTATGTCTAGAGTATGTGTGCAGGTAAAGATGAGATGTCCTTGCAGTGGTTTTTATCTCACAGCCCAACATTGTCATCATCATCATCACTGAGCCACATCTCACTTCTCTTTTCTCAACACGAATCGTCACAACAAAATTGATTTTCAGCGAATCAGACATAAGTGGATTGTCGCTTGGTCTTGAAATTGATTTTTTTTTCTTTTTCAGAGGCAAGAGCAATGTTTCAACTCTTTTCTTGGGTGCATTTGGCCATTCCAGTCCAATCTCTTCATTGCTATATTTATACATCCAGCACTTCATCTGATCTGGTTTTCATGCACTGTTTGTACGTATACGTATGAAAATTAATGCAACAAAATTCAAATATAACTCGAGTTATCACTAGCCAGGAACATGTATATAACCCATGTAATCTGGAATGCTGTGATTAAGTGATCAATGCATTGACGGGAGCAAAGATGGAAGTACAAATACAAAAAGTCCACACAAGGAGGTAGGTTGGTATCGTAGATAGGGTCAAACAAAAACTGGACTTTCCCCCACGAGACTGGTGATCATGTCCCTTGTGAAAGCAAGTAAACCTTGAGTTATTTAAAGATAAACTGTCACAATGTTTCTTTTCTTTGAACTAACCTACATAACTTTACGACGCCCAGCCACATTTCTTTCTTTAAACCTAACTGACATTACCTGACTAAATTTAACCTACATAATTTTAAGTTAAGTATGTAACAAAAAGGAAACATTTGTGGAGTGCTAGTTTCTTATATATCATACAAATCATTGTATGAGGATACATTGATCTGTTAGCTCAGTCACTTCACCAAAAGCCAGTAGCTCCCAACCGGTGTGCTGAGTCAACTCATCCATTCAGAAATCAGTACATTCACCAGTCATCCAAGTGTGTTGCTTCTCCATGTGCTCAAAACATAAATGCATTAAATTATTGATGCAGCCATTCATACTGTCATTTCATCTGTCCGTCCATCCATCCATCCATGCACTTATTCACTCAACCCGCACTTGACTCTGTGTTCAGTCCTCTGGTCAGTGTCTTCCACACTCTGGCAGTCTACCTACTATATGATGTGTTTTTCTATTCATGTGTTGGTTCACCTGTCATGTGATCTGTCAGCCATAACATTCATTCATGCCATATTGAAATTCAACCATCTGTCATAAATACAGGTCTGGTTTCCAGTTTGAATTATTGGTCTTAAAAGTAAAAAGTCCATGCAGAAATAAAAGGTGATGGGGAGAGATAGGATCATTTCAAGTACAGCTGACTTCTGCTGTTAACAAAATATTATGTGCTAGACATTTTCACCCTCGGCTGCGTCAGTGAAGTTGCTTAATGGCCAACAGAAGAAAACTGGTCAGCTCCTAAGTGTCAATGTGACTGTTAAGTGGTGACATGCTTAAAAGAGCACATGGTTTAAAACAACTTCCTCTGAGTAAATTAAAGTTAAAAAAGAATTTTCTCCTTGGACAGTTTTTCATTTTGAGAGTGATTTCTGTAAATGACAGGAGGTACAGCGGTTTACACTCTGAAGCCCTTCATTAGAGGTGGCTCCCTCACACCAGTCTTTGGTCTGGTTCAAAGGTCAAGCCACCTAAAGCTTGCTCGTTTAGCTCCCCATGGTTAGATTTGGCCTTTCACACATGTGTGTCATTACACATAACTTGGCCCCAAAACACATTCCTGACCACATGTTAGCTGGATTAGATTCAGTGCTGTGAAGTGGCCTTTTCCTAAGAAAAAAAAAATAGTTTTAAAATGTTGGTTGTGTCGCACTTGAAAACCAGTGCCATATGTTTATGTCTCCACTTTTAGCTTTTAATACTCAGTTGTGTTGCTAGGAGGAGTCGGGTGGAACCAAAATAAAATCAACAAACAACAACAAAGCTGACATTTAGAAATTTATTTGATTTAGTGTGAGAATGCTAAAAACACAAAAAAAGGCCACTGGAAGACTTTTAGGAAAAATAAAATCCAGACCTACACATATAAGTAATCTGTATATTATCAGATCTTTATGCAAATATAGGAATGCATTTGCATAATTACTATATACCGTATATGCAATTAAGTGATTTTGTGGGGAAAAAAAAAAATCAACATTTTGATTTGTAATAAAAAATGTCTCATGCTGTGGTTTCGTAAATAAAAGTGCAAGTTTTCTCTTAAATTCTGTGACAGCTAGAACCACACAGTCCCAATCTCTTAAAGGGGAAGTACATCAATTTCACACATTTACAGCTTTTGGAGAGGAATACTGAATATTAAAAAATAAGTAAATAAAATGTTTTTGTTGCTTCAGAGTGAGTGGTGCAAAATTGGAATAATTATTTTAAGTGATGTTACTTGAGTCCGAGTCAGTAAAGCAAAATAATTGATGCCTGTAAATAAAAAAAATAAATAAAATAATTTTGGACCCATTAGGCCAACAATGTTTCAATTCACAGCAAACATGGTGAAGTACTCTTTTACGGTACAAAACATCAAGTGATAATAACGATGACAGAAAAAATATTTGCGGTAACACTGTAGGCTGGGACTGAACTGAGCATGCTGTTTCAATTCTAAGGGTCTGAGTCAACCCATTAGTCTCTAATTAGTGGTACAAGGTGTTTTCTGAACTGCTGACTAGGACATTAAGAGCCCGCAGGGTCATCTGCCATAAGCATGCTGCAGTTCAGTTTGATGTTGAGACACACATTTACATTTTGCTTTTTCTTCAAAGGTTCAAGCATCACAGGTGCTGGAGTTTGATGAGATAGGTGAGATTAGTCTAATCCTGCCTGTCCACCCGAAAAAGGCTTTAATTGGGCATATGACAAGAATCTTTGAATTTTGTTTAATAAATTATCCAATGGTACTAGGGAGAGGGACGTCTGGACTACCCCATTTAGCCCTCTAAGCTAATAAAGTCATATCACATACATGATTTTGTTAACACCATGAAATGAGATGGGGTAGGATTAAATAAATAAATAAATAAATAAATAAATAAATAAATATATATATTAGACGACTTTATTGATCCCCGGAGGGAAATTTAGTTGTCACAGCAGCTTGGCACGTAAGACATACAGAGACATACATAGAAAAATAAGAAGAATAATAGAAGATAGAAATAGACATAAATATATAATATATAATATATATATTATATATATAATATATAAATATATATACACTTTTTAATATTGTCAAAATGAACACCACAATCAATCATTAATGTCATTTAGAATCAAAAATGTATCCTCTTTAAAAAAAAGAAAGAAAGAAAAGAAAAGCAAAGTTAAATGATTTAAAATATCATGTTACACCAGCATTAATCATTTTGTGTAAATCAGTGTGTGAATCAGCTGTGAGCGCATTGCATATGTATAGATGATCAAAGGCACAACAACAAAGATTTGAAGCAGATGTGATTCTGCAGTGAAATCTGTCAATCCGGTAATCAGAGAGACTGATCCTTAGAATCAAAATGTGCACATGCCACGTACACTCCCTATTTATAGCTTTGAAAGTACTAATTGGAGAAACCCTTCATGCTGTCACTTAGGTTGCAATATGTGGCAACCTTTACTGAGCTTGCAGTTGTACTAAAATAAAAAAAAATGCTGAGAAGAAACGCCAATGCCTGTGTGTCTCCACTAATAACTGACTGGTGCAATCCAAGGTTCCCTCATTTCCTTATTTATCAACGAGGAGAAGTTGACCAATGCTAGAGATTTTGCTGACGCTGCCTTCGTTGCTATTCTGCATTGCACTACAGTAATCACTATGTTTAAACTGGACAGTTGGAAAGAGCTATGCTGCTGTTTCCAGAGTGGAAGCAGAAAGTTCTTTTTCTGCACAAATCTTGACAAAGTGTGAAAAAATGTCAAAAGATTCCTGGCTTTACTATGTCTCAGCAGTGACTAAACCTTTCCACGGGCACAGTTTCTAATCAGAGTGGCCCAAAATGTTGCCCTGTGTCTAACTTCTGCAGGAGATGAGAGCATAGGCTGAAGCCAATGAACGAGTGTAGGCCCAAAGGGTGATTGGGTGGGTGTTTGAGCTGTGAAAAAAGCTGATAGGAGGTTAATGAGGCACAGTGACTTTACAATCTGTAAATTAAAAAGGCTGCAGTAGATTAGTTTATCAGCATACCTTCTTAGATAGAAGAGATGGGTAGGGCTCTACATTGCAGCCACTATCTCTATTTAACCCTGTAATGTTAAAAAAAGAGTAAAAGGGAGACATATGGCTATGGATTTTAAAATAACAAAAAGCTCTCCTTTCATTTGTTTTGTCGTTGTATTAAATTCAAAAGGGAAATTTTGCCAATTTTGAACCAACGTTTATTATCATAAAAATGGGGACAGTAACTGTGTAACTGCTATAACCTTTCCACCATCTTACCAGCACCCAGATCTCCTTAATCGTGTCTCAGCTCAAATTTGCTGGCTCTAGGGCTGTTGCTCAAACTACAAATTGTACTGCCACATTTTCGTATGCCAGAAAGAATACAGAAATGGATCGAGAGAGTGACACACTATTTCTCAAAACTCAGACTCCAATAAAAACAACAAAACTAGACAATGCTGATAAAATATAAACCAAGATTCTGTAAGGGTAAGTAAGCCCATTTCTCACCTACTTTACCTTTACTACACTGTAAGAAGTGGGCACCATCCTATACTGTAAAAACAAAGGCTAAAAATTACCAACACATTCTCATCTTAAGTGGTCACCTGTCACCCTGAACTTGTAGACTTATGTCTACATAAAGCACAGTGGGTGGGCTCCTGAGTCTGCTGTTGACATGGGGATGTCAACAAAAGATCATGATTAGGCTTAAGCAACAAAAGCACGTGGATAGGTTTAGAAAAAAAACATCTTGGATTGGCTAAAAATTCACATGGAAATGAACACTGGACTCCTGGGTGAAAGTCTGGGGTTTGTTAGACTCATCCACCACCCCTTCTATCCAACCTACAGGGACCTTCCAGGTCTGGATATTAAGTTGTTACCAACAGCATTCAGCAGTGTATCATACGACCGCAACAGGTGCCATCCTGCTGTATTATAAACCAATGCCACCCGTCTATGTATCATACTGCCAATCCAGTGGTGTATCATAACACCGTAAAAGGTTGTTTGCAGTTATGATACAAACTAAAACTACACAGCAGGGTACCGTACTGCTATGAAAGCTTACTTTTGGCGTTGGTGTCTGATACAGCCGAGGCAACGGTATTTTACTAATTTGGAATGAAGACGTGCTGGAAATACTGATATCAAATGGTAAAACTAAGCAATGCTTAATCAAATATTAACCAAGATTTTGTCACTGTATTGCACAATTCTCACCGACAATGTTTTCAGAAATATATTTTAGTGTACTGTTTGGCTGTAATATAAGAATTTGTGAACATCAAGTAGGCTCCGTACTGATTCCTGTCTTGAGCAAAGTGAGGCTGAAAGTACTGAGATCAAACAAAACTCTAGCTTACTGTTTCACTGTAATTTGAGATTGTTGGTTACTTGCTGGCCAACATATTGTTTCTGATGTCAAAATGGACAAGCTACATTACTTCACACATCAGCGGGACCATTTATTGGTCTGGTGCGGGGCAGTGCATTCTGGTAGTTGAAGGTTTTATACTTTTTACTTAAAAGCGAATGCCACAGCCCCTGTTTGCTTTGGTCATTTTAAACCAGCTTCTAAAGTATCTGTCTCTTTCTACTGCATAGACAGCCCAGCTTTATCAAAAAGACCATATCTCCAGTGGTGAAATACTTCTTTGATGAAGTAATGACTTATTTTATTGCACTCTGATCAATGCATTTTCTTATACTTTATATAGGAATTATCATTATCAATCTGATCAATTCAAGCTTAAGTCAATTGAATTGATATAGCCAAAAATTGCAGTTCTCATTGTGCCTCTTTTGTATAGACTGCTTATGTGATTATTGGAAATAACAGATGGATCAGTTTACAATCTCTCTCACTGCTTAGACAAGAAAAACTGTCAAGTATTTCTCTCCATCAGATACTTGTTCCCAAATATACTCAAACCACATATACCGGTGTTTGCTCCTGAAGTGCTTTATTTTGAATTTGATCAAAAAAAGCTTTTTCCTCCAAAGAAGTTGTTATTGTATTATACTTCCACAGTAGTGTCAGCAATATCAAACTAAAAGGTGTCCGTGTCACCTCAGTTTTCATATTTTGCATAACGTTATCATGCTTATTAATGCAGCAGTGGCCCTAGTGCACATAATGAATTTAATGATGTCGTTTGCTTTCTTATCTTTGTGCTTTTTCCTGCTTTCTCACTGCCTCAAGAGTCAACATGTCCCCAAAACAAGATGAAACCTGTTCTGAAAACTAAACCCAACATCAGCCAGGGTGCCAAGAGGGAGAGAATGAGGGAGAAAAAGGAAACTCATCCAATTTTCATTTGCTGGCCGCTGCAGCCAAAACTCTCATTTACTGTATAAACTCCAGGCTGCCAAGAGCTTGTGTCCAAATCAAATAGCCCGGCCCAGCAGACACTAAAAACGCTTCCATTGGTGGACTCTTTGGCCAATTCATATTTAGTCTAAAATGAGCACAGATGGGGGGAAGGATCTTTTTCTTTTTTTTTTCATGCTGGTGTGCGCTCTGACTTATCTCATCATAAACATGCCTTGAAAGGCGTAAAGAGGGTTTGCATTTGAAAAGGACCACAATGATGAAAACACTCTCATGATCGTTCTCATGTAGTCATGAATATGATTTGAGAAAGAGAAGAGGCAGAAGAGAGACAGTTATTTTTGTGAAATTATGATAAAGTGGTGAATCTGGTGCTGTGTGTTTGCTGTGATTGTGTATTTAACTTCCTGTGTGTGTGTGTGTGTGTGTGTGAGTGTGAGAGAGAGAGAGAGAGAGAGAGAGAGAGAGAGAGAGAGAGAGAGAGAGAGAGAGGAAGCCTGCAGATACTCAGCTTCACGTCTACAGGGAGAGTAACCCTGGGGCTACTAATACATTTCACATGTGTCTCATCACACTAAATTTCTTGCCAAATCCGGATCAAAATCACGAATGAAAACACCAGTAATTTTCACAGAATGTCATCTGCCATCCAGCATCTGTTTGAAATGTATTATCCTGTCAAAATCAAGTTTCCAAACTATTAGTCCCCACGCAATGAATGGCAGTGAGGGAAATCCCACAGCAGAGTTTGACAAATTATTGTGTCTTATGTTTTCTTATTTGAACCATGAAATTCTTTTGTTTGCATATGAAAAAGTGGATAGTTACTTGGCATTTATTATTTTAATCTAAAAGGAAGGGGGCATATGATGTTATTCTTCTCAATAGCAGTGATAGTTTTCAGGCCGCCTTCAAGCAAACCCTTGTGCGCTAACTCCGGTCTGTTACGGCAGATATGTGATTGAGGCATTAATTCAAAGCTAACCGATCCCTGTGCTGACCTTAAACACCTTCAAGTTAACCTCCTGTAAAAGCAAAATATGTATAAAAGATCATTTGGTAACCGTGGTAACATGAATGTGAGCCAGCATGAGTGCAGATATTTTTCCTAGAATTACTAAAGTACAAGTTTAAGGTATGAAAATTGATTATTTACATTTTGAGTATTACATTTTTTTTTCTCCACTTAATACTTCTACAACACTACAGTTCCAACTGTCTCACTTTCAACTTGACAAATACTGACATTTGGTCAGTAACCTAAGTTATCAGACACCAATGCACCAAGGCACCTTTTAACGGCGGGATGAGGAGCACCAGACGGCAGCATTCCTTGACAGTTGTGGCCAAGTTCCATATTATAAATAGCTAGAAAGTCTGCATAGATCGGTTGGGAGGGAAGGTGGACAAACAAACTCAAGACTTTCATCTGGGATACTGCTGTTTGTCTCCTATTTTTACAGTTTATTTGACTAAAGACTGCATGCATTTAATGAGAAACTGTGCATTTTCTTTTAAAATAGACAATACATGTAGCAAGCGTACATTGAGATTTGTGTCCGAAACTGACCTAGCACATTATATTTTTTAGGAATAGGGCCACTGACAAAATGTCGATATTTGACCAGCTGGGAGTGAGAATGTAGTCACATTCAGAGACAAATATTGTTCTTTTACTTAACTTTATTTTACAAGTTTAGTCAGTAGTTTTTTTGTTAATTCAGGTTAATCATGCAAAGTATAATTATTAAATAAATTATGATATCCCCCTGAAGGGCATCTTTGTGGCATCAAAACATTCATTGCTTTGCCACTTAGTTGCTTGCACTCAAATGTATTCATTTTTTGTTCTATTATGTTATATTGTGGTGTGTTGAAATACATTGATGGAGTTTGATTTTGAAGTGAATATTACAGGCTTGCAGGTACAGGAAATACGGATTAATTATTTGTCACATCTTTAATTCTGTTTACAACTAAGAAAGAGGTATGGTCTCAGTAGATTTGTGCAAATAGTACTGCATGAAAACTGACAAATGTGCTCTTTGGTGAGGAAAATATTTTTTGGAAGAGGACCTAGACACCTTGAAACCAAGAGAAACTATTTGACATTGAACAATCTTTCCCTTTTTGAGAAGCATCAGTGTGTTCACAAAACCTAATCTGCATTTCAGAGTCCCAAGATTGTGTTGGGAACACAATAGGCTGCAGTAGTTGAAATAATACAGCAGTTCGCAGAAGGCTGACACGTCCTTGTACCATTCACTGACACATATCTACATAACGTCAAATTATTGAGGTTAATCTAATGTCTGTGGAAAGCAGAGTGAGCGGGGAAATCATAAAAATGGAAAAATGCAGACGAGATTGTGCCCTGCCTTTATGTGACTGACCCAAAGTGGCCGTATCCCAAAGTCTGCTATCAGACCGGGTGCCTGGGTGTTCTCTACTTGCAAGACTGTCTGGCTCACAAGGCTTCCACATAATGGATTGCACACTAAATTTCATTTTAATTCCATCTATATCCAGCAAGGGTAGACCCACCAGATAAAAATGTCTCTTTTTTTAAATAGAGATCTGCAGCAGTCCAAGTCAGCAACCTATTATTATTATTTTTAAAGCATTAGTAATACAAGTGAATTTTTAAAATACTGTCAAGATGGTGGAACACAATGTTTAAGTGATTATCACTAGCACCACCTTCCATAAAATATAAATGTGTCTACTGAACTGTTTATATCTAAATTATCCATGAAAGGATTAAGCAAGGAAAGAATGATTTAAAGACTGGGATAAGGACTCTGAATGACAGGGTAATGGAAAGGTTCCTTTTTTAAATCAGTTCTGTCTCACATAGATGTATGACTTCATAAAGCTTGCTAGAATTGTAACATAGCGCCTTGAAATAATAAGCAACGAGCTATAAACCAATTTAATGTAGAATATTGTTTAACTTTATCCTGGTATTTTTATACATGCAATGAAACTGGTTACCTAGAAATCCAGATGTAGATCTCCATTTTGTTCCCTTTTGTGTGCAGAAATCAAAATCCTACAAACTGTCTGCTTTCTAAATGCTGTCAACTTGAACACAAGATCGAAGGCAATCATTTAATGGCCCCAATTTCATCTCTTTCTGCTGAACAGAGCGGTAGTTCTTGGTGGTATAATAGCTTGCATGGTGGGGCCAGTTTGGCTGCTATCTTTGCTGCTGACTGTCAAGATTGGTGTGGATTGGAAGGGCAGACACACACACTTCTACATAGTAACACTTGACATTTTGCTTCTGATATTGGTCAAATCCTGCCTGCTTGTTTGTGTTCTGAAATCTGTTCATTCTGAAATGTGCAAAAAAGGTTTCTTTCTGAATGTTGTTGAAAAGTAAGTGCTCTTTAGGTGTCTGTAGCTTGCAAATAATTGTTTCATCAGCAAAAGTTCAATTTGTTGAAGGCTGTATGACAAGTTGAATAATAAAGTTGCTACAAAAAACCCTGTTCCACCAAATTTAGCTCATTTAAACTAGATGTAATTAAAACTTGACTCAAAGGCTGCATCAAAAAGATCAGATAAGATTAGAAAAGAACCAAAGCATATATATCTACAAAATTAACAATAAACACCAGAATAAATGTGCAAGTCAGTAATTAGTTGTGTGTGCATGTATGAGTGACTAAAAGAAGCAGCAGCTGTGACAGCAAGGAAAGAGTGAGCCTGTTGGAAGGTGGTGAGCTTTTCTGTCATGAGCCACTCTGAGCCCAGGTGTGGCTCATTACATTGATGTCAACTGCCTTGACCTGCTTCCTTTAAGACAAAGAGCAGCCAGGAAAACAAGCACTCCTAGTGGAGTGGAGGAGCGGAGGAGTAATCACAATATCTAAACTTTTCAGGTAACAGCAAAAGATAGAACCAGTCGCAGCCCAGATGATAAATGTGGGCATAGTATGTTTCTGCAAACCATGGCAACATTAAATTTAATAATAATCTTAATAATCTGAACTATATCAATGCCTCTAAGGTGAACTAGCTCTGAGTACACGTATATGAGCTGACTTTGTGGATGGTAGGTGGATTATGTTACATCAAGGTTCGACGCATAGCATTGCACACCAATTTAGCGAGACAGTACATAAACAACTTGTCGTTTACAATGGTGATTGTGCCACCAAATGTACTTGTGTTCAGCAAGGTATTGACAACATTTAGGGATAATTTAGCGAGAAACCAATGGTTGCAATGGGACCACTAAAGCAAGACATTAACAGTATTTCCAGCTGTTACTTTGGGACCAAAAATTAGTTTTTTGAGCCAAAACATGATCTTTTTCTAACCATAACCAGGTAGTACTTATGCTTTAACATAACCACACAATAACAACATAACTGTTGAAATGTAAAGGAACATTAAGTTTCAACATATTTGCTTCATTATAATGTACAAATGTTACATTCATTGTTACATACGTTTTTTCTGGTGTTTATGTTATAAGTGGGTATCTTTTACTGTACTTGGTTGGAAAAATAAGAGCTCTGTTAATATATCTATCCAACATGTAGCAGCGATCAAATTATATCTGAATTTTTTCTTAGTGTTTTGTCATGTGAAGTAACTGAATTCATACTTGCCTTGATACATTTTCTCTGTATCTGTATTTTCATTTTGCACTGTGGCCCAAAAGGGAAAATTAGTTAACTAAAGGTCTACAAACAACTTCTAAAATCACTGACATATGCTGCCAGTGGGCATCCATAACCTGCATCTTTGAGAGACGGTAGGATTGACCAACCCCAATTAAGACTGTCCTTGTTTGTATAACAGCTGACAAAATAACAGAAGCATTAAGATGGGTGCTGCACAGTCAGAGGTTTGTGTGACCAATCTAACTATGATCCGGAAAAAAAAGATAAAATACATATATATACATATATATGATTACAAATGAACAAAAAGCGAACGTCTTACATGTGATAAATAGGTCTCTGTGGTGGTGGGATGATGTGTCAAGAGTCATGGTCTGTCTCCAACTGTGACTTCCAGCTGAGACGTATTCGCTATCAGACAGCAACAACAACAACAGCAGGACACAGAGAGCATGGGTTGATCAAAGCGTCATAGCAACAAGTGTATTGTAGCATCAAATATCACCAGTGTGTTGTTTTGTGGGCCAAAGGTTTTGACTGTAGACCTACTGTGTTAATTGTACATGGAATTTTTTGGCATAAGGTTGTATATGCTAATACACTGCAGGGGAGGCCTATATCAGTGTTTTTTATCTACACAGTGATGGAAAAAACAGTTTTCTATTTCATCCCTGCTGTGAAAGTGAAAAATACAATTCTGAAATGGACATACCAAAGGGTGAGGGTGGGGAAAAGGTTTACATTTGCAGCCTCAGGGTGAGAAAGTACCTTTCCGTAAAGTGTTCTGCAAAACATTTTTAGTACTTTTGTATTAACCTCCACGTCGACGTGGAATACATTCATGCTACTGGCTTAACTGCTACATTATGTAGCTAGCTGGCAAGGATGCAAGAAAAATTCTATTAATCATTAACTTTCACCATGAAACTCCCCATTTATAAAATTCAGACAAAGAAGGCTCAAAACAGGCTCCTAAAATAACTCAGGTAAGTAATGGAAAACTGAAAGGATATTAGACAATACTCAGACTATTGTATAAGTAATGATAAATGCAGGGTTTGGAAAGGTTTGCTGCAAAAGGGCAAATAAATATGGAAGAGGCAAGGTAGTGCTCAGCTGATTTCTGGTTACATTTCTTCTTTATTTTTCTTCATTTTTGAAAGTGACATATCAGAACTGCGATATGCAATTTTGCCAAAGAAGTTAAAAACATGATTTAAGATAAAATAAGATAATCCTTTATTGATCCCCTGAGGGGAAATTCATTTATATTGTTGTGTGTAATATGTCATTGACCTCCTCATTGCTCCATCATTGTTTGATCAATCATCTTTAAGTTCAAGGTTTGACCATACAATAGTATTACCTGTGCAAGTATAGAATATAAGTAGATAAGTGATAGCAAAGGCAGAGCAAGAAGGGACTCATAAATCACACAGCAAGGCTAAATGTGAAGCTAAATGTGTGGATTACAAAACACAAATGAATATGCATGGACATTGATTTAGTGTGTGTGTGTGTGTGTGTGTGTGTGTGTGTGTGTGCATTGTCATTGTCTCCTTCCAACAACCCATGAACTTCTGCCTTCAATAACTTTTCTTTTTTTATGCTGGAAAAATCCAAAATAGCTATTCACATTTTTGTGTCATTTGTAGGTGATGCAACGGTGTTTGTTTCTTGCATACGTTTCATTACATCCATAATAAACAATCTAAAACCTCAAGATTTCACGTTGCATCAAATTTAAGTGGAAGTGCACGTAGAAGGGTAGCCTGACATACCAAATCTGAAATGTGAATTTGTCTTGAAATTGTCACTTCAGCTTCAGCTTTCAATTGGCTTAGACCGACACAATTGGACTGACATATGACCGATTAGAGCGACAAAATATGTATTTCTGAGCAATAAAAAAAAATAAACAGAATACAGTTTGCAGAGATGAGTTGTGATGGCATTGAATTAATATCTCTGTGAACAACTGTTACGGTTTTAGCGTCTGAATTTGAAGATAAAAAGTGTTTTTACTCACTATACTGAAATATTTGAAACCACAGCTTCCATTTTTGATTGACTTCTTCCAAAATGCCTCCATCGCGCTACTCTCAATAATCATCGTTCCAAACACAAACAATTACAAGAAACTGTTGTGATTGGTCTGTCAGGTCTCAAGTTGCTGAAAATCTGTCAAACGGGTACCATCAGGAGGGGTCCTGGAGCTTGATAAGGCCCACTGAGTAGGGAAGAAACTGTTCTTTTAAGTGGGGTGTTTTAATGGGTTTATGTTTGTGTTTGGAGGGTTCGACCATGATCTTTCTTCCTCACCTCAAGTTGCTGGAGGTGTGTAGGTCCTCGAGGGGCCACAGATTGCAGCCAATAAACTTCTCTAAAGGACATATGATGGGCTGCAGTCTGCCCTTGTCCTTGGCAGTGGCATCAGCATACCAGATGGTGATGGAGGAGGTGAGGATGGACTCAGTGATTGTATAAGAAGTGCACCATCACTGTCTTTGGCAAATTGTACTTCTTCAGCATATTGTTGCCGTTATTGCCGTGTCCAGATATATAAAAATGTTGGCACTAGGCATAAAAAATGCAATTGGGTTGGATATATTTAATGGCAGGGGAATAAAACCAGTTCTGTGTAACAGCTGGAAATTGTTATCCTGTGATATCCTCAGTTTACCCATTTACTCCTCAAAGCACAAGTGTAAATTCTTTGGCATTTTCAGGCTTAATAAGGCAGAGAATAGCATTATTTCTGTGAAGGTGATACCAATTTGCAATTGTAGTTGCCTACATGCATGCACACAGAGACCCAGTGACACAATGCTTCCCTCCTTCTTCCCCCTGTCACACACCGCATCCCACCATCCTCTATCTCTCTCCTCCTCTCTCCATCCAGCAAACCCAGGAAATGTTTAAATTACACGACCAAGTAAGCAAGATTAATTAAAATGATAATCTACAGGCTGAATATATTTCACAGCTAGCTAGGCGGCAGTTTGAAATTGCTGTGCAGAGTTTTAAAGTCAAAGTGGAGTGTTGACCTATTCATCTGCTTTAGTGAAGCAGTCATTCGCCCAATTAAGAACATCCCTATTATATGCAAAACACTCAGCACTATAATATACTTCATTACCGTAATGCATGGTAATAAGGGGGCGTAAAGTAATGTTTGATTTATGTGAACTGTGAATGTTAAATAATGTATATTTCTTTTTAAACTAAGTATTTGGAGAGCTAACATCTGTGCAAATAAGGCTGTTAGGATATAAATTATTCCCTTAAAGGCTTAAGAATAGAGTAAACAGTTATAATTTTTTAATCCTGCAGTCTTTTCCGACACAGTATAGCATCTAAAAATGTCCCTCAGTCCTTCCGATTACCAAGTTTCTATTGTATTCTACTCTGGTCTATATTCTCGCTTTATTATTACTTTTCCCACATTTTCCAGAATTCTGTTCCCTTGTCTTGTTTCCGTTATTTATTTATTTTTGAGTTTCTTGTACTCTATTCAAAAATAGCTGCTGATGCTTCAGGTTTAAGGATGCTGCAACAATGCCTGCTGTTTCTCAGCTGCTCTCTCTCTCTCTCTCTCTCTCTCTGTCTCCCTGTACGAGCTTAATCAAAACACGCGTTAGATTCCCTTTTCCCTGGATGTCGGATAATCCTCTTATGAAGTAACTGTAAACCCAAACTTGAGAGTGCCTCTCATCAGTCTCCCATTCACTCTTAGACAACATACACAAGCAGCAGACTGTGTACAGATGAGCCTCTCACCCTGACCTGGTTGAGATAAAAAATATTTTAAGAAGATGGTCTTTAATCAAAGTCAATTAGCGGCTAAGAGAGCGTGATCTCTGTGTGTGTGTATATACTTGCATGTATATAACCGTGTGTTCATGCCTGTGCTTAGTGTGCACATATGTGTGTGTATCTGTGTGTGTAAAGCTCTGCACTAGCCTCCTCATCGCCATGCTTCATTTATCTGTCATTAGCAGAATTAATGGCTGTGAGTTTGGGCCAGGGAGCGAATATGGCGCCATTCCAAAATGGGGGTGGGGGGGGGGCACAACTCTGTGAGCAAGTTGCAGAGTTAAGGGGTGCAGGGGATTCTTGCAAAGGAGAAGTAATTGGTATCACTAGCTGAGGGACAAATGGGTTTAGGTGAAAGCCTGGAGATTGAGGCAGCAACAGACAGAGATAGATGGTGTTAATTTTGATAAAAATAAAGAGAACTTGGTCTGTTATTTCAGGCCATGTCCACACTTATGTGGAATGAAGCTGAAAATGCCTCTTTCTCTCCCATCGACACAACTTTTTCTATATGTTGAAAGTGGAGGTTTTCAAAAACCTGTCAAGTGGAGGAAATTGAAAAAGCAGGTGTCCCATTGTTGTGTGATGCCGGGATTAAAAGGAGCTCTTCAAACATGCTGATGCATAATTGTCAACCTTCACAGATAGACGTTCAAGTGCTTTACATAGCAACAAAGTTACAAGGCTGTCTCCTCCAACTTGTTCTGTGATCTGACATTATGGCTGATTAAAGTGTTGTCAAAGACATATCATTATGCCTTTGTAGTAAAGTATCTGCATTTGTTTTATAATTTGTATGTGATTTTGTGTCAGTGCTGGTGGCCAGGAATTTGTTAGAACATGGATCCAACATGGTTTTGATGATAGTGGTTAGCACACTTACTATCCATCTGTGTCTATTAAAATTGCCTACCCATTGATACCCACTCCTTACAAGAGCTGAAAACAAGAATTAGGATTCTAGTGGTTTCTTCAGTTCTTAATAAAATCTTCTGCCTGGGAAAAAAACCCAACAACAAACCTTTAGGAACCCAGGTTAATTTTGAAATTCTTTTTCTTCTTCTTCTTCTTCTTCTTTTGTTTTTTAATAGCAATGCTGTCTATGCATCCTCATAACATACTTTGTATATCTAACAAATGGTTTGTATATCTAATGAATTAGCATCCCATGTATGACGATATGCACTTTAATAAAGTGACCTACATAAAGTACGTAGGTTAGGTCTAGGCAAGTAATGTTACTGTACTGTAAAATAATGAATGAATGAGCATCTAATGAATTAGCACCCCACAAATGAAGATACACACTTTAATGTAAATTGACGTACCGAATGTAAAGGCAAGTAATGTTGGTAGGTAGGTTAAATAAAAGAAACATTGGGATAACAGATCTTATAATAACTCTTACTTCATTCAGTTTCACACAGGTCTGAAGTCTGGTGTACTGGGGAAAAGTCCTGTACTTGTTTGACCCATCCACCACCCCGACCTGCCTCCTTACACAGACTACTTCCTCTTTTACTCTTGTCACGTGATCATGTCCTTTCCTATTATGTGGGTTACTTAAAATAACTGGATGATGAATACGTATGTTGTTAAACAAATTGTGGTACATTACTTTTTGTAGGTATATGTGCCCCCCAGAGGATAAATCATTTTGACTTTGACATCCCTCTGAATTTTCTACTAGTGCCACCATGTTGCACTAGAGGAAAAATTGCAACAAATATTGAACAGTTTGCTGTATTGCAATTGAATACAATGACTTTTGGCACAAACATACCACTCCCCTAGATGAACTGTAATCACTCTGGCAACACCAAATCAAAACTGTACTTTTATCAGCCAGAACTGTATTGTGTTTACTGCAAACAAATGCATACTAAGATGCTGAAAATATTAAACACTATACCTGCTATCATCAGTATGTAACCATTGTCAAGTGAACATGTCACCATGCTGGCAAAGCATTCAGTCAAAGTACTGCTATATCTTTGTACGGCCTAAACTGCTAGCATGGCTGTAGACTGTTGTCTTGTTAGCACATGTGCTCCTGTGTATTTATGTATTGACTCCTATTATATTTACAAAAACAAAACACCAAATCTCTAACTTTTAACTGTCATAGCAAAAAATAATTGTGGTAATATAAATGTAAAAGAGCTGCAGCATTTTTTCCCAGTTTCTTTTCATGCTGAAAGGGAATTTCAGCTATATTTGAGAATAAGTGTGCGCCAAGTGGAGTGTAAAATCTGTAAACAAAAACTATGCAGGCAAATGTAACAAGTGTCTTCATCAGACAGACAGGCGAGGAGCGCCGAGTGCAGAAGTCCTGAAATTACTATTGAACATCTAAAAACAAAGCTTCTGAAGTCAATGAAAAACACGCCACAGTGGCTTTTCTTGCCTGCCATTTTATGTGGTAAAAAGATCAGCACTGGAAAGATGATCAGACATTCTCATACAGATTGGACAACCTAAATGACAGAATAAAACAATAAAAACCTTTTTCACTGACTGCTGATTCTGAATAAAGATAAAATTAATGATGCATTAATGACAGAATGTATGGAGTGGAGGGAGAGATAGATCGTCCTTGAGAAGTTAAAGAGAGAAGTAAATAATGGTGTCCCATTAGAACACAATGTAGAGGCTTGGCTGCAAGGTAAATATTTACTGACCATACTGTACAGCACTGCTGTACATAATGTGGCCCACAGGGATACACAGAGCAGAAAATGAGATGCTCTGACCTTGTGTAGGTCAGTGCTTTACTATGATACTTAACACAAGAGTTCTTTCATACGGAGATGGTGGAGACAAGTGAAGTGGATGCAGATGGAATCAGCGTAAATGTGCAGCCTAAAAGGCACCTTTTGCGTGAACATGAAATGCTGCAGACCAGTGACAGGTGAGAATGCGGCCAGACAGAACTAGTCAAATTGTAATTATGCTACTGGATGGCTGGACGGCATGTGCCGTGTTCACGTGATATGTGCAAGGGAGGCATCACTTAAGAACGTGCGAGTGCGAGTACGCTTATAGGGTGGTTGGGAGGGGTGGTGGATGGGTCCCACAAACAACAGAATTCATGCAGGAGTCCAGTGTTTGCTTCCCATGTGATTGAGTGAGAGTATGTGAGGAGATGTGAGGAGAGTACAACCCGTAGATTGCAACATAGGGCTCAAATAGAACTATGGTTACGGTATCTCTACCTTTGTTCCAATATATCTGCTTCATAATAACATAATAATAGTAATAGTATTCATAATAATAGTACTAATGTCACATGACCATAGTCTGCATAAACATACAATGCCAACATTTATTCTTGTGATTGGGTTGGACATGGGCAAATAGAACTGTATCTTACAGAAAACTGAAACTATTCACAAACTCAGGATGACGGACATAATGCCTCCAAACTGTCGCCCTGTCAAGATTAAAAGCTGGGTTGACTGATTGATGACATTTCTTTTGTTCCAAAGCCTGTCAGAAGACAAAGAAATAAGATAAAAGTAGGATGAGGGATTCAAGATAAGGCTGCTGGTACAACACAGGCTTCATTGAAGCAAAGATGCCTGTAATCACACCTTGTTTGATGTAGCTATGCTGAAGAAAAAAAAAAAATCTAATATGATTTTCCATTATTACACTCACACAAAAGTGGGCAAAATGCAAACTGAGTGACTAACTCGTAGAAAGAGAGAAGAGTCTCTTACTTCCACTGTAACTAACCAATGCAAGTGTGCATACATGCACCACATTTGGCTGACTTTTATGACAGGAGATTAATATGACACACACATGCACACCTGAGCTTTGTATGCCAGAATAGCCCAGAAAACACACACACAAACCCCATCTGTGTCATGATAATCATCAGGCTTTAAGAGGCTTTGAAAGGCTCATTAGGCTGACAGGAGACCAGCTTTTATCTGTGTGCATCTCAGGGTATACTGCACATGTCTATTTTTGAAATGTGTGTTCATTAATGTGTGTCTTTGCCTTGTTTGTGTATGCATGTATTTCTGCTTCCCTGTGTGTGTGTGTGTGTGTGTGTGTGTGTGTGTATGTGTGTGTTGCATAGGGCAAAGCGGGCAGGCCTGTTGAGGCAGGCATAAATAAGGCAGCAGTAATTAAAACTGTTTTAATTGTTTTAATTGGTGTCATTAACGCACTGAGGGTCAAACTGTTGACACACACACACACACACACACACGCACAGACATGTACATGCACACACATTTAGCACAGACATGCACACCTACAATAACACATTTATTTTGGCTGTGGGCGATGTTTCCAGTTACTATGAGATGGATGGATGACGCTAATCACTGTTGCATAAGCGCCATCACAATCTTGTCACTTCATCACAACATGTTGTGATTGAGTATAATCAGAAATGAATAGTTACAGAAACATGTAACAGTGTAATGTGGTTAAAGCACACAACAGCCTCCAGGGCAGAAAATTGAAATGTGGAAGTGTCAAAAGCTGCAGTACTTCTAATGGCCTGTTGAAGCTGCAGAAACAAGTCAATCCTCATAGACTGCTATGGAATCACTAACTTAATAGCAGAAACAAACGTGTTTTGGACAGGTTTTGGTCGTTATTGCTAACTTCCCCAATCATGATAAGGAGGAGTGAATTTTGAGTTTATATAACTCATCTGTTTAAATTTTATTAAGGCTTAAAGTTATACACAGTAAACAGCTCCTAATATCAAAGATGGTTACCGCAAAAATGCAAAACTCGTGGCTTAAAAACAACTAACAATGGGTGATGCCGCAATGGCTATATCCATTATTTTTATAAGGTCTATGGGTCAAACTACAAAAAACATGTAATCGTTTTAATTTACAATAAAAATATGGTAACATATTCATCTATTTTATCTCCCTTGCATATAGACTACTGCCTATGTTAGCCAACAAGCTAGGTAAGGTTGATTCATGTAAAAGCACAACATAAGGCAATATTGCAGAATGTGGTACAAATGTGACAAGCTGCACATTGCTTGGAAGCATATATGTGGAGATGTTTTTTCACATGGCATACCAGTCATTATATATATATATATATATATATATATATATATATATATATATATATATATATGTATATATACCATATGTCACTGACTGTTTCACACAGTCACACTGACTGTTCCACAACTTAAGACTTATCCAGGCCCCCAGGAAGTGTGCCGGGCCCAAACAATGAAATTACAACTTCAGAGTCAATCAAGTGATGCCATTGACTCTTACATTGTGAAAGAGATGTGTGTAAATTGGTAGAGACGTTTTTTTTGTTGGGCATTACAACTTCCCCAAAATGACTTGTTTTAATATAATATATAATACAATATGTATACTTACAAAATACTTACAGTTTGTCATTATTACCTTGGTGGAAACTATGTGGCTGTTATCAATAATACTATGTCATGAACCACTGGTATTATGGTTTACTGAGAGGTTTTTTTTTTCCTTTGAGTGATTATAGGATGAATAACATCCTATCAATAACATCCTAACATCCTAACACTTTATTAGTGTATGTAGGTTATACATAAGGGCCTACAATGCAGCGATAAAAGCGATCTAAATCACACTTGCAACTATGGCCAGAAAATCACTAATTTTCTTTAAATTGGTCAGCCCTTTTTTTTCATGGGTGGTTTGGTTGTCAGATTGAAGAAGCCTCAATGTGAGTTGACCAGACCTTTTCAAAGCAAATATTTTGTCATATCAAGGGAAGCACAGGTAAAACTTTCATTAATGATGGTTCAGTTCCACTAGTGTCCTTCTGCCGAGTACTGCATGCACAATACCAGAACCCTGAAACAAGCTTGTATAGACGGAATACAGTCATTTTAATGTCATCTTTTACACCTGTGATTTATTGCTATTTACTCATTATATGCTACATTAGAACACTACCTGCCCATACAAGGTTCTTATATTCTATCCTGGTTTCAGCTATTTGTCTAGAGTAATTTAAAACAAACAAACAAACAAAAAAACTATCCTAGCTGCTTTGATCAAGTGTTTAAAATGAATTTACTATATACGATCAAAGCACATTTACTATTATATTACATTCTTTTTATGGGTCATAATACAAAGCTCAATCACTCAATACACTAGCCGCGCAGCTGATTGAGAAATGTTTTACCTTTGACAGCAATGTGATGCATAGTTGTTGTTTGTATAAAAGCACATTTGTTTTTCCATTGAGAGTGTTGAATGTTTGTCATTGAAAGTGTGTTTGAAAATTCTTTTCCAACCATGAAAGCTTAAACGAGTCCTTGCACTTCCTTTTTTCAACTTTATTGCAATCAATCAGCTTTTTAATGCCTTCTGTGGTATTTGACATTTCTGGTTTTATTTATTTATTTTCCAGCATGTTTTTTTTATATCTAATTTACCGTTTTTGAGAAACCCTCCACCTGTCCCTTTCTTATATTGACTATATCATTTTCTTATGTGGCTTTTGGCATAATTAACCTTTAAAATTATGTCCTTTTTGTTTTTCACATGTAATAAGCAGTCTCATCAAATGATGTCCAACAATTGCAGGCCAGTTTCAAAACTGATTTCTTTTTATAAAAGGTTTACAAAAAGCTGTTTTGTTTCAGCTGCTGTCTTCTTTTAAACATAATAGAGTTCATCCTCACTCAAAATTAAAGGGACAGAAAATGATCAGTCATCACCCTCGACAATGTGGAACAGCCAATCACAAGATGTTTGGTAACAACAGCCAATGTCTTCCTCTAAATTGCTTTTTAAGATAATTACACACACTGGGCTTCATGCAACTGTTTTGCAATCTTTATTTTCATGACTCTGTTTTTTTTTCGCTAATGGATGTGCACACGCATGTATTGTGGAATCGAAATGTCACTGATGACCAGACAAGTGGAAGAGCCTCCAACTGCATCATAGTAATGTAAAATTCAAAATGTGCAAATTTTCCAGATTTAACACAACAAACAGTTTTTGATGGTCACTTCTGGAGCAGAGAGAAGAAAGATGGGGATTTATGGGGGGAGAAAATTGTGCCACATGAAAACTCCCATAGCTCATTGCTTATTGAGCCATGCCCACGTCGGCCAACATGGCTCCATCATCCCTCCACTCTCTGTTCAAATGGCAATTTATATTTTGGCAACCCTTCTGAATTTATGTGTGTGGAAATTATGTAAAGAGGGATTTTTCTATTTTGAATTTTGTAAGTGGATATTCTCCTATATATAATGATCCCTGCTCACCAAATAAATGCTGGTTGGAGATGCTGATGCATATATAATGCATAACATATACAATGCATAACATCAGGAAAGCACCCCTATTTATTTAGGCATGACCAGAAAAGGGCCATCTTTAACAAAAAAACAGGAAAACAAGTAAACACAGGGCAGTATGAACAAGGTGATGCAATAATTACATTTCACTGTTTTTCACTGTTTCTATTGACACAATGAGCATGAAAATGCATGCTATTTTGTTATTTAAACTCCTTTCACCTTTCCTTTTCTATCTAATATCTTGTCTAATTAAAATGGAAAGAGCCTCTGTCTATTTGTACTATGTATGTATGTGCATCCTTTGCTTTTCTAAACAACCACTTGACTTCACATTTGGCGGATGTATTACTAAGAACATGAAGAAGAGCCATGTCAAGTGTGAGCTTTTGTGATCTATGGGACATATTATTAACTGTGTGTTTATACACACTATGTAGTGTATCAATGTTTCCTCTTACAACGCTTTGTATATCTAACGAATTAGCACCCCACCAATGACTTTGATGTACCTTAAAATAAATGATGTTCACTTGGATTCAACTGAAAACATTCTCCCAGGGAGAAGTCACACAAATTACTGGCTCATGATAAGATGGGTTATATAACAAATGTGGTGCATTACTTTTTGTTGGTATACCTACAAACAGAACAGACGGGACCCTTATTAACTGTTACACTGCTGGACGGCATGCTGGGTACAGCTCACTACAGAGCATTTAAGAACAGATGAAGAAAGAGAGACTGGAGATTAAAACTTTTAGCAAACATTTCGAGCATCATCAATGTACCTTTCAGAATTATTTTGTTCCCACAAATAGCCTGATTCCAAATAGCTAGCTTCTAGCAAAATATGTGTATACTCTTAGCACTGCTAGGGGATATGACTATGTCATGGCAGGTGTATTACTCAATACCAAGGAAGCACAGTGTTGAGCATGATGTTGTTTGGATGAGCAGTTCTCAGCCTCTGATATTGCAAGCAGCAATATCAGAGGCTGAACAATAATGCCATTCAGAACCGACACTGCAGTTGTTGAGTGATTGCATGTTAATGTCATCATAAACATTGTCAGACTGAACCCTCAATCAATACTGAATACTCAATCAAGGACCCAGCACCACAACATCTTCCTTTCTCCACTATGCATCCTGCACATTCCCTCCACAATATGCCACGCTGCATTCAGCTATTCTCCGTGAAGGACGAGGAGAGGTCGTGTTTTCGATAATTACAAGCAGTGGATCACTAAGCTGCAAATAACATCTGCATCATTAGTGCGTGTTTGAGCAATTAGAAAAGCATCTGTCTTTAATCACTGTTTTTAGAATACAGAATTATGCCAGCAGCATCTCACCTCAAAGCTACCCCCCTAACCTTTTACAAAGGTAAAACTCATCTCTGTTGTGTTGGATTGCATTAGAGTGGACAGGTGCACCTAATAAAGTGGCAACTGAGTAGATTAACTATTTCAGTCTTACAGGAAGGAGATTTACGTGACACATTGCTCCACCACTCCAAAGCCCCCCCACACCTGCACACACACACTCAAGTACTGCACACACACACAGCTGCACTTAAACATCTCTTCAGTTATTTTAAGCTGAACCACCCTTACATCTGTGCTGAGAGTTAGTGAGTCAGAGAGGTGCTCTTGTGGCATCGCATGGTGTTTTCTGTCTGTCAGGGAGCGGAGATCCACCACCAGAGAGATACTGCTACTATCAGCTGAGAAAGTGTCAGAGCTCCACCAACTAAATCCTCAAATACTGTACATGCTGGAGGGTGAAGTGCTGTCTCCCGGTGGATGCATCATCCACTGGCTGTTAGCATGGTTGGTGCACCGCAGGGGGTGGAGCTGAGGGGATTTGAGACGGGCCAACACAAGTCTTTCAAAGATTAGAGATGTCAGGTTGATGGGGCTTTAGTGATTAAAAGTCTCTGATCCCTGTTTTCTTTCTTATTTCATGGCAGACCGGGATGGGATAGTGAACATATGTAGTGACAGATTCAACATGTCAACACTAACATAAGAAAATAGGACACTGGGAGACATGAACTTGTTCAACAAACCAATCAGGTGATTACAGTAATATCAGTGTATATATAGCACATCAGCAATCAGATCTTTACCAGTACTGGCCATATTTTGACCGTGGCTTACTTACATTGACTATAATTTTACCCATGTAAGACACTATTTTACTTTGTCTTTTTCATGCATCCATGCACTTGTAAAAACCCTGTGTGAAACTCGGGTTACATCAGCAGAAATCTAGTAGTGCTAGTCGAGTTTTCTAATCTCTTACCCTGACACTAGATTACTCGTTAATGTGGTATTTCACAAATTGTGTTACAGCTGAACACTAACGTCCAGGACACACTGCATGTGCGAACAGCGAGTAAATTGTTTTGTTTTTTTGGCAACCATGTTATCAGGTTAGAGCAGCCACACTGCTCAGGTACATTGAGAGAAATGGTGGGTCACATTTTTTTTATGTGTGATGCGCACGGTTGTTAGCAAAAATAAGACAGTAAAAATAGTGTTTGTTGATAATTATATCTACATTATACCTCCTTTTACTGGAGTTTCTGTGTCTTAATCTTTCACAAACATACCTGATTCACCTGATTTACTCAATCTTTCCTGTTTTTGTTTAAAAATAAAAGCCCTCTGACAATTGCAACAGTTATTGACGCAAAGCATTTTATTGTGAAATTTTTGCAGGACCATGTTGTTGACAATGCAGGACTTCATTAATGAGTGGAATATGCGCTTATAATTGTGGATATACAGTACTCACAGCAGCAGGCAGCTCTACGGCAGCATCGCAGCAACAATGCTGCCAGTGTGAACACCACGAGCGTGCAAGACGTAGCAGTTCGGTGAGGTTGCTGTCATGTCCTGCTCATGCATGCAGTGTGTCCCTGTAACCTGCTTATGCCCTTACATGTAAACACACCAAAGACTGAGGGTATGTGAGTTAGAGGGAACCAGGAGAGACAAGGCCAGACTTCCTGGGGTTAAATCCTGAATATCCGGTATACCTCTGACAGATCACGGCAGTGGGGGTGGGCAGATGGCTGGAGGTGAGGTGTGAAGTGGTTGGTTGAGAGGTGGGGTGAGCCACGGACCGGATACAGCCTGTAGAGCTGCAGCTCAATCAGTTTGTTGTTCAGTTGGTGGTCTGATCAGCTGGTAATTGCTCTTCAGAGCGAATAGGGATATAATTTATTCATGCGGGAAATCCTACTGGCTGATCCACGTAGGACAGTTTTACACCAAACCTGGTGACCATCAATACCCCTGTGTTTGCACGTCAGGCTGTGCAACAAGCTATTGATCACCTTGTGGTCAAACAATGAGGTGCTTTTACTGCTCCATTTGTTTTTTGAATGAGTGTTACACGCACAAGTCTAACCCTGATCTTGAGGTTATGTGGACAAACGACAGCTCATTTTTGTGATGCTTCAGTTGTATTTGAAACACCTAGATTTGGCTGTCTGGCTCCTCTGTAGACTTCTTGCTTGGCCAAATAAGATTGAGTTTGCAAATGTCTGAATCAGTTGGGCTTAAACAGATATTTCACAGACCTTGTATTAGGTCGCTGGCAGGGTAAAGTCTGTTTAATGTCTCATCCATGTGTGACTAGAGCAGGTAATTTTTGGAGAATTAATGGAGAGCGAGTGGCAGTGTTGATATTTCTGTCATGTGGATTGTGCTAAACTGGAAGAAAACAAACATTTGCGGTGGAAAAAAAGGATAATTTCCAGATACAAAAGTATGATCCATGCCATTTCTTCTGTTGGTATGAGTCAGTGAAAAATCTTCCAGACAAATTCAAGGAACCACAAGAGACTTAATTGTTTAATAATCAAAATTCTGAAATGGCTACATGACTGCACTGTAACTCATGTAATTTCCTGCCTTGTACGTGTTCTATCCAGGGGCCACTGTTCGCCTAAACAAAAAAAGGGTATTTCCGGTATTTTAGAATGCTTCTCCTGTGTGCTACATGTGTGAAAGAGAAACTCCACTTGCCCAGACTTTATATGAGAAAACAGCTTTGGATGACCTGGATCCCTGCTGTGGCACTGCTGTCACCTTTAAAAGCTGATATGTCACTGACTCTTTCATCCAGTAAAGATGCCACCAACAGGGCACATCCACCTTTTTGACTGTAGTTGCATGTTAAGAAACACATCACATTGACTAAACAGACACTATAGACTCCCTAGTTAGCCCTAACTTTCATGCACTATTTTTATGTTGTATATTTGTTTGCATCTTTCATTCACAGCATAAAAATGCTGTAATTTTCAAAATAAGAGTGAAGTAGCTGTGAATAAAAGTATGATGCAAAATCTCAAATGCTTTATATTATCTATCCTCAACAGAAACAATTCTACTGCAGTTCAAAACTGTTAAACTGAAGTATTGAGCTCACAATGACATTTTCATTTTCTGGCAGGCTCACCTTGACATGACTCGATGAACAGCAAACCTCTGGCAGCACCTGCTCGAGGAATGTGTACTTTCTGTCTCAGGGACTCTTTATATCTAGGTAGTCAGATCAGGGAACACTGGCAGCTGGCTGTTCTTGAGCGCACACTGGTGTATGGCTTGCCAAAAACCACAACCACCTCAGAGCGGAGTAGGAAATAATCACTTAAAGGGGTTTTAATTTCCCAAAGTAAGAATGATGTGTTGAATTATGACATTTGATAGAGGAGAAAGACAGAGAATCAGAGAAAAAAAAAAGAAAAAAGACATAATTATTATATGGGTAGGGGGCTAATTACCAACCTCTGAGACTTTCCAGTGTCATTATGGAATAATGAAAATATCACTCAAAACACTATTACAGAAATATAAAATTTTCATTAGACACCCCGAGAGCTTCTCCAGTCATTCCTTTATCACTTTTTACAGCCTGGGACACTCGTTTCATTCTGTTAATATTTAATGACTGATGGAATTATTAGTTGAACCACTAAGCATTCAGCTTTTGGGACATGACTGAATCCAAATGTGAACTGCGATAAAGAAGGCATTTGAACTAAAGGCAGGCTTGTGTGGGAGAGAGAATATTGAATTTCAAAACCAGGGAAGGGATTTTTTTTTGTCAAACATTAGGTGTGAAGCCACACACGACAGATGCAAAAACTGATTTGAAAAATCAATAGGTAGAACAGAATAACAGCCTCCAGCAGACACACGTGGGACTGAAGAAGCCCCATTGTGAAGTGCATTTTACATGCTAATACTGTGAAAAATAAAAGACATTTGATTGAAAGGGAAGTCAGCTCCCTACTGTTTTCTGTGCTGATTTTTCTGTTTTTCAAATCTCAAGAGACACAAAGTTGTTGTTTTTGTCTGTTACCCACAACTGCTTTTGTTTTCTCACAAATATGACCTTGTCACATTCAATCAACTTTTTATACCAGTACTGAATGGCGTGAATGTCAGTCAGAGGTAACATGTAGCAATCAGGAATTTGTTCAGCCAGTGTGCTGCTGCATTTAGTAGTAATAGGCTTATTTAATGTCCACTTCCAAGTCTCAGAGAGAAAAAGAAATAGGTTTTACACAATGACACAAGAGTTACGTGACTTATTAATTCAGCAGTTCAGAGATGAAAAATAATGACTGAAATTAGGGTTATAAGCTGACCTCCAAATATTGTTTTAATCAGGGTTTTGTGTCAAAGGTTAACTGTGCAGGAAGTATATAGAACATGTATCTATTTATAGGTTGATAGGTTCTACACCTGCCTTGAAAATGGCATTGGTTATGACATTTTATCAAAACATCTATCTATATGGTGGATTTTAGATATTATGTTTTATATCTCCAACTTTGACCAAAAACATTTCTTGCTTATTACACCATTGATCAAAGACATTGACCGTAGACATTATATCATTCTAAAACAGATTTGAATGATATCTTTCAAAAATGCACCTACAAAGGTTCATTTGGGATCTTATGAATTAGTGCCCCACAAATGACGAAACATACTTTATGTGAAGTTACAGAAGCTAAATTTAGGCCAGACATGTTACGTATGTTGGGTTTAGGCAAGATACGTTATGTAGATTGTGTTAAGTAAAAGAAACATGGTGATGACATACCTTGAAATTACTTAATGTTCACTTGGTTTCACATGGGACACAAACACTGGTCTCCTGGGGGAAAGTCCTGTATTGTTTGACCAATCAAAGATGCCAAAATACCTACTTAGACATACACTACTTCAGTTTTTTCTCCTATTAGCACATTGCATGATTACAGACTTCTTGATTATGTAGATTATACACAAATTACTGGCTCATGATAGGAATTGAGGTGCATTTGTAGGTATACCTATAAACAGTGCATGAGAACAGCCTGCTCTAAACTAGGGGGAATGGTTAGGGCTTGACTACAGACTATGAAAACACTGATGTCATGGTTTATCAAAATTATTAAAATGGTGATTGTAGGGCTTGCATTTTTATTACCCATGAATATCATATTTTTTTTCCCTCACTGGCACTGAGCACTGCAAACGAATTTAAATCATTAATGCAAAAGCAGCACATGGAAGTTCATAGCAGGGTGGGTTGTGCAAGGATAGCTGACAATGGTAGTAGTCGATGTGAACTTCTGAGTGTCCTGCAACTGTGAGAAGCATACAAAGATGAAAAAAAGTTTAATTTCTTCAAAAACTAAATTTGTGGTATCCTCAACTCATTATGCAGACTGTCCTCTCCAGAACCTCACTTGCAATAATCCTTTTTTCCAAGTCAGCACAGTTAAAATTCTCAACTGTGTGTGTTGAACTTTTGTTCCAATTTCTCTTTAAGTGGCATTGGGAGAGTGAGGAAAAGCCTTTTAAAAATAAGTACACTCGCTTTTGAAAAATTCAACAATGAAATTGGTCTCAGAATACTGGAGAAAGATTGGATAAATTTGTGTGTGTGTGTGTGTGTGTGTGTGTGTGTGTGTGTGTGTGTGTGTGTGTGTGTGTGTGTGTGTGTGTGTGTGTGTGTGTGTGTGTGTGCACCTGACACGGGTGATAGAGAGTAAAAGAGGTCATCTCCTGCTCCTGGCAATCCTCCAGGTTGATCTCAAGGATTAAACGTTAGCAGGTGTGGGCCTATGGGCATGCTTCACAATGTTTGAGTCACTTTACATTCAGCACTAATTAAGAGCTGAGAGGAGGAAGCAGAGTTGGACTTCCCTCTCTCTTTCTTTCTCTCTTACTCAGACAGACACACATGAGCACACTCTCACAGAGTGCATAGTGAATGGAGGATAATTGGTCTGGGCATTCAGAAGACATTGCATCTTGATCGATACGTTAGCTTGTGCAAGATGAGAGCATCAACAGTCTACCTCCGTCTTTTAACTGACAGGCAATCAACTGTCATCTGACTGCCTCAGGATTTAATACTTACCTCAGTTACTTCTGTGGTATTCCAGGTTCTGTTACTTGATGAAGATACTAAAGCTGCACCGATCAATATTTTCATTGTAATATTTTTTGACCTGTTATATTTTATTTGCCTATTTTCAGGTTCATACTTATAGATTATTTGGGTTTCGACTAAGCTTTAATGTTCAAAAATCAATTTCCTCTTCCTGTCTGTGTTGGAACACCTGTTCAATTAAAGCCTCTAAACACAACCAACATGTTCCAGCAGGAATATGACCCTAAAACTGGCAGAAATTAACAACATCAGTGACCATGGTTGGATGTGTACCCAATATTAGCATATAGCTACATGTAGCAGTGTACTTGCAGCTGGAGAATGACTGCGTATAGCTGCACTTTCTACTATAAAATGACACCAATAAAACTACTAAACATAACCAGACATGTTCCAGTGGGAATATGATCCAAAGCTGGGCAGAAATGAACAACAGCAACAAGATTGCATGTTTACCTGACATATTCATATACCTACATGACTGTGGCACTTTCTCTCATTACAAATCTACAATAAAAGCTTTTAAACACAACCAGACATGTTCCAGCAGGAATCTGATATATATATATATATATATATGCTTACCAAATTTTGGTGGAATTTGGCGACCCACTGGATAATTAGCAATCATGCTTTCTAACATTTAACATCACTAACCACTGTTCTGTACAACTGATATGACTCTTTTTTTAATATCTGACTCAAAGCCTTGTTCACCCAGCATTGCTGGTAGACCGAGGAAATTAACTTTTCATTGGCCATCAGGCTAATTGGCTGGTTGATGTGACAGCTCACGAAGCAAGGGTGGAAGGCTGCAAGAATACTTTATTCTCTGCTTCACATACTCCCTGTCTCTCACACACATGGCAAGACACACACAAACACGCAAACTCACACCTACCTCATCCCTGTGACAGCTAAATTGGGATTAACGAGCTTTTAGGGAAAAGCTGCAACAGCAGCTCCCTTTTCTCTTTGTTTTTCTTCCATTGACACCCCCATGCCTGCCTGGCAAGCTGACTGTCTGACTGGCTTGTGCTTGATCTTGCATCAAATAGAAAGGTTTCCTTTTTTTAAACTTGGTACACACCTGCTTGGTAGACACAGCCTGCAGGCTTTTTCCTGGCACAACACTGGTCAACAAACTGAGTTTTGGGATCAGGGTGGATTTTGAAGAAAAAAAGATGAATTGAAATACATACATTTGAGGATAAACAACGACCTCATGGTAAAAAAGAAAAACACTCATACACACATATAAATACAGAACAAAGGGAGCTAAACTTAATGGGCTCTAATATTAATGTGACAGAGCATAGCAGATGGTGGGGCTTTGAGTTGGCGAAGTGAGACTAAGTTGTACTCAGCATGATCTGGTAGTGCCAGTTTCACACCACGCCATATTTTACGGTGAACCGAAGCTGCGCAGCATGCACAAATATTGTGGGAAATATTGGTCTTCCGTACTTTCACACTTAATCCTCATAGACACAGTTTTGTCAAGAAAGGCGAATAATGACAGACTGTCCTTTTGGGTGCCTGTGTGTTGATATGTAAAGGCCCACAGTGGGGGGAGAAGTATAGTAGTAATGTATCTGCAATTACTGTGATTTTATTTTATTTATTTATTTATTTTTGTTTCTCTTGCAAACCATGCCCAACAAAAAGGTATTATAAATGCTGTGTAATACCAGTTGATTAACTGACTAATGTGCACATGAACAGTTCGTTTTCAAAAACCTTCCGGGCGTTTTAATACAGAATATGCTTGCCAGTTTGATTTGGATGTAATTCGCCCTGCTGAGCGATGCCTAATGAGTGATGTCCATTGCGTGTCCTCTATCAGCTAGTCTGAGCTTGTGCTAATTAGCTATCAAGTGCTCATTTATTACCTGTCTGATTATTTTACAGGTTCAATGACTGTGTGATACACTATGAATATGGAATCATTATGGGTTTCAGGTGAGGAGCAGGTGAAACATGACCGTCAGAGCAGCAAAGACAGACAAAAAACTCCAAAACTGACTGGCTCACTGTCTGTCAACGTAATCTCTTAAACACCTATTGTCTACCTCTTAACATTGGTTTTGAATTTGAGGCCATGGGCTGTATGGCATTACTACCTTTACTGCTACTGGTGTATCGTTCTCCTCATGGACCACAAGGCTCTGAACATGCTTTGGCACAGGAAACAAGCCCCTCCATCTGTAAAGATGAGGGGGGACGCTTCAGTCAGAATAAGCTTCAAGCTCAAAGTCACCCCAGGGAGGACCAGACCTCATTCAGATGCTCTTCACAGTCTCAGCAGAACACATGTACCATCGACCCCCTGCACCTGCTGTATGTCTGTGAGGGGTCGACCGCCAAGGATGCCAGAGAAGCTTCTCCTACCATCATTGCAGGCCATGACAGCTCTTGTACAAGTCACATGTGATCCAAAACATGTGCCCACTTTAGGACATGAGAGAATTGCTTGTCAGTCAATGAAAATTATACCAAATGACAAGTGGGAAGTATATATCATTAATTAGAAAATAATGACCAATTCAAACACTCTTTGCATACATGCTTATGGTTGCCAAGACCCTGTGAGCATGTACTTCTCTGTTAAGTATATGTCAGGGAAAATTGTTCAACAATAAAACTGTGACTGAGGCAAAGTTAATACCATCTGTCGTTTCTAGGCAGATCTTAAAAGACATCCTTTAATTAGGAAATAAGATTTTTAATTAATTTGTGTTAAGAAATACTACACAGGGATGTAAACATTCACTATAACAACACAGAAAACATAATACTGTAGACATATTTTTGAATGGAGCAAACCATGTAAGATGGGGATAAAACAATCATGCACAATTGGAAATAGTGCATGTGCAGCTCAATTGCCATACTGTTCCTCACTACCAGAACTTCCTCAGGGTTGGCTTTTCATCAACGCACACAGATGTTTAGTCGAGAGACATAAAGTACTTACCACTGATTTATATTAATGATAAAAGTAAGAGGCAGAATTTTTTTCACTATTTTGGTATACCCCCTTTCATGGGTGGTCTTCACCAAAAAATGTCATACCCCAAAATATGTAAACAAAAAAAGTGAAGCAAAATAAAGAAACGTAGTGGTTGTCTCAGCATGCTCTTTAAAATAGTATGTAAAATAAGCAAACAAACCAACCAACAATAAAAAAATACTGTTTTTCAGGGCTAACATACTTGAAGATATTTACAAAGGGATATTAACATTCCAACATGAGCTCACTATGAATATTTGAAACATAACATTAACTTACTTTATATAGATTGTATCTGAAGACATCACCCACATACTTTGAAAAAAAAACAACAAAAAATCAAAAACAAAAAAAAAACAATAAAAAAAACTCTTATGCCCTCCATCTTCCAGAATTTGGAGGCTTTGGACATTGCTAACATTTCTTCTGATCTGCTGGCTGGCTAGTTGAAGGATTGGAGGGGGTGTAACTCTCTCTTTTTTTTAAATTTCATATATTTTAGAAAATGTTAGTTTTCGGACTATAAAAAGTAGAGTGGTTGAATACTATGTTCAGAAAAAGTGCAGGGGTCCCCTGTGTCCCTGCCCATTTGATACAGAAATTGTTCACAAACCAGTGTTAAAATGGTTTAAACAGACAATGATATATTAGTGACTTAGGGGTAGGTCTTGACTCTGTACTTCATTTTTACACGACTTTTCATTAACATCCCACATCTACGTCAACATTTAACTCCAGTTTGTTGTTGGATTTTATGGCCACCTTTCTCGTGAAAGTAAGTATGCTCCTACATGCACACAGAAAGTGCAGTGCTCAGTATGGACATTGTGTTTACTTGAGTGGGCAGTTTAAAAGCTTTGTGGGATGACTGTGTGTGTGGCAGTAAAGTTAAAAGGTCCAAGCATGAAACAGTGAGCACCTCCTCATTCATATTCTGGTATTTAGAAAAGAGTAATTCCATTAAGACTGGAACACTTCCATCTATCAAGCTTAACAGTAAATCAGCTGCTTTCTTGGTATATATATATATATATATATATATATATATATATATATATATATATATATGTAGTTTTTTTCACCTGAAAGCAGAACTCATGCTCATTAGAACAGGCTAAAAGTAACTTGTTAGTGTTCTCATTAATGGTTGAACCTGTGTCTAAACATAGACGAAAGCTTTCAGAAAAAAGAGTAGTCGTTTTCAGCTAATTGCAGCTCTTATGTAACGTCTTCGTTGCTGAAAGAGAAAGAGAGACACATAATTGCAGGTTAACACCAAGGTGAGATAAGAACATTGAGTGTGAATAAAAAAGTAAATTAGGAGAAAGCGCTACTGTTACTGAGTGACTCAGTGTCATTAAGAGGAAATTATTTGTTCAGGGTGAGGCGATTAGCTTGTGTTAAAAGAAGTTTAAGTCTGGTTTGTGTAACAGTATGTGCAGCATGTGTGTTTAGAGTTCTTTCTTTCAATCATTGCCAGATAGATAAATCACAATTTCTGCCATCTGTTAGCCAGGCTTAGGAAAAAAAGGAGAAAAAAAAACTTAACAGGAATGGTGAGCAAATGAAAAGATGAAGAGGATAGATGGAGAAGAGAGAGATGAAAGCCAGAGAGTGAAAAGAGACATTATGCAGAAAAAAACCCTCCTCTGACTAATGATACGCTTTCAATAAGGACCCAAAAAACACAACTTATTTAAAACTTTACACAAGGTAGTGTTTCAATTTTTTTCATTTTTTTTTTCCTAGTGGAAACCCAGCTCATCTCGGGGAAAGGGACAAGTAAACATTCAAAAGGTCACTATTCATTAGCTGGGAAAATAGCTTGCGAAAACAAAATTGCCTCTTTTTTCACTCTCCCCTCTCATATTCAATGTGTCTCTCTTTCTTCAAAGCTCAGCAGAAATAATGAGCTGATAACAGAGTGTCTGCTTGACACCTGCTGAAGCGCCAAAGAAAAACAGCCGGTTTCGCTGATTCTTTTAAAGGTTTCGTAGAGGAAAATACTTGCCGAGTGTAAGTTATTTCAAACGTGTCAACAGTCAACGGCAATCGGAGTAGATAATGGATGTGAAGTCTTTATTCAGTTAGGTGTTTAATTTGTCATTTAGCACTTGTTCAATATACACTGTAAGTATAGTGAGCATGCACACAAATGTACACACAGCAAAGCATTGGCACAAACACAGACAGCATCTGATCTTGTGTGGTCCATGGTTTTTTAACCTAGCAATCATTGACAGCTGACTCCAGTGTGTAGCCTACAAAGTAAGAGAACCACAGGCTGGACACACACACACACACACACACACACGCGGGCACACACACACACACACACACACACACACACACACACACACACACACACACACACACACACACACACACACACACACACACACACACACACACACACACACACACAACCGCCAGGGACCACCACAGTCATTATGGAGTAGCATCTGTTTGTAAATAAACCACCTCCTCTCCATAACTCTCCCACTGTGCGGGTCATGATATTCACTTCATGCTTCTTCCACAAACCCAAATCCAAACATAGAAATGAGAGCGACCATGGAAACCTCCGTTTTGGTGCCAGAGACTTGAACAAAATAGTAATTTTTTTTATTTAAATACTACATCTGCATTTCACTTAGTCAAAGATCTTTATTTGAGAGTGGCCAGTTTCATTCTCTGTAATTAAGAAACTGCAGTGGTCTTATCTTTGGACACAGTTAGTCCATAAGATGAAAAACATTAATTTATTTTCACTGTAGTGAAATGCCAGAAGAGTATGAAAAGCTTTTATTATTTAACCCTTTGAAACCTGGATCAGCATCAGTTTTCTTTTGTTCTGTGTTCGGACCCCTTTAACAAGCTATCTGACCCTCTGAATCCTCAGCAATTTGGTTTGATTTAGTTTGGTAACATGGGGGAAATAAGCCATGACTAACTTGACAAAAAATGTCCCACCATTTGCAAGAAATTATACAATTTTAACAAATTTTGAAAATTACCAAAAAAGAGGTGATGATTATTAGAAAATTATCCCAAAGATAGGGAAAAATGTCTTGAAAAGTATTCCACACTCTTTGTGTCCATGGCGGTGACATGGTTGGTCGATAATATGAAAATGGGGAAATATAGTCTGTAGTTTGTGCGAGTTTCAGCATGAAAAGCCGTAGTTAGATAGAGTTAAGTTTACCACAATTCATCTAAATATACTACTCACATTTTTTTGATACATAGCTGGCTGAAAATCGGTGGAGTATCTCTTTAACCCTAAACTGAAGTGGGGCAAAGCTTGAGGTGCTGTCTAATACAGATCCTTCCCAAATCTCTCAAGTTAGAAATTTGCCAATGCCACGACCCATTAACTCTAAAAACTGATGCTTCCTGTCCTGATGATAACACACACCTCAGGTTATGCAGAAAAGACGCAGCCAGAAACAGGCAGGAGTTTGACATTGAACCAGCATGGAGCACGGAAGGAGCTTTGAGTCACTCTAACCTGGCCCTAAAACATTGTGAAATGAAAGTTATGTCTTCATATGACTTACAAAGTAAATCTTTAGTGCTTAGATCAGGCTTTAAAAAAATGGAACATGCTGTCATGTTTCCAGGTACAAAAAAGGACTGGCAGGTTTGAAACAGCAAAAGGTAAGCTTTGACAACACAAAGCTGATTACATAAACAGAAAAATAAGCAGGCAACAAAGCTGAAGAGAAGGCTGGAGTGAAACAAAATACCAACTATGGAAATGCTAAAATCATTCTAGGACCAAAACGGGAGTCAAGAAACAGTGCAGGCAACACAGGGAATCACAGGTATTTATACACAGATAACAAAATAACAAGACTCAGCTGGAGTAGGCAGGCAGTGGCATTAAGAAGGCTAACAAAGGATACAATGAAGGTGTGGTAGGTAACACTAGGGAAGTGCAAATGAGACTAACACATGACAGGTGTGCAGAGAAAACTTTTGGAATGGGAAAGGACTAATGAGACTGATACAAAGCAGGTGTGTAAGGAAACAAACAAAGGAAAGAAGTAAAAAAAAACAAACAAAAACAAACAAAATTAAGCAGGAAACCCGTTACCACTTCCATAACTACTGGTTAAATATGAAGCTGCAGTCAGTGATAAGCTATCTTAGCCTTGCATAAAGGTTAGAAAAAGAGGTAAACTGCTAGCCAAGTATAAAGGACAAGTTGTGGCTTTAAGGGGGTTATGTGCTGGACTATTGCTTGGCCAGGCAGAGTGACTTCCTGGAATCTTATGAGGATGCCAACGACCAACGGAGACACCAAAATGTCAAACTATTGCTTTAACCTCAGGTCCTTTTATGTTGCAGCTGTCTATTTTACACTTTTTCTTTCTTTTTTCAGTTTTGGACTATACTTTGATAACCTTGTTACCATAAGAAATTCTGCAACTCTCTTTTGCTTTTTAAAGAAATCATCACCACATTTTGACTTTGAAGATCGTGCCTATGTCTCTTAATCTCTATTCTAAATTATTAAACCTTGCTCTAATGCAGCATTGTATATGAAAATTTAATCATATAACTATAGTATATCATACAGTGCAACACTGTCCTCAGATTCAATGCATGTTTCCCTGTGCTGTAATTCCTTTGCTAGAGTACAGTATGTCCTTACTGTTATTATGAGAGAATCCTCAATGATTATCCATATCACTGTTGATGGTAATCCCTCTTTTGGCAGCGTTCTGAATCATGCTGCTGGCCATATGTCCAGTTGATGGCTGTGTCCAAGCCCTTCTGTCTAGGTGATAGACCAGGCCCAATTAACACTAACAAGTTTGAGACCGAGTAAAGCTACTCATCAGCAGACTGCCGTACATTAATCCTTCGATATTCTGGAAGTTGTTCTTGTCCTTAATCTTGGTTCCACTTTGCCTTTTCCTTTCTCGTGTCTTGGTCTTGCTCAGTGTCCTCTTTAAGACACCTTTTCTTATCTCATTCCTTCTTTTTGCCTGTATATAATTTTACATCACTCTTTGACTTCGCTTTTTCACCCTTCACACATCCTTGTTCCTCTTCTTCCTCTTTGGAATAAGCCTATCCTCATTCCTTCTGCCCTATACCTCTACTATTTATTTCCTTGATGTTGCTTTCAACAGCTTGCACCTGCATACATATTGATCCCTGAAATCACTTTTTTTTCTGTTGCTGCATTATCTCTTCATATCTTTCTTTCCCCCTCACTTTCTGCCTAATAGTTTGTATCTTTTATCAGAAAAAAAGAGAGAGAGATGTAACACAGGTAGAATAAAATAATTAATGGTGAAAGAGATAAAATGAGAACAGGAAATAGCTGTGGATAGTGTCCACAAAAGGCATAAATGCACTACACACACACTCACGCATACTAAATTGAGTGACTGACACTATCTAATGTTCCGCAGCACCCTTTTGTGAATGAATATTGTGTGCACAAGCCACCATGTCAAAGTACTGGTACATGCAATTACAGTCCATGAATAAATTTAAATACATTTGGTCCCAGTTCACCTGTATTCATTTGTTAATTGATGGGTGACCTTTGGGTTGATTGCAGTCTTTAGTTTTACATTTAATCTGCTTGCCTTTTTTATTCTTGACAGTGTCAGTAGGCTGTGTTGTTCATTTTCTTTTCCTCCCATCTATCCCACCACTAGAAACAAAAGGCAAAATAATCAAGGAACAAACCATGCCATTAGCATGTACCATTTACTAACCACCATCACGTCTTCAGTTGCAGCAACCAACGTGTTTGACAGCTATGTGCTCTGTTAAAGTGGCATCCAGCCAGACAATCAGTGCCAAACATGGTTAGTCATGTAGTTGTTAAAAGCCTGAAATTCTAGGCGGGCATAAGATGGACATGATAGAATATATTAAGGCAACTGAAAATGGTATAATCATCTACTTGAATTACATACAGTGTAGTCTAATACAGTTTTCCCCTCTGGCTTTATCAGTAAGAGCTGTGAATTTAAAATGAACTATATGCAACATTCAGAGATGATTAAGAGTCTGGGGAGAATTGTCCACACACAGTTCTCAAGATGGATGTGGCTGAGCCGGTGGCTAGCAGCTAATGATGATAACTTCATAAACAAGCAGAAGTGCTGACATCGATGACGATGTTAATCAGCCCAAATTTGTCTGGTCTGTCACTACTTGCATGACACCAAAAGTCACCTTCTGCGTCCAACCACAGAGCAGCTAAACGCCGTCAGATGAGACGGCCGGAAGGCACTCTGACACACTCTGACAGAACTGGTGGCATGTTATTATAAGCTGGCGAACGCCCAGACGTCACCAAGCGTGCCGCAATGTACACGGCTGTCCATCTCAAGTACATTGAGATGGACAGAACTGGTTGAATGCCCATTATGTCATTGCTCTACTATGTCTTTACATAGCCAGTGTTTGTTGCTATATTAAAATTCTAAAAGTCGCCAACAGTGACTTAAAGTTAACAAGAAATTACGGAGTCTGTTAGCCTATATATGATGTAAAGATGCATTTATTTATGAAATATCTACAGTTTGCAATCTGTCCAAGAAAATGCAACAAAATCAGATAAAAAGATATGAGCTGTGAATGAACTTGTGGCAATGAAATAGGAATTAGCCTTGCAAAATATTTTCGTATGTTGTTGAGGAAATGTAACCACTGTGAAATGTACTGGTTGTTAAACTATGTCACCAGCTGCTAAGTGGCATAAGAAGGGGCTATTTTCCCTTGGTTTCAAAATTGTACATCACTTAGCAGAGCCTTCTTTTTTGTAGCTGTAGCCCCAAGCAGTACGCTCATCATTCACTGAGACTAATGAGCTGTCTTTGCTGATGTAATTTACCTCATTTTGTGCCAGCTCACATGAAAAATTTAACCATTGCCATTAAAAATAGTTATGTTTTAGCCCTCAATTATGTGCATATCTTTGCCACTCAGACACTGTTGATACCGTCAGTCTGTTTAAACCTCAGCTTTCATTTGGGTTTGTTTGTGAGTTGAAAATGCAAAAGGGGATATAGAGCTGTCTGCAAAGATTACCCAGCATCTCAGTGATATGAATATACTCAGGGGGTAATAATTGTTCAAGTGGCACATTTAACTGCAGCAGAATAATCGTCTAGGTCAAGTGAGGGCTTTCATGGATGGTAATCACAATATTCTGCTTGTTAAAATTAACAACAAACCATTTTCATCTTTTTACTCACCCTGCATTGTTTCGTTCTTTTCTTTTTCTCCAATAACAAACAAGAATAATGATCAGATAACATTCTTTAGTAAAACAGACAATTCAGATTAAATAATAGAGGGAGTGGGTCCGTTAATTCTGCATTGCATGTCCATAGTCTGTCATATTTATGTGCTTCTGCTCTCCTGTCTGTTCTACACGTTTTGTTCTAGTTTAATAATGTCTTTTCGGTACATCCTTAACTATCCAAGCACAAACATTTTTGTTTCCATATCAAGAACGCTCACTGATATGAAATTAACCATTTGTAATTTGTAATATATTCATTTAATGAGGGTAAATGTGCATTAATCTACATTTAAACAAATGGGGAGCTAGTTTTCATTGGTAGTCCTTTACCTCATATTAATAGGCATCCTAAAATAGTAATAATAAAATAATACAATGTGAAGATATAACATGCACAATGGTTAAAGACAAACAACATTAAGATTAAAAGGCAAGCAGCCAGTATTGTGACTATTGTCACCTTCTTTCTTTCTTGAATAGTTTAATTTATGTTGATTCTTAATAAGCATTAGGAGGGTTTTTTTTTTTTTTTGGTTAACATTTCAGGAGGAAATAATTGTATACCATTGAAAGGCACTTCATTGCGTAGCCTACACTCTGTCATTTGTTCAAGAAACGCCTCTCTAAAGTGCCTTACACCTTTGAAATTATAGGAATCAAAGGTCCAATTCTGCCCAACACCACTATTCAGTAAGACTTGTTGCTAATTAGCAACAGATACACATCCAGCCAGTGAGCAAGAAAGTGTTCCCCAGGAGAAAGTCAAAGGTAGGCTGAAAAGGTTACCCACCCTATTATTAATTGTTTTGATTCACAGTTTTACTGGCTGTAGAGACGCTAAACTCAGAAATTTTCAATGAGAACACCTGAACTTGATGAGAGAGAGATGGGGAGAGCATTAGGAGTGACATTCAAAAATCATCCTGACTGCATCAACCATTTGAAAAGGGCAATTTAATTAATGATAGCTCAAATTTAACTGTAAATCTCACAACAGTCTGCTGAAATGCCAGCTGTGGTGACAAAAGGAAAATATGTAATGGCATCAATATAGATATAAAGGTTTCAAAACAATGCATTGTAGAATGTCAGGAAATGCACAAGACCTAAGACCTATACAGTAATACATTCCTGTCAAAAGCAAACATTGAATTTGCAATGACATTCTAGGGACGAGCTCTTTTTGTGTCAGCCTTATTTGTCATGGCACTGCTGCCATAAACAACAGTTAAAATGCCACTGTGTAATGCATGGTGATGCAGAATTCATGGACAGGAAGCCAGTTTCAAAGGCACACTGACCCAGAGCAAAATGAGGTCTGCAGCTTGAAGCTTCAGTTTTGTTCTCCTTACCTGGTGAGAAGGCGCAAGAACTTCTGTGGACATAAATTTACCGTTGAGTCATCCATAAAGGCAAGGCCTCAGGCCTCTCAAAACTATTACTTACTTTAGGTTACAGTTCATTACATAAAAAGAAAATAAAGGCAAATCCAGTGCAAAATGCAAGGGGGTTCGGGTAGGGTTAGGTGCAAGAACTGTCTGTTGCACCACAATTACAAACACTGGATTGTGTGTAATATTTCTGTAGTTAAAAAAAAACAAAAAAAACTGTAAGTAATTATATGTTCATATTAGCAGTAACTAAAACATTGTAAAAAGGGGTGGGGAAAGATTAGTTTCAAGCATGTGGCTGTTTGGTTATCTGATCATATCTACCATAAGAAATGCAATGTATAGTTCTCTTACTCTGAAATATACAACCATCTGTTCACCAAAGTGTCTAAAAATAAGTGACGTTGGACAAAATCCATCCTCATGCTCTCTCAGATAGCAGGCCTGCAGTCCCTGCAGGTATCATATCAGACTCATTATCAGATTACTTGCATCCAAAAATGATATAGCATGCTGTTTTGTCTTATCATTAAATTGACAGTTGATTGTTGTCATTCTAAAACTGTGTTTTTAAAAGAGCTTAGGGAGGTGTTAGAAGGGACATAGCAGCATGGAATTGTGATAGAATCCATTAAAAAGTAGATAAATTACACTCGGTTGCCAGTTTAGTATGTCCACCCACTGTGACCAAAACTAACACAGTCTAACACAACACAGCAATGTCCACCCCATTTATTTTACCTTCAGTCTGGTTTTCAGCAGTGACTTAGCCACTAATAGCATTGCTCTGTTTTGTTGCTTTGTCCATGTGTTTAGAGGCATTGTCTTGTTGCATTACTCTACAAGTGGGGGACTATTGCTACACTTTCTACACTGTTCACTCAATATGGATGTGAACACGCTCAAACACCCTCAAAGCTGAAGTCAGCAGTAAAGTCAGCAGTTTAACCTCATTCACTCTTTCATTTCAAAATCCTGTGTGCAGGAGTCCAAAGCCAAAACAATGACAAATGTGTCACTGTCCTACTAATTTTCTGACTGCACTGTACTAGAAACAATGGAGTAACCTGGTGCATTTCCTATAGTGGGACCTCATATTTTATATATTTTAGCTGAGACAGACACACCCAAAGTCTATAACTTTTGTCCTGTCCTTTGAGTATGAACTCATCCATCACTTGAATTTTGACTGTTCAAAAAGCTTCCAGAAATTACAAATAAGAGGGAAAAAATCCTCTGCTTGCTTGTAAAATATAAATGGTAGTGGAGCAAGTGTCAGTGGAGTAAGTTTCTTACAATAGCTGAGATCAGCGGGCAGATTGAAGATTTAAAGTCTGATGTGGACAGAAAGTCACTTTCGAACCCTCTGTGTGATTGGATTCAGGCAACAGTACTTCATTTGAGGCAGGGGACAGATCACTTTTAGGGTAAATGTTAATAAAGTAAACATGTTGTGTCTAATACTTCAAGTCACTGCATACTTCCTGCTTACTAAACATCAGTATGCTATTAGAAAATACAATCCAGGCAGCAAAAAATGAATTCGCCATGGCAAATTAGCTCTTTATACATGTCATTTCCAGGAGACAGGGTGCGGGAAACATACAGCTGGAGGGATAATGCTAAGTCAAGTATAATGCTGGTCACTGGTTGTGTGTGTTGAGCTGCAACCGTGGTTAATCTTAATCTCTAAAATAACTTAATTAATACTGAGTGATGTGACTCATTGGGATGTTTAGGATCCAAAGGTATACAAAGCCCACAGTGGTCAGAAACCTAAATAATCAACTATAGGATAATAAATGACCAAGTTTTACCACGTTCCTCATAAATATTTTTTTAAAAATGCATTAGTTTCAGAGGGTGACATGTTGCGTTTGGTACTGCAGTTATCTTTTAGTCTGTTGGACTAGTTTAACATGCACAGCCACATTCACAGTCTCAGCACAGTCAGCCACACTACTATTCGACATCCCCATTGTGACATATCCATGAATATTTACAGCTCTCACAACAGAGTTCAGCAAAAACAGGAGATTTTATTCGGTGGTTGGACCTGGTGGCTTTGTTACTCTGTGAAGTGCAAGTGCTCAAATAGTGAATTGCATACTGGCTGTGCCTAATGACTGAAGACACAGGATAAGACACAAAGTGCCTTCCTGGCCATACCCATTTGGAAGCTAAAAATCAAATGCATTTTCATTAGAAATAATTTATGGTTTTATCTTTCTGCCACATGTTCTTTCTACTTTTTAAAGTCAGCCTCACTTTTTTCACCCTGAAGTTCAACATGTTATGCAGCTATTTGCTGACAGGGAATACAGAAATTTGCCAGAATTACAAAATATAGTTTAAACTATTTGGAGGTTTTTCCAGTGCCGAGACTTATGCAGCTTTTTTCTGTCTTTTCTCTTTTTTTTTTGTTTTGTTTCTCAAGTGCAGTCTCTGAGAGGGATGCATGCTAGGGTGACACTTACAGTACCATGGCCTTGCATCATTTAACTCATATCTTGTGCAAATGAATTACACGTCAAATCCCCTTTGTCCTCCTTATCTTTACTGTCATTGCTGACTGTGTGCCCCTCAAAATAATAGGGAAGCACAAGATTCTAATAAAAAATGACAGCTTTGCATGTAATCCTGCTCATGGAGCTGAATGAAAAAAAATATGTGTGTGTATATTTGTGTGTTGGCTCAGCACCAATACAACATCACAGCGTGCATTCTCCCGACTCTGGCATCTTCAAGTCTCACTTTTCCATCATTCCATTCACACTCTTCCCTCCTCTAAACACAACTCTTCCCCATCATATTGTCTGCCTCACTTTCAATTCCCTCCACTCTGAATATAAGTAACAAACAAGATTTATGTAACATGTAAACAACATGAACATTTTTTTCTTGCTCCTCTATAGTTGACCATTGGCTCTTAATTTAATATTTGTTTATTTGTTATGGATGTGTATGTGTGTGGTCAGTTCTATAACCATGCCTCTGAAAGCTTTAGCCAGGCAGGTCTCACCTGCCAAAGAGTGTTTCCTGTTGTGGTCCACCTGTTTCCATTCTGCTGGGGTTGGCTTTTGTCTACCTAACCATTCTTCATAACTACATAAATAAAAAAAATTAATGTCCCGGTCAAAATAGGTTTCTGCTGCAAAAATATAAGCCATTCTGCTTGTTTTTTCATTGATTGGTTAATATGTGAGCCATATAGACACAGGTGGTCATATTGGCAGGTAATAATGGAATTATTATATAACTGAGGATGCCATGACCGATGATGGCTGATTGGTCTTCTAAACTGAGGGTGCAGCCTGTAGTTAGGGGGTTGTCCTGTAGTGCAAATTACACTGAAAAGCTTAGCAACACTTTAATTTAGTAGCCACTGAGGTAACCAGAACAAGCTCATCAAACATCACGGTGCAGAAAGACCAGAAAATATGTCAAAAGAACTGCGGCCTGTTTGAAGAGCTGAGGACAAAGGACTTCATGCAAAGGACTTCATGTGACAATATTTACAGCTTTTTTTTAAAAATGAAAATCCTTGGGATCTTTTGATTGGTGGATCCTTACCGTCTTACCAAATAAAAATGTTTGATGCATGGACACATTTTCTAACTTTGGGATTGTTTCAAATCCAGATGTCAGCACTGTTTCAGAAGTAAGGGAGTCAGCAATGGTGTGTGGCATGTCCATGTTGACAGAAGTTTAAACATTTAATGTTCTATTTTGCTATGCGATGCTAAGTAGCTCATAATTAGCCTCAAGTGGGTTTTAAGATAATATTCTGAAAGCCAAGACTGATCAGATGAAAACCCACTGTCCTGGATCCTACCTTGTAATATTAAGCCTTTCATTCACAATTTCAGGAAGGGAGGTGGGCGCTGAGTAAGATCAGACTGTGGCTGACATCTGTTCACTTCTAGCTTGCTATCAGTGTATTTATCATCTGATTTCCCAATAGCCTACAAGTTTCATTTTTGAAAGCCACGACTCTGTTTTTTTTTTTAAATTTAATTAAACAAAACCCCAAACTGGCCTCAAATCGAGATATTGACAGAACAGGTTTATTTAGAAATGGGCCAAACTGAGCAAAACACGGCATCACTTTCTTTTAGCTGCTGCAAGGGAGCTGTGAAAGTGTTTTTGTTTTTTCTTGTTTTGCTGCCATTCTGCTCATGATAATGTGGTATTTCCAAACACAAAGACTGATATGCAGACATTTAAAAAGGCCCAAAATGCAACCTGCCGAGCAACATGGGATTTATTCTAATACATGACATTCTGGGGGTCGTTGACCAAAATCCCTTGCTTCCCCTAACACATTGCATTTTTCTTTATGGAAGGTAAACATGCTTTATTTTAGGTCTAGATTTTTGTATGTCATTCATAAACTCTTTGTCACACATACTTTTAATCTATCAATCCAAAATATTGTGTATTTTTTCCTGAGCTACGCGAAACTATGAGGGATTCTGTAAACTGTTTACAACCAACAAGGGACTAGTAACCTGATAAAGGCTATCTGGCTTTAATCTGTCTTGAATATTAAAACTGATCTTTCTCATCCTTAATGCAAAATGAGACACAGACATCTATATATGTATACCTTTCTATATGCACACCCCCATCTCCATATATGTGGGCAAGAATGCATGTCAACCACCAAGCATCCTGCTGCCAAGAGTGTGACAGAGCATTGCAAGGGCCTGCCACCATGTGCCAAATTAATTACTTGGTCTGAGCTTCAGCCGACATTTTTTTTGTGCAGATTTGGAGAATTATGCACACTTACAGGAACTGTTTGCTTCTCTCAGTCTCCCTGTCTCATTCTGCAGTCAGAGTATTGAAAATAATGATACAGTTGGCAGAGGTTTGTTGGGTTCTAATTAATAATAAAGTACAGTTAAAGCAGCGGGCTAGACAAGGGAAGTGAGGACGGCAAATGGAAACAGAAAGAAGAGGGGGCAAATAAAAGAAACGATGAAGAGTGTAGTAAGTAAGAAAAAGCAATGCAGTTGTGTTTGTGTGTGTGTGTTGGTGTTGTTGTTCTAGCTGTTCTTGGATGTAATCCTCATGTTCAAACACAACAAGGAAAACAACGTCTTTACTTCCAGATATTTGTAGTAAAACAAAAAAAAAACAAACGAGTAAAAAAGACCAACTGTATTTTAACGACCCTATTATGTTGTGCGTCAATTTGCCTGAAATGCTGGTGAACTCCTGTCTTCATTGAAGTAATGTTTGTCCATTTAGGGTTGTAACCTCATGTGTATTTGCCGCCCATAACACAATAGATGTACTATTTTTTGTCTTTTTCAGCGTAATAAGAGGGTTAAATGGACCAAGACACAAGATGTATATAATCAGACCAAACAATCAGACTAGCTTCTGGCCATTAGTCCCAAACAGTGCTGGGAGTCTAATTTATGCAGATATTCTCTGCATGGTACAACTTGACTTGAATAGACACAAGTCACTTTTGCATCTAGGTTCCAGGGGTAGGTGATAACGCATCACAAGAGCCACTCTACTCTAACCACAAAAAATCAATTCCTTATCGCTATTTTATTTCCCACTGTAAACAGCACCTACGCACTGTAGGTGGGATTTTCAGCTAATCACCATAGTGCTGCCGTGTGAGATTGCCTCGGCATCCTCAATACTGAATTCTTTCATTGGCAACCAAGCAGAGGAATGTCTGCACTTTGTCAATTTTAAGGTGTAGTATACATGCTTTATCTCTCTGACCAGTCAGTGGTCCACAGAGTTTTAACTCATCTTTCTTGTATCAGCTCAGCTAGCTTGGAACTTGACTGATTTTGTATCAGAAAAAGTACCATGAACTATTTACAACTTTTGCGAATGGAAAACCAAAAAAGAGCGAGTGGAGCTGAGCAAAGCTGTACCTTGCTGAAAGTGGAAATGTGGCAATAATGGCCCAAATGACAGCAAGGGCAAGGCACTGGGAAACAACAGCAAGCAAACAACAGAATAGGTTGTCTTTGCCTTTTTCCTATAAATGTGACAAAAATGATTTTCTTTCCGACCAACCAGTGCTATGGTTGGTGTAGTTAAGTTTAGGCATCTAAAAAATACGGGGAAAAAAATCATGGCCTTGATAAATAGACATCATACTTGAAAGAGGGAATTTAAGAGATAGAGGTACCATAGACTGTATAAAATAATGGACATAGCTACTATGATGTCGCCCATTGGTGGTGGACTGCTGTTTGAAACCTTGGCATTTTGGCTGTAGCCATCTTGGTTTTTTGGAGCCAGGAGAGACAAAATTTGGATGAGAGGCTAGAGCTGGGGGGGAATGAGGAGTGCTAAAATTTAGAAAACTTTAAGCCTCGATATTAATGTCAACAGTTATGTAAAGAAAACCTCAAAAAACATGGGGGTCTATGGGGATTGGCTCACTTTTGGAGCCAGCCCCAAGAGGCCATTAAAGGAATTGCAGTGTTTTAGACAACTTATCATTGGCTTTATTTTTCAGCCCTAGAGGTTGCTGCTTGGGTGGGAAAGATAAAAAAAGGAAGTTGGCAGGATGTGAAGAAGTAACAGAAACAGCAAGAAGGCTAAAACCCAAACCAGTAAGGCTGTTCATTACAGTTAGTTAAAATATCCTTTAAACATTGTATAAGCACAAAACATTTTCATCTAATTAACACACTTTGAAAACTACTCACCCTGGAGGACAGAAACAACATAAACACACACACACACATACACACAAACACAAAAGGCTGAGCAAGTAAACCTCCTGGAAAATGATCTAACAGACTTTGACTGTGGATACATGAAGAAATTATTAATCACACTAAGTCCATTAGGGTTAAATTATTCATGGTGTAAAATGATTTCCCTATCGTCGGAGGGGCCTGTATGTGTCAAGTGGCCTAAATTAACTACATAACATGACTGAGCTTTATTTCATTTCTCAGTATGAGCTAGAAAAGGGGAAAAAAGAAGGCCCAGCAATAAACTTGTAATCCCTGCTGGATGATGACCTTGTGATGCTAACACTGCAATAGCTGGTGTAGCTTGTGTGTCATGAAATGTAAAGAAACTTTAAAAATATCACAAAGATCTCCAACACCTTTGTTAGTTTCTTGTGCTTTGAGTTTTTCTCATAATAGCATACAAAGAACAAGTTATGACATGAACCTTGTGATACAAACATGAGCTAAACTGAACTGATTTGCCAGTATTATCTGTTTCCTCAACCTTTTCCTAAAAGAAACAAACAAAAAAAGAATGACATTGGTTCTAAGCCTTGGGAGACTCCTTGAAGACTACTGGCGATGGTGAACTGATTCAGGCACAGATTTCCTTTGGCCTTAGCTAACTTGAACTCTTCTGTCTTGTGTTCCTGCACAAGACACCCCTCTGCTTCTTACTTACTTACTGGGCAATATAATTTAATAAAAAACTCAACGTCTCTGTGACCTGCAGAATTTTCCTTTAAGGACATGGTAATAAAACTTCGATCCCACGCATGATCACAACTTTAACCTCAATTATTCAGATATTGTTGGACTTTTCTCAAACACAGCGTCCTTGGCAAATTTTAGTGCACTCTTGGTACATTTCATACAAGAACAGATATTGTTTTTGTCATTTTAAATTGCAGCCTTATATGTGCCATTTTCCTTCTTAGTAGATAACACTGCACTCTATATACTTAAAGTTTGCTTTCTTCCCACTTTCCAATATGTACGCACAAACCTAATCAGATTTGGAGTGACTATATATTTTACCTTTATTCCCATTCATATGTTTCTTTTAATCTGCACTTCAACTCTGTCTTCCTCATCACTCCTCCACACTTCTCCTTGTCAGAAAAATTACCATTTCAAGAACTATGGAATAAATCGTCATTATTTTTGCCTCCTCTCTGAGTTTCTACTTTCTTTAACCGCAAGGTCAAAAACTGTAAAAACCCTTCACAACAGTGGCATTCATACTTAGATGACAGATAGCAGGCAGCAATCTCAGATAATTTTCATCTTTGGTGAGTGACAATGATTAAATCTGACACTGCTGACTTTGGGCTGAATCCCCTCAATTCCAGTGCTTCTCCCGGTGCTTTACATTTGGAAGTGATGTTTTATTGACATCTTATGTGGTCTGCTAAACAGAAGTAACGAAGCAGCTGCCTGAAGGTGTGTGGACCTCTTGACCATGTGGTTACGACCTGAAAAACTATCAGGGAACAATCCTTTTAAAGGAAGAAAAGACTTATGAGTTATCCTCCTTGAGCACTTGTAAATGTGCCCTTTCACAATATACTTAACTCCCAACTGCTATCACCTTCAAGACTATTGTTATTCCATTTTTATCTTCTTAATTCATTGACAAGACAAAAAAGCATTTGATTCGAATGTTTTTGTTTGTTTTTTTTCCCAATATTCTTTTTTTATCAGCTTATCTATTCTTCCATTCAACCTATGCTCCTACAATGGTTTGTATGATATCCAATAAATTAGTGACTCATGAATTATGCTACATACTTAACATAAAATTATGTACTCAACATAGTTATGTTAGGTTTAGGAAAAGAAACATGGTGACGATATACTTTAAGTAACTCAAAGTTCACTTGGTTTCACAAGGTTCCCATCATTGATCTACTGAGTAAAAGTTATATGTTGTTTGATCCAACCTGCCTCCTTACACATACTTCTGCTCTTAAAACTATCTCCTACTTTACACAGCGCATTGATCACGTGATCACAGCCTACCTGATCACATGGGTTATACATAAATTACTGGCTCATGATGATGTGGGTTGTATATGTATTGTGGTGCGTTGCTTTTTGTTGGTTATAGCCTGTTCCATTAAGGTAAACAATATACATTTCATTCTGGTAATAAAAAGAATACTCAACAAGTCTATTCTGAAAAGATATTTAAAATAATTACTAAATTGTGTTTTACATGTATTAGAAACAAGTTTTGGTGAAGATCTGCACTGTAATTCATTTCAGTCATCTCTATGTCTCCTATAGTCATACTGCACTGTGTTGTCAACCCAAATTAAACAGAAACAAGCAGACAAATGATTGAAACATGAATCAACTGTATAAATCATGACCAGAATGCTTGTGAGATCAACCAAGCAACTCATGAGTTTTAGCATTCAACAGAAATGACTGTGATCGCGATCGCTCAAAAGGAGTCAGGAGTAATGCAACTAAGGGCAGAAAGGGCGCCCTGTTGTGCAACTTCATTTCATCTCTGGATTAAAATGCAATACTTTATTTTCTTTGATGGAGTGGAAATCCTTCAGATTTCATTTCAAGGCTGTACCATGCCAGCAAAGACACTAAAATGTGACTCTGAGGGGTATAAAGTGAGACATGACAGGCATGCAGAGTGACTAGGAATATGAAGAGACATTCAAGGACCGTGGAGATGTAAGGATGAAGAAGACTGGGGACTGTTAGGTTGTACAATAGCTGAGCCATACTGTTACTTTACTGCAAATTCTGCTCTTGATAATCTGAATGACCTTTGTGCATTCAGTTGCATTTTGTTGACCACTAGAGTTTGTCCATGATTGCAGCTACACCTTCAATACATGCAGTGGTTTAAATTTAAAGCGTTTAAATTCCTTTTTGAGAGTTGGTGGGAAATGGTCCTTCATATGTCGCCCAGTTTTTTCCATGTTGTTGTTAAGACCCTATCATGACCACAAAAAAAATATTCATTCAGCATTTACTTGTGTTTGTTGGTCATTTTACGATTAAGGCAGTAACAGTGGTGAATGACGGTAATTTAGTTGTTTTTGTTTATTCCACAGTTCCCCAATATTATTTGGTACCAGTCCCAAATTTGGTTTGCAATGGGTTCTTTATATCACATATTTTGAAGCAGTGGTGGCACTCAAATTGCTGTGTTGGCTCATTACTGTTGATGAGATGTAGAGTAAAAACTGGTGACCGTCAACTGACCATCTGACGCAACGAATTCTTTGTGGGAGGTCTGGCAAGGCCTCAATCTTAATTTTTACTGGTTTGGTTTCTTTCATGTTTTTACAGATAGGCTCACTAAACCAGATCCTGTCATTTGTTCCCATGTGAACCAAGGCTCTTTTCAGCCTTTGACCACACCACACACAGACATGTTCAGACACACACAGGCGCAAAAAGAGAGCTGCACTCCTTCTGCGACCACACCACACGCAGAACTCCCAGAACATACGCAACCCACACACATTTAAAAAGTGAGCAGCTCCCATCCTGTGACCATACCATACCACTATATGACAGGCAGCACATACATGTACACACACATGCATTCACATGTAAAAATGAACACATGCACACATGAAGTAGATCCCCAAGAAACAGGTCACATTTAAACCATAAAAGCACACACACATGCCAGAAGATTACTGGAACACATATCCATGAAGGGACAGCCACAGCTGACACATGCACACACACACACACACAGACGTAGTCCTTAGCCATTTTAATGGATGAAAAGACACACACAAATTAAATTTAAACTGGGTGGGAGACACCTTATGAGAACTGCTCAAGCCTCAACAGTAAAGGGTCTTCCACACTTAGAATTCTAACTGTAACGTTAATGATGTGAGCATCCACACTAATGACTGATCATGTTTTGTGATCAGTAGCGTCAAGCATGTGCTGCATGCTCCAGCTGAGTCAGCAGCTTATGCAAATGGTCATTAATGACCTGTTACTAGTGCATGTGCTGAATGCAGGAAGACAAAAAGAAAACTGGGAGGATATGGGTTCCTTTATTTCTTCTAAGATAAGAGGGGGAGAGAGGCACAGCAATGATGGAAACAGACGGATGTCATATTACAATAACGATAGGTGTGAAGTTTTTAAATGCACTCTATGATGATATTGTGGGTGTTGGTAAGAGTCTCATGCGTATATTGATAGGAAGGTATCCAAAGGCATGATCGCAGCATTGGTGGAACCAGGACCAAGATCATGATCAGGGCGAGCGGGGGTTACAGTATCAGTGCAGCCACAGCACGAGCACAACCAAAGACAGGGTCACAGCGCCAGGACAGCTATCACCACAATCAGGCACATCCAGGGTTGCGGCCAGGATCCGGGAAAACTAGGAAACAATGCTCCGGAGAGGCAACAGGATTAGCGTAGTGCAGTTCAACAGACCCAGGCTCCGTAATCGTGAGCCCCAGGTAGTGGCAGTCTGACATGGCTATCACAGATGCAAGGCTAAGCTAAACTACTGAGGCTAAGCTAAGCTAACAAACAGCTATCATATACAGGGCTAAGCAAAGCAGTAAGCATAATGCAGTAAACAGACATGCGCGACTTTCAGATGGCAGGAGTAAGAGAAGGAAAAGGAGCTCAGCGTATCATAGAAAGTCTCCCGGCAGATTAAACCTATGTCAGCCTAACTATTGGCTGGTCCAGGCAGCCTGAGCCAGCCCTAATTATAAACTTTATCAAAGAGGAAGGTCTTAAGTCTACCCTTAAACGTGGAAACGACATTACCTAGTCTGTTGCAGGACTAAATAACTGTACAATGCAATTAAATGTCTTTGTGTCTGAATGTCTGTCACCAACAGCTGAGCTATCAAAGTTTTTTGAGCTGCATTAGCTTTCATACAAACGGCATTAGATAAGAAGTTAATTTCAGTACATCAGCAGTATCATAATGTTCACTTCATTATTAGTGATGATAAATCATAAAGTCAGACTCATTTAACATTATTTTTTATCTGCACATGCACTTTTTTTTGTTTTGTTTTGTAAATTGTCTGTGAAGGATTATCTCGATCATCATAGTATTATGACTGATGAAAGCTGACTCCAAATCACTGCACTGAAACAAAGAACACAGACAAGACTTAGATGAGAATTAAAAAAAACACGATTTAAAATCATCATAGATTCGGGATTATATCCATATCTTCTGATGACTGAGCTGTGCTATGGTTAAACAGTGTCGGCTTTATAAGATCTCCATTTCATCTCAGTATTCCCACTGTTCTCTCAGAGTATTAAAACATTTTAAGTCCTGAAAACTAACTGCACCAGGGTTGTCAGCACACATCACTCATGACACATCGGCTCTTAAATTTAATGCGTCAGTAGTTTATCCTGCCTAATTTGCATCCATAGTTACCATTGTTGTCAGGTACTACTTATTGCACAGTGATTGGTGTAGTGAGACACAAAGGTTCTGCATGCCGCAATGTTTTATGTCACTTAAATTCTCCAAAGGAAGTCATAAGAAAATATCTATTAAATTCATTAATCTGTGCTGGCCAGCAGGAATTACATCCTCTCAAACAAGTCTCTACCACAATAGCAACCCCAGTCTTCCCTTCCTCTTACGAGATGCTGCCCTTAAAATGACCCAAACAGTAAAAACACATTTTTGAAAAACAGAATCATTCTAATTAAAGAAGAGATCAAAATGAATGACTAATGAAGAGGCAATTACAAGCTCTGTTTTATGCAATAATGTGATGTAAATTTGTTTGACTTCAAGTTGTTGCCTGTTCACAGTTTTACCACCTTCCATTACCAAACAGTTTGTAATGCAGTAGTGTCATTAGGCAAAAATTGTTAGTTTTAAACATTCATCAGGCAGGAAATTATTGTTCTGAATCAAAGCAGAGGCCAGAAGTTGAATATGAGAGCATGAAGCCTCAGCACATTTGGGCTGTTACACAAAAAGAGGTGTTAAAAAAGCAATTAGGACCTAAGTTACCCTTGGTGATCACTCCGGGTTCAAGCAGCTCCTCAAAGCAAACTTCAAGATAGAAGATAGTAGATAGTAGATAGTAGCTAGCAGTGTGATCAGGCAAATACAAACCATTGTTTGAACTTTTATGACTCATAACTAGACAAGAAAGCAAATCCATTTTTTCTGTTTTTAAAGAATACAGTACCTCAGATTTATTACAACTTGGGTCTTATTGTCTTAGTTTCAGGCATCTCTTAACCACAATAGTAATTTTGCATTCACCAAATTAATTTTCTGTTTTTAATTTTTTTTTTATAAGTCCAAAGCTGCACAGGGCTAAATAGCACAATAAATATTGTGGTCATTATCATAATTTAGCACGAAAATTAATTCTGTAACTTTAAATATTTTTATTTACAGTTGTGCACAAGATTCTCTCATCTTACAGTTATCAATTTATTATCATCTGTCATTAGTATTCTATGTTGATAGTAGACACTGTCCTGACACTGAATTTTGGTCAAGTGATGTCACAACCTCAATTCAACCAAATATCAACTTCTAACATTATTGATGGCCAACTAGGAAGCCTCTGGGGGCGCCAGCCAATATTTAAGAGGTTCTGGTTTGGCAAGCAGATATCTGGGTCAAGATTTCCCCTTCTTTGTGCCGCTGATTGTTTACAGTGTAATTAGAAATTAAAGACAAGTCCAGACAACATTTTGTCTTCTTGCTATAAACAGATCTCAGCATATAAATGCAGACAAACTAGTATAAAGCAAAATCCTTGTCAGAGAATAGCCAATGGGCTCCAAGATTAAATTGGGCAATGCTGTTTTGCTCTCCAGACAAATTGTTTACACGCCGTTTGGTCAATACGACTCTGACTACAAAGAGGTTACAATGCTTTGCCTACAGATTCAGCATACTTATACAGATATCTAGAGATGTCCCCCAAATAAGGGGATTTAGATAATCTGGTCACATTTTCTGGCCCAGTCATCTGCTCCATCTGACTTTGCTGTGGTGATCGATGTCCCCTGGTCTCAGCAATTACTTTGGAAAGTTAAAGTTAAAATGACCTGGAATAATCCTTTAACTATTTGTTGTGGACACAATCAAATAATCAAATTTTGTATGATGAACACTGACAACCCCCAAAAGTTTCCAATTACAAAAGCCCAGGGGGCATGTAGAACAATTCATTATTTTGGAAGCAGCATCCAAAACGCCAAACCAGCAGAGCAGCACTGCGAATTCAAATAACTTTCTTGTCATATCTACTCTTTAATCTGAATAAATCTTATTTCTTTTTCCAACTTCTACCCTCTGTGTCTTTAGGCAAATTATTCATGTGCGGTTTCATATTCCATGTCAAAAAGCAGGGAAAAAAAACCTTATTGTTCTTGTAGCAGCTACAGTGTTACCCTTCAGTTTGCTGATTGCTCTCTGTTTTCCTTTGTCTCTCTTTTTTCACATACACCTACACACACACACACACACACACAAACAAACACATGCATCAACAGGCTTGGCTGTAGCACTGACATTTACCAAATGCCCATCTAGGGACTTCAACAAACTCACTTTGCTTTCGACATTCTCTTTTCAGAAGTTAGAGCTCTTTGGTTTCAGCCACCTGTTTTTGTTTTTTTTGTCTTAGTGTAACATCAAAACAGAGAGAGAGACTCAGCTAAGCTCATGTAGAGAAACAAGTGCGGCGAGAAGCAGCAGTGAGTGCCGCTTTCTGTGGGGACTGCAGGCTGTTGACCTTCACTGATGAGCGAAGAAGAATCCCACTCTTTCTATCTTGTTCTGTCTCAGGCTCTTATCGTCTGTCTGCTTCCCCACTCTACTCTTTCACCTTCTGTTCCACATCTAATCTTTCTTCCTACTTCTCTCCTTTTTATCCTTCTATACCACTACACTGCCTTTACCTGCACTGCTGTGGATGTTAGATGTTGTGTTTAGCCATTTTCTCTAAAGAATTGTGATGTTTATGCAATAGCTAATGGGGACGGAAATGACCTGAAAGACGTGAGGTTGTTCTGAACACCAGTATGACTTCTGGACTTTGTTCATGCATTTCTTGTTATAAGGCTAGTGACAGTTCTCATTATCTGCTAATCTCGCTATTCCTTTTTTTTCAGATTTGAAACGCTAGAAAAAAAAGGCGATGGTAAATGGTAAGTTAACCTGCACTTTTATAGTGCTTTTCTAATTTTTTTTTGACAACTCAAGGCACTTTCACACTACAACTCACGTTCATCCAGTCACACATACATTCCAGCCATTTCTCACTCCAATCTGGTCAAATACATCTGCTCTGTCAATGCTTTAGGCATAATGTGTGTGAGGCCAAAAGCCAGCATAAATGTTCAACTGGAATGCAGAATGCGGCAGACGTCACTTGAGAAGAAGATGAAACATGCCTGACAGATGAAATGCGCATATGAAACGCAGAAGGACAGCATCAGGTAATAACGATGTCACTAACAACAAAATATAAGGAGTGTGAGTGTGCTTATACTGCGGGCGGGTGGGGAGATGGATGGGCCCCACAGACAAGTTCACTTCCCTAGTGGATGTTTTTTTTCTTTTTTTTCTACACCTTACCATGTGCCTCTCTCGCCTAAACTTAACCATCTGTGACTTAGTAGCCTAATCATAACCATTGTGACGGTGGCATTGGATTCCATGTGCTATTGTATAAACATAAGGACTGTGTAGCATCATTGCACCATTTGTATTTGTTGACGTCATATTAACAGCCTCCCCGGAGCTTTAACAGCTGAGGTAGAAGGATACTTAAAATGTCATAAGTAGACACCGAAGGTCATAAACACAGAGCGGCTCCATGTGACCAGTTGGGATGAAAACATGTTGTACATTCATACACTGGTTGCTACAGCCACCGTACACAGTGCCATCTGCTACTCAATTTTTAATCATTTATACACAGTCACACACTGACTGTACAGATATTGGGTTTAGTATCGTGCCCAAGTATACTTCACCATGTGAACTTTTAGTTGAAATGAAACTTTGTATCATTTTAAGGTATGTCCTTGCCATGTTTCTTTTCCTAAACCTAACCACCATAGCTTTTATTGCCTAAACATAACCTCTGTAACTGTATGTTAATTATGTAAGCATGTAATGTCATTCATGGGGTGCTATTTAATATGATATTATACAAACTTTTATGCATTTCATAGGATTTCATACAAACAGTTCTGCGAGAATACGCTGTCTGATTAGTGGATGACCTGCTCTACTTCCTGAACCACAGCCGCCACAATCACAGCCCGAGGACAACAGACAACCAATCTGTTATCCAATATGCACTAATTCATACTGGAGTACAGCAAAATATTCAAACAAGTTACTGAGTAATTATTTCAGCAGTACTTCTACAGAGGACTCTTACCGCTGCATGAAATTCACCTATAAGTCACAGCCTCACAGTTACTCAGAGAGTAGGACGGGAGCTGTATGGCAGTGCCTGAAGGATAAGTTCATGTTGGTTTCTACAGTGGATGAATGGCTTCAGTAATTTGCGGTAATGGGGAGGGATAGGAAGAGGAAGAACACAAACAGAGAGAAAATCCCTCAATTGATGCAACACTGACAGAGGAAAAAGGGAGAGGCTGCTCTGCTTGTTAGCAAAAGTAAACATGGAATGAGGAGCAGCAGCACCACCCGTGAAGAGATAAGCATCAGAGAATGTTTCTTCTACCTTTCTGCTCATAGTGCTGCTTCCTGGCAGGGTGCTGTTGCATAGAACGAAAATATTACGAAGAAGCAACCACATGAGCAGACTTAGCTTCAAATGTAGATAGAATAATAGGATGAAGGTGTTTAAAGGCTTTTGATGCATTAAAACAACAGAGACACCGGATACTACATGCTTTAAGGTCAGACTTTACATATGGCTCTAACATCACCAACCAAAGGCCCAGCTGCACTTTTTGAGCAACAACTAACACCAACAAGGTGCAGAGATATCACAGTTCATTCAGCTTGGGAACTGAGAAGAAAGAACTAGAACTAAATGTTAACCAATTTCAACACTATATGTCTTATACCCTCCTGGTTTGACTTTGGTTTTGCCTACTTCCAGATTCACTCTGGAAATTGTACACTAAAGCAGCAAGGTTCTCTGGTATAGACCAAATTGTTTAAGTTAAAATACTTGCCACCTAATTCTGGATCTTATTGTATATTACTGTAAAGAGTGATGCAAGCTTTACAAAAAGTACTGTTCCAAACAGTAAAAATATTCCAATAGAAACGGAGTGGTAAGAGGTTATTCATAAACTTATTGTGTCAAACAAGGACAAGTAAGTTATCCTCAAACATTTTTCAAGTCTGTATTAGACGCCTGTATTTTCTTTCTTTTTTTTTTTTTTAGCATAAAAGGCTTAAAAGGCTATAATGTTTGAAGAGTAACAGCCAAACAACTGCCTCAGTATTGAGCTAATTAAGGCTTGTTTACATCAGTGCAGTTTTTCAAATACTTTGTTTTGCCCTTACATTACAGTCTGATGTGTTGGAGGACGAAATCAAGAGGCTGTAGAACTAATAAGGACTCAACTGCCTGGGACAAAAAACAGTATGTTCGTTCGACTTTCCAGACTACTTTGTTCCCAGAGGGAGTATGGAAGCACAAACTTGTCTTAAATAACAACCTGGTGGATGTGAATGATGAGTGTCAAAACATTAAATCCAGTCAAAAAGGTCCGTGGTAGAAGCTAAAGGTTTTAATGATATTGACTGCTCTCAAGACAGCATCTCTACAATCTGCAGTTTCCTTATCCTCTTCTGGAACAAAAGGTTAATTCAGACGTGTCAGCCTTTGCGCTGGTGTCATTCTGCTGCTCTGTTTGACAAGTGCTTATGGCAGTAGGTGTAGGCATACTATCAATCCCCTCTGTGCCTCTTTTCTATTTAGTGTCTGCACAACTCAGTATTGTTTTGTGTGTGGAAAAGACAAAAATCAGACAACACAGATATGAAATACTCAAAAAAATGCAGCTGGAAGTGTGAAATACGAACAAATGAGTCTTTCACAGATGTTGAGCATGGTGACATGCTTTGTGGTTCCATACGGTGATTTCAGAACAATTCGTATACATTGCTTCATTTTCTTTGTGGTTAAGGTATTATTTTTAAGCAAAATATAGTGCCTTTTTAGTAATGTTGTCACAATGAAACAAATAGTCGCTTTACGGAAAAATACAAGGAGAGATTCACCTCTCCTGCAATTAGTCATTACTACACATTTTGGGGCTGTGAATGTACAACAATTCACAGCAATTTATCCAGTAGATGTCTCCAGGGTGACACACACATACACACACACACGCACGCACGCACGCACGCACGCACGCACGCACACACCCTGCCAAAAAAAAACCCAACTGCTATTGCTGCTGGTAAAAATGATTGTTTTGTTTAAACATCCCTTTAACTAATGGTTGAGACAAATATCTTCTATCCAGCTCCTTTGTGCTTCCTACTTATCCGGGTGTTTAAGATCCATATTACATAACAGTTTGGACTTTGTGTTTCTGTTTATTTGCTTGGGTTTTGCTTTGTGTTGTTGTTCTTGACAGATTCTTCCCTTTTAAACAGGCCTCCTCTTTATCTTATGAGCTTGAAATAGGTTCCCTGGCCTGGAGACAGCCTGGTGTTTAGTGTTTGTGATACATAGGCAGAGATATTGAGAGTATGGTAAAAAGATAGGACAACTACCCCGAAGGGCAGAAAAGGAAGGAGTGTTTTTTTTTTTTTTAAGAGAAAGAGAGACTATATTGTACTGGCTCATTACAGACCTGTTGTTAGAAAGACATGCTGTATAGCCTCAACCTGGCTCCTGCTCTACGCTGTTTTATTTGATGTTCTGAGTTAACATACAAACACCTACATTCACCTTGGTACAGGTGTACTTATGAATCTGAAAACAAAATACGTAAGGAATTGATTATATTATCCTTTACCTGCAAACATGGTTATGTTATAGCCATATAATGAAAGGTTTTTGGTTTATGCATGGGATTGCATGCTTCAGTAGTTCAAGTATGACCAGGATTGGCAAACTGTCTTAAGAGTTAAGGAAAAAGGTTGAAATAAGACAAACCAGTCCATCCTTCAACTGATGGGACTATATACTCACTTGAAATAGTTTTTAAATTCAAAGCTGCATTCCATTTGCTGTATTCCTGCAATCCATGGAGGAAAAAAAAAGAACATCTAATTTTATATGAGTTGAGGTTCATGAAGGTCTCGTCTTTATTGTCAGAGGTTCTCACAAAGCACCACTCCAGCTCCAGCAGAGCTGTTTATGATAAAAGGAAAAATAATTCAATTCTAAATGTAATGGATTTATGTGAAGCAGAATATTACTGAAGAGCGTGCAGTCCCTGAAAACCTCTCATGGATGAGTGAAACCTAACAAGATAGAGTAGTTAAACGAAAAAAAAAGCAGATTGCTCAGAAGTCTCTCAGGCCATAAAATAACTGTTTGGCCTTAGAGTTTAAACATCGGCATGGAAAGTTGCAGTATCATTGTTGCCATATTTATGTTGATTTGAATAATTACTGTGTAATTACACCTCCTGATCTGCTCTTCAAATTTATTTAATTTTTGTTTGCATACGTGTAATTAGTTAGAATAGAGGTGACAAGCCCCCATTGAGATTGAAAATGTGTCAAATTATTATTTTGCATGGTTGTTGGATTGACCCTGTTTGACTCCTTGATTGATAAAACATTATTTTCTATATTTTTAAACTGCTACTGTATCTCAAAGTAGATTTCTATTATAATTTGCTTTACCAATATCTTTTGAAGAAAAAAAGTGTATTAATTCCTGTTGCTCAGCATTACAACAATATCAGTCCACTATGATGTTGTGTGATCAGTTTACTCTTCATTGTCAATTTACCATGGTTAAATAACAATTAAATATTATTAAAAATTAAATATGTTTTTTTTACTTAACATAATAATTAGCATATCTGACAAGAAAAAAAAAGTTCTGATCTACTAGAAGTAAGCCATTATTTATTTATTTAATAATAACCTTTATTTTATTTTATTTGCATTTAACCAAATCAGTGCCTTTAACCTTAATCAAAGTGTATTTGTTGCCGAAGCCAAATCATGCTTTATTTAATGGGAGTTGATAATAACAAATTATACTGAATGTTTTGCAGATGCGTTCAACGCTTCTCTCCAATGCTGATATAAAACAACCCAAGCTGCATAACCTTTCCTACAAAACGTATTTATAAAATCAAATAAGCTGTGCATGACAGCCATTTTTCGGAGCCAGGGTTACAACATTGCCATAATTAGAGACAACCAGAAGTGTGAACTCGTATCTACACTGCTAAAAGCATGCTTGCTCATGTGTATGGCTCATATTCATTGTCTGTCAGAAAAAGGAAAAAAAAAGACAAATACCAGACAATGTGCAAAACAGCTGCATTGCAAAAGCGTCCTTCACAGGGACATAAAATGAGACAGAATGAGATGTGACAGACTGTTTTTGCCTTTACAGACAAAAGAGGAGAAAATCCACTGCTAAATGGATCCTCTACATCAAAAGAAAAAAAAGAAAAATAGGGAAAGCCTTATCAAACAAAAGTGATTCTCTGTTTCTTTCATTTTGCCAATATCAAAGTGTTATATTTTCCTCAGCATTATTCTGGTATTTTAACACCATGAATTGTAAACATTGTTTTTGCATCACAGTCATTGTAAGAGTTATTTGTCTTTGAATTATCTGGACATTGTTTGCTTCACTGGAATTGCATTTTTAATGCATTATTAATGGATTAGTATTAATTATTGGCCAACCGCCTTATAATGGTGATTTCTTCAGGTCCATATTGTAGGAAGCTCTTGCGTTTTCTCTTTCTGTGGTATTTTAAGCACTTTAAGCACTATATTTAAAGGCTTTTTTGAGAATTATTGTTTTACCAAAGTTAGAGTCAACATGAATTTCACTGAGGATTAGGATGCCTTTCTGTGAAAAGTGCCTTTGTTACTTTAACCCAACAACATACTTGACTCACAGCCTTCATGTGTGATACAAAAATACAGCACCACCTTCACTTCCATCCTCCAACTAAAATTATCATCTTGCAAAACCAGAAAAGTTGCAGTTACAGCTTAACAGTGTCTTTCATATGTAGCCATTAAATCAGACTATGCTTCAAGAATGGTTTACTGCAAAGAAGCTGCAAATTCTAAGTGTTTGATGCTGCAGACACATCCTAACCCTGCAGCACACAAGATCTGTACAATTAGCACAGTTTCATGGTAAGCACCCAAAATTAGTGTCACTAGCTTAATTTCCAGCCTGTCCTTGAGTTATAGTGTTTAATAATGTTCAGAAAAGTATGTCTGCAAAATATTAGGATGTCACAGTGAAGCTGACATTTGAACTTTTGGATATAAAATGTCATCACTTTGGCATTTTAATCTATTCAAAATATGTCTGAAATTTTGAGCATGATAGGTGTATGAATGTGTGAGTTATGGAGAAAAACACGTTTTGTGTTTATCCAGCAAAGCGGACGTTTGTGCCAAATTTCAAGAAATTCCCTCAAGGTGTTCTTAAGATATCATGCACACAGGAACTGGACGGACTGATGGAGGGATGGAAACTTCGCCACTGAATATAATCAGTGCAGCAACTGCGTTTATCATCAAAAGTAAAAGCCAAAAAAACAAAAAACAAACAAACTGTAGCATATAAATGTGATTTCTGGGGAGACACATTTGCACAAGCACATTTGTGCACACAAAGTGTACCTGCACTGTCATACAAGTCTCCTGGTATCACTAGAAAACTTATTTCATAAACTAGTACTGTGAACGAAAAAGTTGGTGATATATAGGTGATATTCTCTCTTAGGTTGGACACACAATAGGAGATTATTTAGCTGGTTAAAATCAGATTTGACCATCTTGACAATTGCAGACCAAATCTTGATTGTTAGCAAACCTTATCAGGTAGTGTGAAGGATTTGCAGGCTTAATCTTAACCACTCAGAGTGGCTCAGGGACTAATATGAGCTTACACCTGATAATATCAAACATATTTACAACTCGATGAATCCTCAAATTCCCCAAAGTAGAGATTGCCAATGTCAACAGTGATGCAAGAGCCAAATATCATTCTTCATCTAAACATCCATACAAGTGCAAGAAATGTTTTACTTTATGTTGAACAAAACAATGTCCTTTCTAAATTATCGTATCAGTCTTGTGTCAAACTTAAATACAAAAAAAACCAAAAAAAACAACACAACATATAAAACATTCATTACAAAATCTTCAATGGTCTCTGATGAGTTTCAAATGTTCATGTTTGTTTTTGCATCCTTAATTATTATTTTCTTGTTTTGTCATTTCTTGGACTGGAATTAAAAAATTGCGAGTGACACACTTTCTCCTGTGTGGAGCGATGGAAAGACACAATGGCTCATTATCACTACCCACACCACTTGAAGTAGTCACTGTAATTCTGAATCCGTCTGAAGTAAAAAGCATAATTTGCACAGTCTGCAATGGATATGAAATAGCCGCATTGGAATACTAATGGGGCACAAAGGTAGAGAGGCTAGAGAAGAGACGAGTTAATTAGAAGTCAAAATGCTGCGGTCGGCATGGCGAGGGCAAATCAGTGGGGGAGGAAAACATGTGAAGCTGCTGTAGTTTTGTTTTGGATCTCCGTACCTCCCACCAGTCGGAAAGTCATACATAATGATGTGATATGCATTCATGAAGAGGAAATGAGTTGCACTCTGAGATGAATAAGAGGACTGTGTTCAAAGTTTCATCTGACTAAACCATGAAGGAGAGGTGCTTTAGCGAGAGAGAGTGTGAAAGGGAGAGAGAGAGAGAGAGAGAGAGAGAGATGGAGGAGAAGTATGTCTCCTGTGTAGACTGTATACAGACACACAATGAACTGCTCTATCAACCTTCCCCATCAGCACTTTTACCATTCTCCTGCACATCCCAGACTCATTCTCAAGAGATCAGACTGTCGATCTTTTATCTGTCCTTATAAAGTAGAATCACGTGTAAGAAAGAGACATCTAAAGAGTGTAACATGCATGAAGTATTTCCGACTATATCCCGGACAACAGTCAGCAACAAAACAACATCAGATTTGTCTTGTGATAACAAAAATGTGCAAAGAAGTGCATTTTCAGAGAAATGCAAATGGTATGTATGTACAGCAGTGGGATGGAATATAAAACTGGCAACACATTGCTAGATTTGCTTGACTACCAGGGCAGGCTGTTCTTATGCTCTGTTTGTATGTTTTCCTGCAAAAAGTCATGCACAAAATGTATACATACCCATATATCATAAACTGGCAATTTATGCACAATTTAGGTATTTCCAACAAATACATTCTCATCCCAAGTCATTACATATCATTTTGTCAGTGGATTTCTGCATCTACATATTAAGCTCTAGGTATCCACCTGCATCTGCTAGCGATGTTCTGGGATGACACAACCGATATTGGGATATCAGCAAAAGGAGATGGCTAGGATTAGGCTACAAAGGCAAGGGTGTGTAGATTTAGGCTACAGAAGCAAGTGGTTAGATTTAGGAAAAATACATCATGGTTTGGCTCAACATTCACACAGGAAGAAAACACCAGCCTCCCAGGTGAAAGTCTGTGGTTGGTTGGACCCATCCACCTCCACTCCCACCCACCCACTCCTTATATTGCATCATTATCAGCAGTGTTTCAACCTCATGCCGTCAGTCTGCATAGCATACTGCCATGCTACGCCCAACCAGTGGCTTTTAATAACACAACAAAAGGTTCCATCTGACCGCCCACATCATACCACTGCGAAAGGTGGTTTTTGGTGTTAGTATCTTACAGTAAGAATCTAACAACAGTCACTTGAATGAATGAAAGACTCTGAAAGAATTCTGCTATATTACACCCTGATGGAGTCGTCCGTGCACTATGCAGGTTCTGGTATTTAGTGGAAGTCATTAGCGTGACATTAAGACACCTGCCTAGTTGCCACATATAGCAAGTGACGAGTGTGGGAGTCATATACAAGACACCATCCAGCTCACATTTATCCAAATGTGTGTAAAAATACCAACCATGAAAGGCGGCATGCATACTGAAACGCACACACCTGAAAACACTCATAAAACAGAAGCTCACACACTCAGAGGCAGGGAGGCATAAACTTCTACAGCCCAGCTGTCAGTGTGAAGGATGGCTGGTGAAAGGTGGGTACACTCACTAAAGGGTCTAATCAGTCAGCCACAGCTACCTCCACACACTGCATTGAACGGCATAGACGCAAACTCACCCTCGCTGACTCTCTTGGTCTTTCACACACAAAACACACACACACACTGTCCTGTGCACACCCATACACTTGCTCATCCATGCACAAAAAACATCATCTACACACACACACGCAACTCCCTGCTATCATAAAGGGTGAGTTCTTGCTGTTAGCCACACGCCACAACAGAATTACTACAATCAATAAAATCACTCACAGGAGAGGTAGATTACAGAGGACAGGGATATGGAATATCTGTGGGAGAGACAAACAGTAGAGTGTACAGTGAAGCAAAGTAGGGTGAGGACGAGATGGGAAAAAAAGTAGGCAGAGAAGGAGGATGCCCCAAAAAACACTGGGCATGTGAAAGTTTCTGACCATGAGTTTAGAAAACTTAAATATGAACTGAGATAATGCATGCCAACAAGATTACTAGTCTTACTGTCAGTGCTGTCTGACGTTTGCTTCAAATTCAGAGTATATCCATCAAAACATGTTTTATGTTTCTTTATAGCATATCTATCAAAACAAGTTATCTTTTTGTATACATCGAATTAAAGCCATCATTTTTAATGGTTCTGATTGCAGCTGATTTATGTTTTGAGTTTTTATTTATCATATTGCACAACTATATTGTCCGAAATCCACATCTTATGAATTTGATGATTTGAAATGCCTAAAAACTACATCTGAAATTGATTTCTTATCTGAATTCCAAGTACACCAATGTTTACAGGGCTGTTTGTAAATAGTCCCAACCTCTTTCTGGCTTTCTTGTTATAATTCACCTCACTAGCTTTGGAAATCTGAATATGGTAAAACTCTAAATATTTTGGAGATAAAAAGTAAAGATTTGAGAAAAATCTAAAACGAGAGTCTATAACAGTGCAAGCAGCACATAGGCACAACAGCACATTGAGCAAAATGCTAATGTGAGCGTGCTAACATGTTGATGTTAGGTACGTTTACTGCGTTCACCATATTAGTTAAGCGTGTTAGCATACTGGCACTTACTAATTGCATTTACTAAACACAAAGTACAATTGAGACTAATGGGAAAGTAATTGGTTTTGCAAGTATTTCCTTATAACCAAAATATTGGACCAATTAAAATTTTGACCAAGTGGTGGCGCTGAATGTCTGGTAAGTTATTGCAATTAATCCTGAGGGATACATGAGTGTATGCAATGGCACAGGTTTTGTTTCAACACTGAGGGGAAATACATAGGATTTATATTTGGGGTTCCCCCTTCAGAAAGTTGTAAGAGTCAAACAATGTTATGTTTTACAGTAAATATCTATGCACCAATTTTTATTGTTTTTGGAATCAATTTGTGCATATTTTAAATCCTGAAGGGAGGCGTCCACTGTGTCCCCCTTGAAATCTGTGCCTATGAGTGTGTACTAAATTTGTCATGTCATGTCACTTGAAGTCAAAAATGAGAACCTGCTTGTGGTACAGGGGAAAAGTAAGGGCACTATCAAAGTCACTAGGATTCACAAAATTGTGTTTAAATCCATTCAATAATTTCTGAACCAACATAACAAAACAAAAACATAATGCACAGGGAAAGAGACAGTGTCTGGACAGCGTCTGGGAGACTGGCTGATGCAAACTGTTGCATTACTGCATTCTCCACTTAGAAGAACTCAAGGGAGAGAAAGACAACCACAAAAGGGCATCAGACAAGACACAAAGACTACAGGCACTGGCAGAACCAGAGAGATGTCACAAGAGGTAGTCAACATGTCGGCTATCTCACTCTCTGCCCTGCTGTACTCCAAAGAGCTCCAAGTTTGCTAAAGTAAACAAGTCTAAATGCAAACCTTGGAGTCTTTTATCAAGTGTTGTTGAATCCTGTAAAGTTACCAGTGTTGAGCATTCCCTTTTAAAGTTTTATTTATCAGATGCCCTTCATCAGTAAATCCTGCAGGGATGATTACCAGCACACCCTCTGTCCTCCTCCGAAAGTACTCTGTGGAACAAAGGTGTCTTTTAAATACTGATTAGCAGTTTGAATAGCCTCATAGATAAGGAAAAGCGACTTTATCTATATCAGTGTCAACAAGCTGCAATATTAATATCTCCTGCTCCATAAATAAACCAAAAAAAAAAAACAGTCCCGCTTCTTGCAATGCTTATCGGGATGAACACATACTGGATAATAAGGTAAAAAACAGCACCTTACTTCACCAATGAAGAAAAACTGGGGAGAAACAGAATAGAATCAATTCATTTTGCAACCTACTGCAGCCTCTGGCATTTTGCAGAGTGATTTTTTAAAAAAATTTCATTGCTTACTTCACTGTGGAACGTTATGCACTTTCAGTTCACAGTCGATGCTTTTCTCCAATAAACACAAAATATCCAACAACTGAATCCAGAAATAAATTGTTAATATGGCTTCACAACACAGAGCCACTCAAACTGTAATGAATGCTGCCATGGCAAGATTTTAAATTACTTAAACCTTGTGTTTATTTTGGTATGATGCTGTTTAAGCTAGCAGATTATGATATTGGCTTTTTTTGAGCAGGGATCTTGGCTTTGGCCATGATGTAATGATGTTATTTAAAATCAAAAGTTATCAGCTATATTCTCACTTAAATGGAAAGCTCGGGGTTTTTGAAGAAGGGCTGTATGAGACACTCACCTATAGTCACTGTATTACATACAGTAGCAGTCCCTGTTTGCTGAAACAGACCACAGTGTATTCACCGTTTTAAATTGACATTATACAGCCCTTTCCGTTGGTGCTTCATTTTCACAACCATATAACTTCAATATTTCTTCGCAGAAGCCCAACTGTGCCATGCAATGTATCACTCAGCAGGTCAGCTGTTTGAGTCAAAAAGTGCTGTGACACAATCCGACTTAAATCAAACTTCACTTTTCTCAAAAGATATCACATGCTTATGTTTTTTCAGGCTGTTCACAAAGAAAAAAAAAAACTGCTTTGGCCAGTTACACTCAACATAGACATCGACACTGCATCTGCAATACTGAGACAACTCTGGGTTTTCAGTAAACATTTCTCAAAAGAGGATTATATAAACCACTGTCAAACAAGCACTAGAAACACTGGAGAGCACTGCTGCAACCAACCATCAGGTAAAATTATGCTAAATACCTACAGATAAATGAAACAACTTACTGTGGCGACCCGAATCGTGGAATTTAAAGGAATGGGTGAATAGAGCCCAAGTTTAGCTTTTAGTGTTATCAATCTCACAAAAACCAACAACGCCACCTAGGGAATTTCACCCTAGGAAATTAGTGTCACACACACAAGGACACTCAGGTCCGTTGCACTAATGAAGAGACTCGAAGGACGTGGTTCCAGTTAGGATTACAATTTTTATTAACAATACTTTTTAAAAATGGACAATTAAAACAGGCCAACATTAAGGGGATATTAAAATATACACTAAGGACTTGACAGAGCTGAGGCTTACCAGTGGAGGGACGTGAGTCAAAAGGGGAGGTGAGGGATCCAAAAAAAAAAAAAAAACAAATCACCACAACCGTATGTGCAGGTCCCACACTCACACAAACTCAAAGGAAACAAGGGGATGCATGACACACACAAAGGGGAAACCACCACCCGGGACACCAGGGCCACCACCTTCAGCACTCAGCAACTGAAAAGGACAGAAACAACAATTATTGGGGTCAATTAACCAAATCAACTTGCAACACAAATGAAAAATAAAGATGAAATGAAATTGGCAAACCAAAACAACAATAAGACAGAGCTGGCAGGAATCACTAACAACAAAACAAAATAAGGATTTAGCCTACTCAATTACAATCATAGAAATGAAAAGAAACAATCAAATAAAATACAAAGTCCTAAATAGAAAAGAAACTAATCAATGCAAAAACGAGAAATAAATCTCAACTCAATGAAATACAACACAATCTACAAATCAAATGATACAGTCAATAGAATAAACAAAACCGAAACAAATGAACATATCACTAAATCAGAACCAAATAAACCACCAAAACAAACAGCAAACCGGGATTAACCCCAATATAAATCCGCCCGGTCTAAATTCGGGTTGTCCACTACCCGGTGACAGACCCGCCATGTCCGAAACTCAGGATGGCTACAACGTTAGCCACCAACAGCGTGTAGATCAGCGGCGTAGCAACAATCGCTAGCATGTAGCCCAGGTTAGCATCGACAACGCCGCGAGCCAGACAGGCGAACACTTGCAGCGGAGAATCAACACAGATAAAACAAGCCGGCGAGCACGCAGTCGCGTGGACGAGCCGTTTGAAGCGACACCGAGCAAAGCAGCAGTGATCCGTGACGTGTTTAGCATTAGCTGCTAACGGAGTCTCCCTAAACACAGGAGAAGGCAGGTATCAGTAAATAGCGTGAGCGGTGGCTAGAGGAGGTGGAGCACGAGAGGCCAACATACCAACAAACAGCTTCTGCCGACACACACCCGAGGAGGAGAGCGGAGACTCACGCAGAGCATTACAGTCCGGGGGTGTCCAGCCACGTCACCTAGGACAGCAGCCATAATTCAGCGTGACACCAAACAATATATCAACAGCGTGCAGCAGCGCAGCCACCGCTAGCTCACCTGCAACAGGTCGAGTGGAAGGCCGGAAGTGAGGCAACCAGAGAGGTGTGGCGAGCCGCCAAGCCAAGACAGAGGAAGAGGGAGAGCAAGGAGGCTCCACTCCCTTTTATGAAGTGCCCCCTGCTGGTGATTGGCCACCATGACAGGGCACAATTGCCCTGGGCAGAGAGGTCTCTCCTGCTACATTACCAAACGACCGGGAAAGTGTGAAGTGCTGACATCAGATTCAGAAAGGTCCTGATGTTGTGTTGTAACTAACTACAGGCAGCTGCAGTTCTGTGTCCATTAGCGTGCTTTAAGTCCACAGTGAGCTTGTGAGTCCAGTTTCCAAAGACATTTCCCTTCTTTGTCTCTTTTTGGCCTGTTCAGTCTCCCTCAACCAGGTTTTTTTTCTTCTCTATACTCCTGTTTGTTAAAGCATCCCTTTGCCTTCATGGTGAATGCCATTTTGTCTTTGCTGTCACAACCACTCAGTTGTTTTTTAACTTAAATTTTCTTGTATGTGTTGTTTCTTCCATAAACAGCTGAGAGTCTGGCCCATACAGTTTCCATTCATGGCACAGTCAGGCTTCTGCAAAAGAATATGGAAGTTATGTTTTGTATGACAAGCAGTTCCAACAAGGCAATCTGATTTATCAAAAAGAATGTACTCAAATCAGCATGACAGCAGACCTTCCCCATTACAGAAAAACATCACCCTGCCATTTTAACCATTGCATTTTAGAAAATTCTACAGTCATGGTTTTGTCAATTGAAAGGAGAAGAATTAATGACTATGAGTCATAAAATGTTGAAGAATGAAAGCTTGAAGTAATTCAGATGAATTTGTAAAAAGTAACAGCCAGTAATGGTGTAAACTCCAACCTCCCACAAATATGATAATAATCAGCATAAACCACCATGTTCTGAACAGACACATTATAGCCACTGACAAAAAGTGATATTTGCCTTTTTGGATAACTAAACAGCCTCAATGCACATTAAAAAGTACTCAGCATAGATCTTGGTATGATGGGAAAGTGGGCGTCGCTTAGAGTTTTGGACTTTACCTTGCATCCTCTGGCATTCTCCATCAGATGCGCCGGGGACACTGGGGCTTCTAGAAAAAAATACAGGTAAAGTTTGTGGATGTAATAACTAAATCTGTGTATGGAGATATATATATATATATATGTATATATATATATATATATTAGTCTTCAGCAGTTATCTTTGTGGTAAGAAGACTGAGCAGGCTAAGCATTTATATGTTTATATCTGGGGTATTTATTTAGTTTGGAAGACCCCACAATCTAGAAAGCATAAGCTCACATTGGCCGGCAGACTCAACAGGGACTAGAAAATGTGTCTGTTGCTAGGCCATTACAAAGGTCCGACCTGCTCACTCAAGCAGTAAACTATGTTTCATTACATATAGGATTCTACCAACGTGACTGATTGTTTTCTAGTTATTAGTCAGTCTCTGTGTATTTCCATGGAAACGGGAGACAACAGGCATAAAGGTTCTATATTTTGAGAGCCAATTGCGCCTTAAAATGAATATATTTAGATTGTATAATTTATTTTCTTTGTAACAATTACTCGCAATATCACACTTGAGGGTCTGCTTCAATGCCTCTTGTGTAATATTTCTTTAGCACCAAAGGAAAGGAATATGTGATGGAAAGGTAAAGAAAATACTCTCTATATAACATCCACTTAAACTGGTATTGATTTTTTTTTGGTAGTCTGTTTTTTTTTTAAAAAAAGTGGCCCATGTTTTGTTAACTACCCTTCACCACAGCAGTGTAATAAGTTTTGGGGTGCAAATCCTGCCTCTCTCTGCAAAGGCGAGCATGCCAACCACCAGCTTCTGTAAAAAATACACTGTCTATAGATAGAAGTATATCATACACCCCCACATCAAAAATCTGAACTTTAACCAATAAAATCAACCACGGGAAATCCCAGCTTGATATTATTAATTAATATTATTGTCGCTGTCGCTTACTGTTTAAAGCAGCTGTTGTGATTGAAAGTTTCGAGCCAGAGTTTTCCTTGACAGTCAGATGAGTTATGTTTTGCTTGCACTGCACATACTGTACTTCAGAGCAGGCTGGAGCACTTGTCCCATAACGAACCACTGGGCCCTGCGTGGCTGCGGTTTCCATTGTAGTGGTGCTCTCATCATTGTGTTTTATAACTGCTTGTGCGGACTGTTTGCTGACAATAGACTTTTGTAAAAAGAGGCAAGCGTTGGAAGTTTGGCTGTATGCTGTGTCACCCTTTTCCTTCCACATGCTCACAGTTGTCTTTGTTTGCATGTTTTGTACCTTACATATTGCAGTATTTCCATTATTCAACCCAAATAAAGAGACCATGAATATAAACTACATTCATAAATAAAAATGGTTTTGTATGGTGGGCTTCTAAAGATTAAAATAAGCTTGGACGCTGAAGTTGTAAATGTGTGTGGGAGAAAAAGTTGGAGTGTGTCGGCCTGCAAGTAATGGAAAGCTTCTGCTGAACCTCCGAAGTGAAGATAGTGAAACCCTGGACGTAATCAACAGATATAATAGCAAAATCTAGTGAGGCCTGGGTTAAAAAATATCCTGGAATTATCCTCTAACATTTAAAATTTTTGAGCTCTTAACATGCTGGAGATGCTACAGACTATTATGAGCTGCCGAAACGGTAAATCTGGTTATTTCTGCCAAATACAGAATACTGAATGCATCGTGATTGTGTCTCTTGTGTCTCTAAGTCACGTTCCTGGTATCTGACCTCTATTTTCTTGATTTCCTTAAGTGTTACAATGTGACTCAATTCTCAGTTACTCACATGTTCCTTTTTTTGCTTTTCCCCTGCCATGTACAAACTCTCCTGTTGTTTCAGATCACTCCCAACTGCCTTGCAGTAAGACCTTTGTCCCAGCCAGACCCAATCACCGGACCTCTGCCGCCCACCTGCACACCTGTTCCCATTTCTCATCAGCACAGCATACTGCAAGCTGCAAGTCCTTAACACTGATTCTCATGTGCACACAAGAAAACCAAGCAGATTAACCCTTTGAAACGTGAGCAAATTGGCTTGATTCCTGAAAGAAACAAGGAAAGAGGCTGACGAGCAACTTAACAAGAAATTGCGCCACATCATCCACATATCATTTTGCTGTGGTAGGTGCCATCCAGCATCTGCCAGCATACAATAACACCTCTCCGGTTCTGTCTGGCCATGTTCTCAGCTGACGCTGTCATGCAGCTGGTGTCGAGGAGCATGTCCCAGCCTCCTATGAATAACTTGAGGAAAACAAGTTACACGCAATCACACGCAACATAAGCAATAAAACCACCAAATACACATGCAATAAAATTAATAAATAGGCAAAAATGCAAATTAAACCTTCAGTTTATAAATGATCACTCAAAAACATATCTTAAAAACTAATTTTATAGTGCCAAATAAAATCAGAATGTGCACTGTAGGTCAGGTAACTGCTGCTGCTAAAAATGGCTTTTTTTACACCCATTGTTTTAATTGCATGCTGTTTTTGTTTTCCCATCTCTTTCCCACTCTACCTGCCTGCCCCTGATTGTGCGCTCCTCGCTTGTCCTCCTTCCTGCTGCCTCATCAGTTCTGAGGCTGCAGTTCTTAGGATCCTGTCAACAGTGCTTTGGTGCTAGAACTGATGGGAGCGCTGCGCTCTCTGCCGTTCTTAGCATCAGTCATCTGAACACTTTGCCCCGGGAAGGAAATCGATCTCCTGCCAAGCTCAGGGGAGAGCGAGAAGAGCAAGAGAGATAGAGGAAAGAGAGAGGGAAACACGTCCCCACACCTGCAGCTCTTCCCAGGTAGAAAACTGTGATAGATCTTCTGTCAAAGCTAAGAGAGTGTCAGTTAAACATTATAACAGATGGGGGTTCTAAAAGCTGGAAACAGACAGTGTTTCATGAAGCTAATCAGCTAAAAGCCTGATTATGCACAACTCCAGGCCTAATGTTATAGCACTTTTGCTGTATTGCCACTGGACTGTTGTTTCATTACAACTTGAACACTTCAGAAGATAGATTTCTTCTGGAAAATTACATCTTATTTCACACTACAATAAACAAGAGAAAATCACTGCAACCATTTTATTGTTCTTCTACAAATATAAACATTTAAGTGTGGGATGTAAGGCAACAAATAACCTACATCCAGACAGTGGTATATATCTTTCATTTGCTTGAGACCCCTTAAAACAAGTATTAAGTAACCAGTATTATGGGTGAGAACAGCAAACTTTTTTTTTTCTTTTAAATTAGTCTATGTCCCCTTATGTGTCCGCTCTCTAAAGTCCTAGGTTTGTTTTGCTGGTCAGTAAATACAATGTGGGCAGACCTCTCCATGAGTTCTTTTTTTCCTCAGCAGCAGTTTGTGACTGGCAGAGTCGATCCATTGATCAGGTGGATGAGAGGAGCAGCCGCTGTGAATGAATGCAGACTTTTAGATCCAGCAGAATGAACCATTCAGTTTTACTCTCAGTGTGCCTGACACTTTACTGCTGAATTATTCAATGATCCACAAAGAAAAGGTACATCAAACAGCAAAAACCATTGGTGCTGACCCCAGGTTGGAAGCACTGAGCAAGTTCAAGATACATGAGAACATCTTATTCAGCAATGATGCTATGCTGTTACACAGTATTACAATCTCATCCTACTATGAGCTCCAGTAGATGCGTTACACATTGAAGAGACCAGTATGGGTATGTTTTAAAAGTATCATTACTGTGGAATTAATTTGGACATGTCTTCAGTTGGTCTTCATGGTAATTAAAAGGTATAAGTCCAAAGCACCATGTATATTTTGCTGCATTACTCCTTTGATGTGAAATCTTTAGAAGAGTATGAAACTCTGCATAAAGCCAAAAGCTAAATCCTACTCTCCCATTACTGTTGCCCTTAACTGTGACGCCTATCTGGCCACCAACAAAATCCTCTAGGCTACGGTTCAAACTGAGCCAATATTTGGCCTACTTTCTGTTTGTCATTTGAATTTTCCCCCTTTTGCATTAAATCCTGTCCCTGCAACTCAATAAAATACACAAGTCTCTTTTTTCTTTTTCTTCAGGACTGCACTTGATGATTTGGACATGCATGTTTTTCAGAATCAAAACTGTCTATCTTTGTATGTGTGTGTGTGTGTGTGTGTGTGTGTGTGTGTGTGTGTGTGTGTGCGTGTGTGTGCATGCAAGTTTGTGGGAAGCGTCAATTGTGAGAGCTGAAATGGAATAATAATATGTAAATGCATTGCCATCACTCACTGGGTTTCCACAGCGATATGCTGGCTGCCATCCAGCCGTGCCTCCATTCCAAAATTCATACGACACAGCGTGTGTTCCGGGTGTGTTGTTTGCACTGTGTGCCTATGCATGTGCATGCACAAAATATTGAGTGTGAGTACTTTGTACTTTGTATATTTGTGTATGTGTAGGTTTGTTTGGGGATGAGCATGATTACTAATGAGAGGGGCTGTGTGTGAGTGAGAGCACGAGGGGAGATGTACACTGTGTGCTGTAACCTCCATTGTCAATTTGTGCAGCCTAAGATCCGCATGTTAAGTGGAGCAGAAAAGGCATCTCTGTGTGTGACAGTAATAGTGCTTCTCTGCCTTTTATTACTCAGCTGGAAACGCACACACAGACACACACAAATGATTTGACAGGAAACTACGGCCTGCCATCCAACTAAATGTACCGAGAGAAACATAAACATCTTGAAGACTTGGAACTCCAACATATACTGAGAAGAAATATGGATTTTCAGACATGCATACTGCTGGATCAGAAGATGAGAAGACACAGATTTTCTTTTTTTTTTTTCTTTTTGCAGAATGGTACATTAAAGCTGTGCTTGGCATCTTCACACAGTGGGAGCTCCAAATGGTTGAAAAAAAGGGTAACTTTTATCCAGAATAACTTCACTATATCTGGAAAGAGTTCACGCCCTTAGTAAACTCGTTATACTGCAGTATTTATGAAGTGGGGCTCCCAAATACTAACAATAACTTTTGCCTCAAAAACAAAGTATTATTTAGCCATTGCTTTTACAAAATAATTACCAAGTATGGCAATATAAAAGTTACAGATTCCACATTTCAATTTAAACAGTTCTAATTGGCATATCAATAAAGCACTCTTACAAAGAAATAGGCCCTCCTTGCTCTCAGCAGTCGCTTTCTTTTTTTTAAAAATTTTAATGTCAAGGATTGATTTAACCATTTGGCTATTTATTTATATTTATTTTTATATGTTTCCATTTATTGTGCAAGCATCGGTTGGATGACTTAAAAAACTGCTTATACTTGCACTTTTTGTGAAGTGGAAGTGTGTCACTTGCCATGGCCAGGATGTCGCTTCACTTTCTCAGAGTAATGGTTGCCAGTAGCTCAGTTATTATTTTTTTTTTTCAGCATTTTAAACTAATTTTTAGATTTTTCTGCATGTCTTTTAGTTGCAACAGAATATTTAGCACTCCATCTAGTCCTCTATGGTTTGGTCACTATGGAGGTTGAAGTTGACCTACTCAATTTGTGCAGTTTATTAACTAGCTAACTAGGAAGCTAATTAGATTGTTACCACTTTCTATGGTTACCAGGCGACGCAGAGGGACGTGGACTTGTGTAAAAGAATGACATGCCATTACCATTATATATGGTTATTAAATCATGACTAGCATCCATGCAATTGCCTGATTTGACATATCCATTGTATAAAAGATAAATAAACAATTAAGTGAAAAGTGTCCTCATGAAGCTATTGCAACCACTTCAGTTTGCACAAACAATAATTTCCAGGAAACCAAGAGCTTCATGAGGGAAACAGGCAATGCCACAGCAATTCAAGGCCACTGATTGATGATGCATCTGTGAAGTGATCAAAGTAGATCTACAGAGCTGAGGAGAGTGTGGTGGGTCAGTCCAGACATTTGAGCATATTGAAAGAATTTTCTTTTTGTCCTAAACAATATGGTGGAAAATGAAACAATAAATCTAATTTGTTTGGAATTACATAGTCAGCCACATGAACCACAGACTACACTTAACTCGTCATTAAACATTCTTCTTCTTTTTGTATGCTGGGCCTTCATGTGAACAAAATTGTACTATGTGCATCACAAATTGAAATAATTTAAGTTTCTCTGCATGACAGTACAAGTCAACTCCAGCTCATACCACTTGGGATGGTAAGGATGATTTTTGCACGAATTTGAATGTGCGGATGTGCTTTTTTCACTGTTGGCAAGAGATGAATTTACCCCACTGACTACATAAAGATGGACATGTCTCAGAAACCAAAATATTGTAGACACTGCCTTGGCCATTTGGTGCTGGTGACATTATTTGGAGCCAGCATCTACGCAATAGCAATCTCCGCAGTATGGAGTTAGCACCTATACAACTTTCCAACCAACTGTGAGCCACTGGTCTCTAGCACACTGATTAGTGCCAAACAGAATCTTTGGGGGAAAAAAATGACATGGAGCCATCTCGGGGGGATCAAGATGTTTTGGCTTCACTTTTGGGGAACTGTCATGTTGCCCATCTTTATATACAGTCGATGATTTATCCCTCTGGCTTGTTCACTTTCAAAGCCTACAGCAATAAACAGCCTCAACAAAAGCCACGGCCATTCGCTGTCTCATTCATCAGTTTACAACATCCTATCAGTTCCATTCATTTTACTCTGGGATCCATCAAATCATGACACAAAGAAGCAGAGGAAATGAAAATGAAATAATTGCTGGGTGACTGCTTGTCGTAATCTCCCGCAACGTGCATTGTGAGGTTTAGTTGATGTGTGGGACGTGTCAAAATCAGTGAGAGAAAATGATATTGGAAATATGAAATTGCATGCTGCAAATTTGATGAAACAGGCCCCAGCTGCGTTCCTACATGGCTAGTCTAGGATTTTACAAATGAATAATTCTGGCAGGATAAGGCACTTTGTCATAAAAAACTCGTCCTCTGAAAATTGCTCCAGGAACATGGCATGGACTTTAATTTACTCCAAAGGTCTGCACACTCCAGATCTCAACCTAGTAGAGTACCTTTGGGATCAAGTGGAACAACATGGAGGTGAAAAATCTTAAGGAAATATGTGATGAAATTTCTTTAAATCCAAGGTAAAGGAGAGTCTTGACAGGAGCAGAAGCAGTTGCAGCTTATGCAAAACAAACTATATTACTTCATCAAATAACTATGATAACAGCTATTTAAAATACTGTTTTCTTGGCAGAACTGTAACATCGTATGATATATTTTGACTGTTCTTTCTTTTAAAACATTTAATCTCTCAGTTGTCTCTCTCTCTCTACCAACATTTAAATGAAAAAAAAATGCAATAATAACTGTTTTGTTCAGAAAACAGGTTTCCATCCTTTGAGTGCCAGCTCATTTTCAGTCCCTGGCTCCACTAATGTGGAAACTCTCAACTGTCGTGCTACTGATTTTTATAAGATATAGTCTAAGCACTTTTCCAAATGGACTGTTTTTAAATCTGATTATTATAAGGCCATTTTTCCATTTTAGTCTTCAAATATTGTGGCAGAGTGTTCAGTGGTCACAGCTGAGTGGAAGTCAAATCTTTCCTCTATACACAACAATGAAGTCCCTGTCAGAGGTCGTTTATAACTGCCAGAAATGAAAATCACATTTTCAGCCTGAACTTCTCCCAATATTTTTAAACGTTCTTTATTTTCTTTCCAAAATGACAGCCATTTGTCACATGTGATGAGATCATAACCTTTCTTGTTTGAGTAAAGGGCAGTACATTTTGTCTCCAGTAATGCTTAGATATATACACGTTTACTTTCAAACTTCCCCACACTTTTTCTCATGCTTTTTGTATTTCTAAAAGAAAGTGAGAGTCGTCATTCTTGTGTAGCTTTGGTTCTAATCTCTTCACTCACAGAACCAAAGTGAGAGTCGTCATTCTTGTGTAGCTTTGGTTCTGTGAGTGAAGAGATTTTCTCCACCAACTGACGGTACATATATGGGGACTGACTCACTGGAACACAACTGGTTTTGACAAACAATATTTGAGGAGGCTGTGTGCAGTGAAAGAGCACCTGTAGACCCAGCTCTCATGTTACAAGAGGAGGTTAATATTCACGCACAGAAACTATATTTAGTGTGAGAGGGCAGCTTTGCCACTTAACTATTTTGTATGAGAGTTTGCCAGTTGCCTCTCTGAGTGGCTGATTCACTACAGACTATTAGATTGCCTTTGGCCTGGTATATTACTCTGTTAAAGGGTTTGTGCATTATACGGTTGGTGTCACTGACTTTGTTGAAACAGGGGCAGTGGACTGTGCTTTGGCAGTGTTCCGTTTCTGGCCAGCCATTTTCAGCTTTTATTTCCGTGCAACTTGTGCTGTGAAGGGGGTACTTGGTGCTCTGAGGTCCCCTGTCATACACAAGGAAGTTAGAAGCTTTAAACCTGGAGCAGGTGACATGATGGCCTGTAGACTGTTGGGGGCAATGGTGGCCTGAAAGGTTAGAGAAGCGAGGTCATGGGTTAGGTCTCCATACCAGCATGCGAAATCTCAATGGGGAAAGTGAAAAAGCCAATACTCTCTCATACCTTAACCACATAATAGGTGGATTTACACTGACTTACAAAACAACTTATATGACCAGCCCCAAATGAAATATACAAGGTTCCTACTGTCATGGGAAACCTGGGAAATTCATGGGATTCCTAAATAAGTCCAGGCCTGGGAAAGTCATGGAATTAGTAAAAATCATTGAAAGTTTTGGAAAAGTCACAGGAAATTTGTAGTGTTTAAGAAAATTGCTACAGTAATTTAACCTTCCATGTAATGTAACATATCATAAAATTTATTTTATGTTGCTGTTAATATGTCTGTGATGTCACTTTAATATGAGTATTCAATATTTTGTTTTACCTTCACATACATTTCTTCATTTTTCCGTTCTGTCTCTTTCTTCATGTATACCAGCTACCTGAAATCCACCTGCTACCTGAAAATATAGCTGAATCTCATATGGACGAAAGTGAGACAAGAAAAGTCTTGAGAAAGTTTTGAAATTTTGTCTATGAAACTGTTTAGGAATGCTTGCATATATTACCAATCTAATAGTCAAAGTTTTAAACACATCTTAAATGTCATGAAACAGTTGCAGTTCTGCTCCAAACCTACCTTATTAGGTTTGCCAACTAAACTGTGTGGTTCAGTTTCACAGAAAACAATGTGGCTTAGCATAAAAAAGTGCTTTTTTCACTGTTGCAACATTACATACTTCACATCACATTATGCCATTAGCGTGGCATGCTATACCAACAAGCATACTAGGCTAGGTTGTCACTAAAAAAAGTCAGTGTCAAAGTAGGTTTGACCCACCTACCCACCTACCATGCAGGAACTTCTTTCACACTTGTGCAACATCACACAAACTCCCTCATCTGTTTTTTGTAATAATAGCAACAGCCCCTAAAGGTTGCCCCCTTATAATATACATAAGTATGGGTTGTAATAATCTGCTTCACAGTTGACCTTTGTGGTGGCTTTTGTCAGTGAGAACAGGCTGGCAAAAGCAGTGCTTGCCCCTCCCTCATTACCCCCACTGAGGTGCCCTTTAGCAAGGCCCTTGACCCCAACCTCTCCATCTGAGCTGCTTAGTGGCCAGCAGAGCAGACTGTAGTTGTGCTGTGGGGCAGCTTTCAGGATGTGTATATGTGTAACGAATACGAATGTGATCAGGGCAATCCTGCCAAAGAAAAAAAAGACTGATTTTGGGAAACCCTGTCAACAGACCAGAATGATGATAATGGATCATTTGCCAAAGCCTTGCATTATGTTTACTGATGAGTAGAGATGCACATCTCCAACATTACCTCTGCCAAAACCTCAACTCGGGGTATATCAGCGGCGACATGTGAGGAGTTGGGATAAGAACGTTTGTTTTATCTAGAGTGTAACTCTAAATGTTTCCAGGTGGTGTATTGTTAGCATCGATGTTGCAAAGACAACCACATCGCTTTCAGTTTCCTTGAGTGGCCAGCAATTGGGCTTCTTCTTCTGTTACCTGGTAGAGTTTCCATGCTTACTTTGGTTGTCTTTTACTCCTTCTCTTTGGTAACTGAGAATAGCTACTGGTGGCTACCAGAAAAAAAAAAAAAGCCATCCTATTCTGATTTCAGTTGCACAATGGTTGACACACAATAGTCCTTGCCCATGACAGACAAAATGGCATAGTGAAAGCAAGGCTCAACGCTACATATAATCTCTTCTACAGTCATTAAAGTGTGCAATCAATAACTTCATGATGAGTAAAAACTAAAAAAAAAAAAAAAAATTCTATTTCCACTTTAAAAAGATAATCAGTTTATATAAAGGTATGACCTGCTAAATGCCTATCCACTCCAATATGTACATAATTCCTAGGAATAGTGATCAGTGCATATCTAAAAATGGAGCTCTGCTGTCTGGCCGGGAATAAGAAATAAATCCATTACTGCCACCCTCTAATGTAAGGTGTGAATTTGTTTCTCTAAATTTATTTACACATGCAAGAAGAACGAAGGCTTTAATGATCCCACTGCATCCAGTTAAACACAGCATGTCAGACTAATTCTTACAATTCCCAATCCCGTTTTGGATAATATTAAATTCCCCATCACAGTGGATGATAAACTAGAGACTCATTTCACTCTTTCACTCCCTTACTGTCTTCCCCTCTGTAATTATTTTCTTGTTTCAAAGCTCAATTATTCCTTCCTTCATGTGCTTTGTTTCTCACCTTACTTTGTGTCTAATGTTTACCTCCTCTCTCTTTCTCTCGCTCCCAGAGCCAGGTAGGTGTTGTTAATAAACACCTCCTGAGCTCTAGTGCTCTCCTGGGCCTGGCAGATTGACCCAGCGAGAGGCATTAGAGTGATTTAAATGCGACATAATGGCGACATAATATTACAACAAATGTAATGCTGCACATTTACTGAAAATGACTTGGACATAACTGGATTGCAATAATGATTATATCTGACAAAAGCTGAAGGATTGGAACTTGGCTTGCTTCCACTGTTTAATGAAAAAATGTCATCCAAAGTCACTTACTGTACAACAAGAACTTTGGAAATTCACCTGACATATTAGGTTAAATAGGACTACTGTTTGACAGTTGATGGCGCTAATCATGATTTACACTCAGCCTTTTGTGCATACAGTTGTAGGTTAACGGGCTCATTTTGAGATATTTAACTTTAATTTTGATTAAATTACATACTGTAGCGTTAGAAAACTAGAGCCAAGGGTACAAACCTGAATAGTCTGAACTCAAATCAAATCATCAAACACTCAGTCAAATGGCAGCACTTGGTCAGTGATTTTGGTGTCAGACACTGACACCAAAAAAATGCCTTTCATGGGGGTATGATACACCAGCAGACTACGTCTCTTTATTACATGGTTGGATGAAGCCTGTCATGGCAGTATGATACGCTGCTGGACTTCATTGGTTTGAAACGCTGCCAGTAAAACCGCCGGACAGCAACGTTACATAGGGTCTGGAGAGTTGTGGGGTTGGTTTGAGGGGCAGTGGATGGGTCCAACAAACTCTGGACTTTACCCAGAAGCCCCAGTGTTTGCTCCCCACGCAAATTTTGAGCCAAACCATGCTGCTTTTTTCTAAATCTAACCTTGTGCTTGTTTCCTAAACTTAGCCACGTGCTTGTGTTGCACATGAAAGTAAACATAAATTCAGGGTGTTTTATGGACAACAGTTTATTTGAAAAAGACTGTATGCATCTAAAAAGCAGAAACTGTATATTTCATGAGAAAACTGAAGGGCTTTTTGATAAAAAAACAAAAAAACAAAGCATTTAACAGGTGTAAATTGACAAGCCTTTCAGAAATCTAATCAACAGATGCAGGACGATACTTAGTGCATGAATGGCACTAACCAAGCAGCGACATTTGATGAGTTGCAATGTGAATGTGCTGGACATACTGGCAGTGCAACCCCGTGTCCTAGAAATTAAGTTTCTATGTAATTAAATTGCTCTCTTTATTATGTTCTTATGGCAATGTTATTGGCATATGTTCAGTTATTATAAAATCATAATTCATAAGAGACAGGGCTGCATAGTGACACAGGTATGCAGAAAATCTACACATGTTGACATGTCAATTCTAAACACCATCTGGTGCCTTACTGGGTCTAATCCAGTATAGACATCCTCACAGATGAATGGATGTTATAGATCCTGAACAACTATCCTAACCCTTAACCAACAATGATATACCAGACATGAAGGCAAGGTTTTAAGTTTTAAGTCACTCACAATTAAGTGTTCCAAGTCCTCTGATGAATATGCAGTGTATTGTTCTGAAGGGCAGTCAGCAAATGACCCATCTGGAAGAGAGCTCAAAATATTTTTCCTCTTTTTTCTTGCCTATCTTTCAAGAAATAATCATAGAGTTATCAAGTTGTTTGTAGTTTACAAATGCCACATCATTTCAAGGTTTTGAATATAAATGTTTTCAACTACTCTCCACTAACTGCTGTTGTGAGCAATACAAACATGACATTGCCTGGTGCCGAAGATATTGCTTTTCTTCATTTTAAAAAGCTTAATACAGTAGTGCCACTGTGGGGTGGTGGAGGTTTGAAGCAGCGCACACAGTGAAGTGACAAGAAGGAGACATATCAGGTAGGCAAGTTTAAATGCATTCTGGCAAGCAAGATCAGTGATTGACATCCAGAACAGATAACTAACATTGGAGGATAACAGTTGTCATCCAGAGACCTGAGGCTAGATGCATAAATGCGCAGTTTTACACCAAGCTATCTCTAGTCTTTGCCCCAGATTCATAAAAATACTGTGGCTGCATTGTTCCGTGCTTAAAATTCACATCTCCGTCATTGTGAAATGTGCATAAATGCACAAATCTATTGCTGACTCTCACAGTTAGATAGTTGCAAAGTCCCCTGACAGTCCCAAAGCACCCATGGTGTGTTGTTATGTAGATGTATTATGCACTGATATATAATGAGAATGGCAATATAACAGCCTGCTGATTCATGATGCCTACTTTGTGATATGTAGGTTGGATGACATTACATCATGTTCACTCACACATGCATACAATTATGTTTGTTAGGAGGATCATGTCGATTTATTGTTACATATATCTATTTTATATTCAAAACATCAGGGCTGAAATCCTCCCAAAATCGCTCCTTTCACATCTTACTATATGAAGGGCTGTCCTCTATCAAAATAAGACCACATAGGTTGTTTGTTCAAGCAGCTTATTATGATAAAAACTTATGTTTATTGTTCAGTGGCATCCTCTGGTGGCAGTAGTATTTATGACAGCAGCAAGTGAGGAAGTCAGGTGACATAGTATAAAGAGCTAAAAGTCAGCATAGGGAGGCAGTCGCGAGGTGTACTGGTCACTGACCGGACCAGGGAATGGGTACCGTCAATAGCCAATGAATGTTCTATCATTGTCCCTATGTTGCACCTAGCATAAGCCAGTGTTGTCTCGACTTGGATTCAGTATGTTACGTTACCAGAAACTACTTGATTCACTCACCTCAAGCTCACTATGCAGTCTGTAGAGTCCACACGTCTACGCCTCCACGACTTCACCCAAATGTGTTTTCTCAGTTTCCTTTCTTTCTCAGCGCAGATGGTGGCAGATATAATAACTGCTGCTGACTGTCTTGTATCCATGTTTGTTTGGTTCTCTTCTTCTTCTTCTTGAAAGTTGTATGTTTACTCTTGCTCTCGCAAATTTTGTCATGGGAGTATGGTACGTTCAGGTGGCTTTAGTTGGCATGACAAGTTGTGTGGTCTATGGTAAATGGTCATAAAAGAATCTGTGGAAGCCAGTTGATAAGTGTACACTGCCAGTTGTTTCAAAATCTCTTCGGATTGTGAAAGTTGTGTAATATATCCCCAGCTTTATAAAACAGTGGGTTGTATTACAGTGTAGGAACAAATGACCTATGTGGACATTTGGGTTAGAGGTCTCGTTGTTATACAGCCAGAGCCTGATGCATTTTGACTGTGAGTCTACCTCATTGGATGTCTCAGCTTTGTTGTGTAAAGAGAATAACAAAAAGTAATCAGGACTGACATTGCTGATCAGTTTTTGGATGAGATTCTCTTTTCAGCTTTGGAAGTCACAAAATGCACAAAATCCCGATTAAAATGTAAAAGATTAAAGTTTTGACATCGGCCTTGTGTCAGGAATAATTTATTTAGAGTTTGAATAAATTATTATTTGATAATTCGCTCAAAATAATTGATTTTCTTATCTTCAGTCAGCCAGTTAACAAAAACAAGCCGAGATGTGAGAATAATATTGGAACAATCTGGTAATGAATTGTTGAACTGATCACAGATTATAAATATGTTTAACAGCAAATAGTTTAATATCCAATTAACACAACATTTATAGCTTTTATTAAAAAAAAAAAAAAAAAAAATCCAGGCTAGATGACAGCTGGGATTGGCTCCAGCCCCCCAACCGCGACCCTTACAAGGACAAGCTGTTACAGAAAATGACTGACTGACTGACATCCTACACCATTCCATGAAGCCATCCCAAGCTACAAGCAGGAGTCGCTGGTGCAGCGACAAGGACATAATCCCTCACAGGTTTCCCACCAGCCAATACTCCAGTAGATTTAACAGTCAAATCAGGAGGTACCACTGCAGGTAAACAAACCTAGTGGCAAGAATTTTACACCACATTACCTTTTGCCTTCAAACAATTGGTACATTTAGTTTTATGCTAAGAGTTTAATATGTAATGCATTTAAAAGATGCATTCCTCTATGGAAAATCATTTGCTTTGCATTGCACAGAGAAGTATTTTTCACAGATTATAGAAGAAGATAAAGGGGTAGGCCTAATGCATTTCATACAGTGATGTGGCAACTTGGAGGTTTTGGGTATAATTAATTCAAGCTATAAAAACCTTTACATTTCATGATTTAAAAAAAAAAAAAAATAGCTGTTAGTCTTGACAACCAGGGTGGCAAATGAGAAAACCCCCTGGTAGTGTTGAAGGAACTGTATCTCAGCTGGTGTGGTAGTTAATTTTAAATGCAATGAGCCTTGATAGCAAAGCAAGAGTGCTTAATATCGCCAACATACTGTACATGTTTGAGTTTTGCTGGCTTGTCTCCCATTCAAGTGGTAAAATGAGAATGCCAGAGATATGCACCGGGGCTGTTAACACATGCTGTGATTAGCATATATTATATCACATTCTATACTGGCCATCCTAAAAACAGAATTTTCATTGTGACATTGATTATAATGTACTATCTATAATAAACCCCAAAGACTGGTGGTGTACTTGAATACATTTTGTTCTGTGTAGATGCGTAAGATGTGGACCAGACAATTTTAAAGTGCTGATATTGGCACTAACAAGGTATTTTAACGGCAGCAGTCTTTACAGTGTTGTTGCCCAGACAGGAACAGACAGGTAATGATCGGTAAATGATAGAGTGTGAGAGAAGAAAGAGAAAGGGTGATACATTGACAAGGGATATAGTTGAATTGGACAGACAGGTGGGCTAAAAAGACAAAGGAAAGAGCACAGACTGGAGTTGACCAATTAGAATGAGCAGTAAAGCAAGCTTTGACAGACAGGTGAATAAACAATGATAGGTTGATGAGAATGAGGAGACAGATTTATTAAGACTGTTGTCACAGCACACTATTAGCACACTATTGGCTATCTAGAATGATTGCCAGGCTAGGTGGTTTGGGCTTACCTAGGAATAGAAGCTGTGTTACTTTGAAAAGGGGTGTGCCAAATTAATTAAGAGAGATGATTCAAACCAGGTGGGGAACCACAGTTGATGAGAGATGTTTTTGAAGCCCGTTCTCATTCTAAACTTGTCGAATAATTCCACTCTGTCTGTGCTTTTGGCATAAGTGTACGACAACAAAAGGCACCTTTCGTTTGCTCATGAAACGCGGCCAGACAGCGTCATATGAGAATGTAGTTGGACAGAACCAACCTGTTATTATACACCGGCACATGGCTACACCTACCTACCTACCTACAGCTGTTATGTGCAGGAGTGCCGTCACTTGAGAAAGTGGCCGGATGGAACCCGTCATGTAAGCATGACATACATCAGGGCGGTGTGAGGTTGAGGGCACTTTTAGGGCGAGCGGAAGGGGAGGTGGATGGGTCCCACAAACCCACCTAAACCCAACCATCTGTGTCATTGTTGAATGTGCTGTTGTTGCCTAAACACAAACACGTACCACATTAATCTGCCATGTGCATTTTTTTGAGCGTAAACAACAGACCAGAAGGATACCTAACTCATAATATGTGTCCAGTCATGGAAAAACCAGGAACCAGTCGTCAGAGGGGCATTTTGAGTTATCTACAGATTCTGAAAGTGTAGTTTCTGAGCTTTCCAATGATGTCTAACACATGGGAATCTGAAAATATTTGAGGCCCCAGAAATAATTCTTGGTCGCTACCAAGCTGTAAAAAGTCACATTACTTACTGTACATACATTTCTCCTATTTTCCACTTGGTCCTCACAAAGCTGTAAAATAAGTCACACACTCTGACATACACACGGATGGACACACCTGTTCCAGAGCAGATGACAATTGAAGACCAACCCCACTGGCAGGATGCCGAGATAATCAGCGAATACTGGAAAGGCAGCTAATTAACAGCCACAGCAAGCTGATAGTTTGAGCAGATTAGCAGCTTTCTGGAGAGTTGAGAGGACAAAGATATGCCTGTCAGAATGCATCCATTTGAGTAATAAGGTGTGTGTGTGTGTGTGTGTGTGTGTGTGTGTGTGTGTGTGTGTTTGTGTGTCTCCATATACAACTGCATATGTCTGTCTTCCTGGGTCTCTTTGTGTCTGTATGAATTAGAGCTGCCTATTAAAGAGCAGAACGTGAAGGCAGAAAAAAAAGAAAAAATCATTGTATTTTATTCACAGCATGCAGTTAAAGCTTATTGTTTTGAGCTTTTACAGGTTGTTGTGTTCAGTGCAGCTTGGACTGATTTTCAGCTTTAATGATCCCTAATCACCTGCTGCAAGAAGATGCTGTTTGGAACAGTTTGAAACCTCTCGCGGCAAGCACAGCCCTGAAAGTGCATCTAGTAATACAAATGAACAAAACATGCAGAGGAAATGCAAATTAATATATTGTTACACTAGTGTTAGTGTGTGTATGTGTGAATTTTTTACTGGATTAAGGATGTTTTAATTCAATTTTACTTAGTTTCTAAATTTGAACACTTAAAATTCCAGAATTTTTAGGGAACAAAAATACAGAAAACTGAATTATACAGTTAATATGTATATATAATACATATATATTTAATATTTAGATTATTTATATTAAATACTTAAAGTAAATAAATGGAAATGGTGCTTTTGTATGTGTACTTTATCCGAAACTGCGGCTGATCCCTCTCCCAGTACTTGTATTATATTATTTTCTCTCTCCATCACAGGGAACGCACAACAAAAGTTTAAAGACAAGGAGCTACATTGAATATTAAAAGTGAATAGACAGCAACAAAAGATGATTCTACTGCCTGCACTCGGCGCTGCATGTAGAGCCTTCAGCATCCTGCCAAATTGTTTTGGCCTGTGCTGTTCAATGCGTTCAAGGATTTTCCAGTGGAGGAGGAAGAGGAGGTAATAAGCAGTATGCAAGCCGATTAAAAACATTAAAAGAAAGCAGCTTTGTTTCAGCTTTTCGTCACTAGCTTAATGTAAATGTGTTACTCTCAAAATGCTAATTGCAGATTTTGCAAATAAAGTGCCATAGATGAATAAATAGAAGTGGCAACAAATTAAAGTTAAAATACATTATCTGTAACATGGTGATAACAGAGTAAGTGAATGAATTCTTATATAAGGCCATATAAATGTGGAATAAAACAGAAACAGACATTTTCTTACAAATATGTGTCATACCTAGCAGGATAAAAAAAAGTAAGAGATTGGATGTCAAATGAATTAGGAAACAGTGACAGATCTTAAGAAACATCCCAGCAGAGGGGAGAGAGTGAGAGAAACAAACAGAGTGAATATGACAGGCCTGAATAGTGGAAGCTGCAACACAATAAGACAGTGCCAGACAGCTGTAGAGCCAAAGACAGAGAGAGCAATGACACCCTGGGCGATCTTTTTTAGCAATTTACTTGACATAGAGAAATGTATCTGGGATCTCAGCTGGGATGGCAAAACAGAGCACTTCCATCGTTTTGAGACCTGTGTGATTAAAAAAGTTGAGGTTATATCCAGAAGCAAAGTGCTTTCTTATATTAATCATCATTTTTGGAGGATTGCTGAAGTGGAAAATACCAAAGCAACACTCTGTGGTTTTAGATTAAGTTGTCTGCAAAGTTGCATTTATATTTTTAATGCTTTCTCATATGCCCAGAAGATAACCTTTGATTCAATTTATGGAGAACTGTGAATCTTTTTGTGGTGCAGTTTACTGATGGGAGTTGTCACAACACAAACATGTGACAACCAAATCAGTTACCACAGGAAGAAGAGTCTTCAAAAAGTCCATTGTCTTGACTCATGAATATCTTCCTTGACTTCTTTGATTCGATGATTTTACCATGCTAGTCGATTTAGCTCCAGAATGTACAGCTCCTATGGTAAATGACATCGATCACACAAATTGCAATCTTGAAATGGTACACCAGAACCAAGCCACTTTAGGAATTCTATTATGCTGTTGTAGTATATAGGCTAGTTGAAAACTATGTCAACAGGATAATTTAGGAGTCACATACCGATAAACTTTGGCTTTTTATTTTACAGTTAACAGTACTAATTATCTGTTGCGCATAGACTGTTACTGGTACAGTTAACATTTTGAGTTCTACAACAAACCTATGGTGATGTGTTATGGATGTATATATGTTAGGCAAGTCATTGTTCTTCAAATGGGCTGGTGGTCCTTTTCCTTGAACAGACAAATATTAAGCTTAAACTTAACGAATTTATGATTGTGGGGAAAAAAACATTGACTGGAAATAAGCCTACTTAAGTTCAGGAGAGACTAATGGGTACCCATACGACCCATTTTCATTTAGATATCTTGAGGTGAGAGTTCAAGGGACCCCTTAAGAAAGCTATTGTTTCCTTGCCAAAATGTTGCCTGAATTTGGTGTGTTATTTAACACTCTTCCTCACAAGCTGTGCCAGCTGGCATAGGTTGATACTAATGGATGCCTTATGTTGTTTAGTTTTACAAGGTACCATGACCTTCATGCTAGCTTAAATGAGCATGCTACAGCCTCTTAAAGACATAAATGTTGGACTCTGACTATTTTTCACCAGGGGGAGCCAGTCGAGGGACCGACTATTGTGTCAATGAGTCTCATTCCCTGGTCATCTAATACTGATCCTTTGGGACGCTTGGAATAAGACTCAACAATCAACTTTCTACCAAATTTCAGACAGAACCTTTTTGCTACCGTCAACAGCTGGTAGGCTTAGCTCAGTCCAAAGACATCCAGCCTGCATATATCTTTAAACCTTACTGATTAATATATTTAGTATAAAAAAAGTGATTTTTAATGGCACATTGACATTTAATTACTGGTCCATAGTTTATGGTAGATTCACAACAAACTCTTTCTTGACACTGCGCTGCTGACTTAAGAGAGAATATATTACAGAATAACGAGGATAATGAGCATTACTGCCAAACTGACATCGCAGTTGCCACTGCAAACACATAATTCAATTTTATTTAATGTTGCCAGAGAAAACTTGGGCTGAGATGGAAGTTTCATTGAACAATGTAATTTTAGTAGTTTTGGGATGTAGCACTCTATTCATCTCTGACTAATCAGATCAATCCATTCAGCTTTTATTCTTTTGAAACACATTGACTTTTGTTCTTCAAAAGTCACAGATTTCCCATTCCCATTTTCATGCAGAGTCCCATTATTTCCCTATAACAAAATCAATTCAGCCTGAATGCTGATGAAGAAAAAACAACAGCACCACATAAAACAGGGTTTCCTCTGTCAGTCCTCCATTTTACTACCATCATACCAGCATCTTTTACACAGGCAGCTTTATTAACTTAAAATCAGTTCAAGGAACAGGCGCTCCATTGAGGACAGGAGGAATGTGAGTGGGGAAGGATTTTACTGTACTGGCTGCAGAAATAGAAAGTTCTCCAAATGAGAGAAGGCACTTAAAATACACTTAGATTAGAGCCCTATGTCTGGCCAGAATGGCTGTCAGACAAGCTCTGGAGGAAATATCACAGATTAGCCAACCCCGTCTCTGGTGACAGTCAGTCAGTGACCTTTCACGTCAACGTTTTAGGCATTTCTGCTGTATGACATTCTGAGTTCAGAGTGAGAACATGTTGAGTAATCACGTAATATAAGTAGTGCGAATGCGCTCATCGATCGCAATAAGACTAACAAACAGCTGAACTGTTTTTTTTAACCAAGTCATTACTGCTTTTTTTCAGTGGGTTTTTAGCCACCAACCATGGTTGGAGTGCCACAAAATGCAAGAAATCTTTGCATTTCCAAGTGGGATAGTGTCATCAAAAGTAGTTGTTTTTTTTTTACCAAGACATGGTTGCATTTACAGCGGGGAATGTGCCAGCAAAACAGTTTTTTTTTTAAAAGCCAAAACATGATCACCATAACCAAGTGTTTTTTCTTGCCTAAACCTAACTACATGTTAACCACAGTGTAACTGAAATGAAAAGTTTCAGTGTATCCATTATGTAATAGTGTACAATGTGTTGGCTTGGACTGGGCACCATGAGCCCTACTGAAATACAGTTCTAGAAACTTTGGAATGTCCAGATGATGCAAAAGGGATCAGTAATGACTAAGTGTGTGAATTTATCATGAAAAGTTGAGGACACAATCTGTCATGACATGTCTTAAAAACTGATGCATTTTTGTAATGATATATGATACTTTTAAGCATCATTTCAGTGAAGGTCATTCTGTCCAAGAAACTCATTTTTATGATGGCAGCAATGGTGTTGGAAATCTTTTATAGTTCTGCCCTCTCTGTAGAAATATTGTTCATGCTCCGATGAACAATTTTTGAAAGTACAGGCAGTTTTTCTCTTTTGATTGTCACACTCACACTCCATTGGTTCTATATTCTGTTGGTGAGTGAGTGCATTGAATTTTACACAATCAGAGCAGAAAACAGAAAAGAAGAGACCATATTAGACACAAGCCAGACCTTTGGGGTTGAATTTAACACACAATGTTATGACAGTGATAGTCTTGTGTCATGACATTTTGTTTTATGCATTGTGTTTCTTGTGGTTAACAATAAATGAGCCAGATGTATCTGCATCAGATTCCTAAACTTTTATTAGTTGTTTTGTATATAGTCTTTTTAGAGACCACCAGTTACCCTAATGTCTGAAAACAAATATTAAATCTTTGTGTATTTGGGCACTTAACCTTGATTTTGGCTGACCGACTAGAAAAGGCAACAAATTTAACAAAAAAAACAAAGAATAAGAAGAAGAAAAGGCTAACAACAACCAATAAAAAAGGGCTAAGGACACAATGATGGATGTTACATCCATAATTACATGTCTAAACATTGCACATTTTTCTGAAGCATCACCAACGCAAACAACAAATTGAACCACAACTATGACAGGGATTTTAAAAAACAGCTGATAAGTCACGTACACCTGCTGGGTAAAATGTTAACTCTGTGTGTCCAATGCATTCTCACTCCCAACTCTTCTCATATTGTTGCTTGTTCAGTGGACATCTATGAGTGATATGTTAAGGGCCTTTTTTTGATGACATTCTGGGACTTCATGTTAATTTGCACCTGTTGCATGCATTGTGTCTTTTGAAAATACACAAAATACACCATCAAAACACTCTTCCTATTTACATTTATTTAATTGTGCAGCAAATGCAGCAAAGTTAGGTTTAGGCAACAAAAAGATTTAATTAAGTTTACAAAAAAACCCATCATGGTTTGACTTAACATTCGTATGTGGAGTAAACAGTGGCCTCCCACATGGTGTTTGTTGGACCCATCCAACACCCTTCCACCCTGCCCTATACAGACTTTCCAGCTCGTTATGTTGCATTGTTGTCTGGTGGCATATCCAACTGATGCGGTCATGTGATGTTACAACTGGATGCCGACTGGTGGTATCCTTTTTTTTTTTATCTGTGTTTGACCTTGAAATCACCAACAAAGTGGTGGCATTTGAGGCTGGTGTGTTCCAGAAACCCCATTGTCAATTCATTATTAATCATTGCAATATCTACATTTCCAAGTGATCAATAAAAGCAGTACATTTAAATAAAATACAGATCATCAAAATATGAAACACTTGGTTTTACATATTTGAGCTATTATCTGTGACTGACTCAGTTTGCTTACTAACCAGCTTACATTAAAAATACCCCTGGAGATTAGCAGCACCTCATTAACTTACTTACCCAGTCAAAACATGGTCTCCACGCAAAGTACAGAGCAGGGGCTCCTAAGTGCTCTGACTAAAAGCATATTGAAGATATTCATCTTTATATTTAACATGACTTGACTTGACAAAAAAATGAGGAACCTGGAGAAACCCAGTGTCAGCAGATGCCAGTTGAGGAAGTGCATTTTTTAAGATAGCACATGATAATTTATTGATAAGGCAAAGTAAAGGTGAGAAACTGTGGAGTTTGTGCATCAAGCTAACAAAGCAATTCAAACTCACAGCTGAAGGTGTCCAAAGATATTCTAAAAACAGTGTTTTCAACTGCACTTTTACACAACAATAATGTAACATTGACTGAATGAATAAATCTAAACAGTACAGCAACTAAACACAGCTGAATGTACACTTTGATGGATTACAGACCTGCAGCAAGTTTCAAGTCTCTGCAGGAATATTTCAATATCATACCAACATGACCCGAAACCACAGGCTGCCTGGCAGGTTGGAAAAACGACTTCATCAAACTCTAAAACAGCATGGGATGTTTTGGAAAATGGTCAGTCATAATGTAAAGTATGGACCACTTGTATTATATGGGCTAAAACATGCAAAACACCGGCATAATCCTTTTCAAGTCTCCAGCTAGAGCTCACTCGGCCGGGACCTGACTACACCACTTGTTCTCCCGTGGTCTGACCCCAAGTGCTATCATGAGCAAGTATGGGTGAGTGCATATGCTCGTGTGTGTGTGTGTGTTTCTGAAGGAGATTACACCTCCCTTTTGTACATTTTTTATGTCCCAGTGCTGGATGCCAGATGCCAGCTCCCCACACACACTCGCTGTCTAGAGCTGGAGCCTGTAAGTGTGTTTATTACCTCCAGTCTTTGGACAGTAAAGAACAGGAAATGTTTTTCCTCCTCCTCTCACCTTCACACACAAACACACATTCGTATACACAAAAATGTGCACACACAAACTACCTCAGTCACTCCCTTCTCCTTGCTGACCGTGGCCGCCCACATCCTCTCTGGGCACCAAACAAAGCTTAAGGAATTTATTGTAGTTTGGTTTCTTAATATATTTTCTGGACCGCTGCATTATTGCTTTTGTGTAAAAGCGTGGGAGTCAGAGCATGAGAAATACTGGAAGCCTTTTTTTTTCCAGCATACTACAGCACTTTCATCATCTGATGCCAATAGAGATTGTTGATAGTGAAAGAAAATATTTAGGAAGTTGAAGAAAGATTCTCCTTTTCACTATCCCACATCTAGCAAAGTTGTTTCCACTGCTGCTCACTGGTTCCCTTCTGCTCACTTAGCTGATTGCTGCTCCCTATGAATAAACCAAATAAATTATATAATTAACCACCACTGCTTTATACTGTATCACAAAATGAATGGATGGATGAACTAGAAGGGCACTTGAAGAGCACACATCACTTCCAAGGCCAAATGCCTCATCTCGCAACGCCCCCACCAACCTTCCTTTGTGTTCATGTCTCATTGCACACTGCCAGCCCATTCGCTATTCCAATGTCATCAAATACTGCCCCTTTGTCAGTGATTTCAGCAAAAAAATACCAACTCCAAAAGCCACCTTATGCAGCAGTATGATACGCTATTGGGTGGTATCTGGCACTGCAGTATGATACATGGAAGGGTAGCATCAGCTGATAATGTGACCGTATGGAACCTATGGCAGCAGTATAATATGCTGCTGGATGAATTCAGAAACATTGCCGGTAATGATGTAAAAAAAAAACGAGCAGGAGGGGCAGTAGATACATCCAACAAACCCTGGACTTCCACCTGGGACCTGATATGTTATGATTCAATAAAGTTAGGAAAGACACCAGGCGAATAAATCTTTGTTTTTGTTATCTTCACTACCATCTTAACTTCAAGAAGCTGAGAGTGAAAATTCCACCAGACCCAGCTGCACTGCATGCATTGTTTAGGGCCGCAATAAGCTTTGATGGCCATGCCACAACCAGAACTTGGCCGCCAAAAGGAAATCTGTACTCTCAACTGAGTTCGCTTTTCTAATTGTAAATGACCTGCCATGTCCAGGCTTGTGGCAACAGCTTTGCACCAGTGATTAAAATGCCATTTCAAACAAAAAACACGTTTTATACCTTTCACCTCGCCTCTGTGTTAGGTTTCATTTCCATATCCTCTTTGGAGTACTGTTGGCTGCTGGCATGATCATAAACAGACTATTATCACAGGATCTGGGGAGTCTCTTTGATGTGCCTGACACCTCGGTAAGTAATGAGGAAATTTGCAGCTCTGATCAAGGCATGCTGATTTTCAAGCCATTACAAGAAGGGTTATTTCTTGACATAGTTCATTTGTGGCCACTACCTCCCAGCAGAGTGCTAAATGGATCGGATACCAGATATCACAATTTGCATTCAAATTACACATTTCCCTTGCAAGAGACCACACCATGACAGAGCACAACCCTTGTGCTACTGAGAGTTTAATTGCTTACAATAATAAATAGTTGTTAAATGGATGGAAGACTGAGGAAGATCAAAGCGGTGCATAATAAATCCCGCCTGTTGATCAACAGGTAGAGCAGGACACTGACAATGCCAGGGTCAGAGGATCCAATTAAGCACGATGTGTGCTGAAAAAATATTTAAGTAGCCCAGTCCAAATGTTTTTAACTGTTTGATTCAGGCTAAGAGGTTGCGGACAGTTGTCACACAAGAGGTGTGGGGGTAAATTCTTACATTAGTATGAGTACAATGTGGAAGTTTGCATTCAGTGTAGTGGTAAGAAGCCAAATATCTGGCAGTGGTATGGTTTACAGTTCATTCTTCTGAAATGAACAGAAAAGAGAATTAATTCTCATGGTTGCAAAAGACATTTCATTACCTTTGTTGCTAAGGTGACAGCCATCTCACCTCTGAGCACTACAGTCGAGATGTGTTCACATTTGAAGCACTCACACAAAAAAACTTATGGTGGTCAAATTTTAACAACAGCATGTCATCTTGCTTCAATTTTCAACAATTTTGGATGTTCAGAACGTGTGGTAAATCATTAAGTGTGTCCAAACAAATTATGATGCAACTTCTCTCATTTGTAGAAGCAACACTTCCACAAGTAACACTCTAACTTGCAGTCTCAATCATGCGATCCTAAAGTGTTAAACACATACTCTAATGCATGTACCCAGTATTGTGCATGTTTACAATTCATGAGAACTAGCTAAGTTCACAGTTCTTAAATAAAACTAGTTTGCGTTCATGTCCTCCTTTTTTAATATTGTTGTCATAATTTACTTTCTGGTATTTACAAAAATACTTTAACTTGATGTGTCATTTCACCTTTGCTGCTGATGTGGCTGACATTTAGACTTGATGTGGCAGCCCAAATTGCAAAGAAAAAAAAGGGAGTTTTTTTTTCCTTTTAAGTCCGTAACTTCCAAATTTCTTCAAAATAGTCCTTCAAATATCCATGTAAAGTGGCTTCAACAGTACCTGAAGCTGCATTGACTACCAGTGTTATGTCATCATCCTGGGTGCCATATAACCGTAGGTGCTGTAAAGTAAGCATTTTCAACTGATGCTAGAGTGAATGACACTCATGTTCAGGTTCCTTAGTTGCAAATTGATGAACATGAGCAAATTCAATGACCACATTCATGCACACTACATGAACCAGCATTACTGTCCTTCTCAATAAGGGAAAGGTCAATTTGCGCAGATAATAAATACTTTTAAAAAGAAAAATAAATAAATAAAAGGGTGTCCTTATTACTCGGGATCATACTGTCAACAGTTTTGGGATGATGTCTTGAGTCATCAGCAGTTTCACTGTAAACTCCTGACAGTTTGGACTGTGCCTTATGCTAAGTTTATGGACATTGTTTCTGTAAAAACACTTTACTGTTGATTTTTTTTATTTTTTTTTATTGAATTTTATATTTCTGATTTGAAAAAACTAGCCATTTAAATTGAAAATTCTTGAATAGACTTACATTCTCATCTTTATTTCGTGATTTGTTGTGCTATTATGTCATCTGACAGAAAAGGCCTTTTATTTGGTTAAATATTCTGCATAGATCACAACTTATAGAAGAAGTCATTTGTAATGGTAGCAATAACCACATACATTGCTTTCTAAATGTGGCAGAGAGGTGATAATTACGAGCTGGAGACTGGGAAAGACAAAGAAAAGATTATAATATAGAGAAAAAGAAAGATACAGAAAATGTACAGAGAGAAAGCGCAATACTAGCAATGAAAGAAGTGATCAGGCTCTGCAAGCTCATTGCAGGTCTAGCCAAGTTTTCGTCTCCCCCATCAAGAATCAAATGACTGTCATCTATAATGACACTCACATACCGTAACTATTCACATCAGTCATGCATTTAACATGGTCAATTTAGATGAAGCAGATAGCTTGCCAATGATTCACTCATGACTGAATATCTCATGAGAGTGCAAGGACTGTAGCCGAGGATTTCTCCCTTATTTTTCGATGTGAAAGAGGCCCGGGGCTTACACAATGTCTCTTGACGTACTCACCATTTAAAATAAAGATTCTGTCCTCTGTGCGTGCTTGGCTTGCTTAAAACCAGTGCACTGCATCTTATAGCAAAGGGCTTTGCCCAATCATTGTTGGGTGGCAGAGACACTTTAAAGCCCCAGGAGATACAGCTCAAGTGTTAGCTCGCTGCTGTCTGGAAAACATGGCTTGTAAGAAAGCATTAGAGGGGACTGACAACTAACACTAACCTTCTCCAACAAGCTGGAAGCCATGCAAAACAATTGGATTTAGTATCAGCACTGGACACATTCAGAGATGAATTTTTAAGGATATTTTAATGCAAGATGGAGAAACACTGACACTAGTAAGGTAAGAATAACTAGTTTTATGTTAACACCATATGTACATAACACGTCAGATAAGGAATGCCATAATCTTACAAGGTTAGCATTGTTAGCACAAAACCAGAATATAATTTGTTTTTACTCTGTTGGCATCAATTGTGTAAAGACAAGAAAAATCCTGGTCTATGACCAAACAGGTCTGTGTTTGACTAGCCTCAAGTATTAAGGCCTATGTCCTAGATTTTAGGGAAGTTGCTTTAGGAGATAATCTAAAAAAAAAAAGCAATCGCCTTTTTGTTTTTATCATAATGTCAAAAGTTCATCATCTGAATTTTGTTGCAGCCCTCCTTATTCATACAGACTACAATGTGAGAGAAAAAAAAGGAACTCTGTACAAATGTTTTCATTTGTCTCCAGTTTCAAAGTTACTCATCGATCCATCTGCTGTCATTCTCTTTGAAACATAATTGGCTAGTGAATATACAACAGAATTTTATAAATTATTCCTGCAATTTTTAACACTGCAGAAGAAACAGGAACAACAACAACAAACCTGTCTGTTGTGTTGTAGGTAAATCAGAAAATTTCACTCCAATGCTAACACCTCTCTGTTGTTGAGCAGCATTACTGCAGCTCATAGGAATTCATTGTTTTGCCCAAAGACACTTCAGCAGGACAGATGTTTGCAAATTGCAATTTGAGCTGAGACATTACAGTTTAACAATGGCATCCCTAATCACTTTTGCACCTTTCTCCTCAACTGCCTTTTCCATATCTCATCTCCTATAAACTCCCCAGTGCATACTAAAGCCAAACTGTCAAAAATAATTCTCCAAAACAATGCCGTGTTAGGGAGAGCAGCCCAAGAGATACTCTGGCAGACTGATAAATGCTCAAGACAAAATGACAACAAAAGTTCTTCTGGGCAAACTGTGGGAATGAAATCTCTTGCAAACCAACCAGTTCAATATTCATATGCATCAAGTGGCACCAGATCATCAACCTGCTGACACTTTCTCCTCTCACAGCCCATATGAAGATGGCTATTTCACAAGATGCATGTACATGTTTCATTTTTAAGAAGCAGAATCAAACAGGGTTTCTATCCTGTTTCCACTTTTATCTCTGCTTGACAATCCAGTAAAGCAGAAATAAATAAATAAATAAATGAATAAATAAAAGAATTGCTGGAGCAGAACTCATATTTGTAGAAAATAATAGAATATGACTGCTGATTTTCTGCATTAGGCTGCAACAGACAAATGGCTGAAACTGAGATTCTGTTCTACAGTATGTCTGTAGTTGATTAAAAAAAAAAAGAAAAAAAAAGAAAAAAAAATCTTTGTTGTGCATTGTTAAATGAAGCAGAAATAACTGAATGCTATATTAAGGGGCTGATTGTCCAAAATAAAAATTCAGCTTGCCAAACTCACAATTGCTCATGTTCTGTAATTTCCTGGCTACAGAATTAGGGAGCAGAACAGCATATCTGAAAGATATTTTTTAGCAAACCAAATGTGTGCTCATTTGCATCAAGTAGCAGTGCCATTGCTCCGCCAACTCATCAACTTGCTGTCATTTACTCTCATAAATATCCTGTCTGAAATTTCAGTTTGTCTAAATTAGCATCTAGCTACGCTAGTGGCACAACTCTATGGTTGCCAGTGTTATTCCATTAGACCACACTTTAGTGCAGACTGAAATATGTGACCCTTTCGCATTTCATCTGACTTATCTGGTAGTTTGTGTTTAGTGCTGCTTAACAATGTTAACATGCTGACACCCATGACTAAGGTGGTGAACATGGTAAGCATTATACTATCAGCATTGCCATTATGACAGTTTCAGCTTGTGAGTGTGTTGACTTTAGTATTTAGTAGAAAGCACAGTTATGCTAAGTACAGCCTCACAGAGCAGCTAATGTTACTGGAAAAAAATCTAAAGGCAACACTTTTGTGTTGCTTGTTTTTTCTTTTTTTAAAACAGATTTAGTTTAAGTCTTTTTTCATGCTCTCAGCCGATATATTTCTCTCAAATTTTGGTCCCAAATTTAGTAAAATCTGTGAGTGAGTGCTTCTCCTTTTCCAACATAATCCGCCCACCTGACAGGTGTTGCAAATCAAAGATGCTGATTAAATCGCACCATTACTACACAGGTGTGCCTCGGGATGGTTGCAATGAAAGAACGTGCAGTTTGATCACACAAAACAAAGCCACAGATGCTACACATTTTGAGGGAGCTTGCCATTGGCATGCTGACTGCAGGAATGTCAACCAGAGCTGTTGTTCATGAACTTAATGTTCATTTCACTATCATATCATCACGTCATATAATTGCTTTGTTTGTCAGAGCACTTTTAAAACTGTGTTTTTAAAGGTGCTACTGTATATAAACAAAGTTCTTCTTCTTCTTCTTCTTCTTCTTCTTTTTCTTCATATCTTATTATTATTATTATTATTATTATTATTATTATTATTATTATTATTATAATCATTATTATTATTATTACTACTATTATTATTATTATCATCATTCGTGAGAACTACTGTCAGGTCAAGACCTTGGTGATGATGATGAGCATGCAGATACGTCTCCCTGAGACTGTATATGACACTTGTGCAGAAATAATTTGGTTGTGCATACTAGTTATTGCATCAGCTGTTCTGGTGATTGGTCCCAAACAACCGTCCTGGTAAGATGTGGGATGTGGAGGTCCTGGGCTAGTGTGGCTTCACAGGGTCTGTGGTTGGATTTACCACCCAATTCAGGTGATGGCAGTCAAGAATGGCCTAGGGGTTTGAAATGAAGAGTAAGTTCTTCTCTATCTTCTTGGTTCAAAGAGAAGAAAAAAGAGATGCGTTGGCACTATCTGAAGATTAAGTGCCTAGTGGGTTGTAAACCATTTAGTAAATGTCAACACACTCTTTATTAATGCTAAAAATAGGGAGTTAAGGTTCAGTGTTACCAGATTCCCTTCAGCCTTTAAATAACCTACTGATTGGAGGTGCATTTTGAACATTAATGAAAAAGACAATAATTACAAAAGCAAGCTTGGCATCCCCTATTTCTCTCTGATAACAACAAGGCTGTTCTCCTGTAACCATAATTATTACAAAGGTCAGGATGGACTACCCATGGGAAAGTGAAAGAAAAAGAAGAAAATAAATAAGAAAATAACCAATCCCAGGATCTTAGCCTCAGCATATTCTCAGGGTAATCGTCCAGCATAAAAAAGGTGTCTTTCTCACTGACCAAATGCCAGTTTTCTTCTTTGACAGGGATCATGTCTTTGCAGAGGAAAAGGAAAAACAAGGAACACTAAATAGGCTTTTTATTTAGCAAAATGTCCAACAAAATATTTGTTTTTTTTTCTTTCTCTCTCTCTCACTTTTCTTTTTTTCCCCAACAGTGTATGCCATGCTTGTCCGGGTGCCAGAAACAAAGAAACAATAAGACCATCATACAAAAAAAAAAAAAAAATCTGTCTGTTGCAGCTTTTATTTTTCAAAACCTCTTGTGAAGTGGGAATTGAAATTAGTTAAAACATGATTGGCACTGGCAGTGCATAGTCAGAAAAAATAGTTACTCATTTTACTGTCAATCTGCCTTTATTATTTTCTCTGTCTCTCCATTCATCCATCTCTAAATCCCATCATTCATAGCTCTATCCATTCATCTGTGTGTCAGTCAGCACATTCATAGGCTTACATATTCTCACTTTAAAGCTGTTTTTACATTCTACCACTCCTAGGTACTGCCTGTCCACATTTACACTTTTAATCATCCTTTTTTTACAAAACCAAATCTTGCCTCACTGAGGTTTGTCTCCTATCGCCTCTTTCTATACATATACTCCAAGGACACATTCTCGAAAAGCAGCACTGATTTCTTCCCCCCTCCAGCTTTGAGAGTTACTGTGCAGCGAGTGAAAGCAGCCCAATCAAAGTGCATCGTCCGCGCCACTTGTGCATCGGCACTGCAAAAGCAACACTTTCCATCAGCAGCCTGATTCACAGCCAGGAAATTTCTTCTGGTTGCTCACTCGATCAATCTCTTTTTTTCATGTTTTTAAAAAAAAATGTACGTGTGTATGTGCAAGCTAAAGTGCAAGACAGAGTGAGTGAGAGAGATTCATGGCTAATCTTCTTGTTTTACACTGTCAAGTCCTTTCGCAGACTGAGACTTGCTCCATTGTGACTGGATATCACACACTTCCATATGCGTGCGCACACAGAGACACACACACTTAAAGGATATTACTCACAGGTGCAGAATCCCTCGGAGAGAGGAGCCATCGTAAATCAGGCGCGATTGAGATGTAAAACCGATGTTCTCCCTCTTTTACAACCCGGAGTAATTGAAATGCAACACGGCTGAGTTTGTATGTTTTTCTAAGAGACTCAGGAAGTGTAAAAGAAGCCTCATGTGGAGAATCAGTAAATCTTTTTTTTTTTTCAAATTTACTCAAAGATTTTCACGATCATCCATGTGCCAAGGACATTTTAATTCAGTCTCAACAATGTACAGTTGATAAGAGATGTTAAACATCAGTTAGTTCTCTGCTGAAGGAAAGCTCATTTTAAATGTGCTGGGTCTGTGTTCATTATCTTGCAAATGCTAAGGTCAAGCTGTGTGCTTTTACACTGAATCTATTAAAGTTTCAGCGGGTGTAAATTTTGCATTTTTTAATACATATTAATATTTTAGATTTTTTTAAACTAAGTGTACTTAGTGCTCAAATTACACATGTTCACTCATACAAATTGCCTCCATATGCAGTCTGTTAAAGCACTTAAGGCTTAATTATTTAAAGGTAGTACAGTAGTATCAAGGGAGGATTTGACTTCACAAAGTGATATATTAGTATTAAATGAGTAGAGGTAGCAGCAAAATCAATAATATTGGTTGTATTATAAGCACATTTCATGTATTGTTAGGGCAATTGTTTGTTTTGTATGCTGTTGCCTGATGAAAGCATGCCATACTGGTAGTATCACTCTTACCTCAATGTGATAAAATTCATCATGTGTTTGTTCTTTAAAAAAGTGAGTTTGATCACCTTTTCAAAAAGCACTTCAATTTAAAATCATAAACATTGCAGCCTTGTTGTAACTTTTTGTTCTTTTAGTTTTCTTTGAATTCGGAGCTGACGCAATTCTTCTGTGTGTGTTTTTATGGAAATAAACATTTTGGAGTACCATGTTGTTGAAGAAATCCTTGCAGCAACTCTGAGACATGAAAGGATATATCAGCATGACCATGTGTTTGTTAGTGAGGCGTGTTTTGTAGGGACCTAAATGAATTTGCTCAGGGACCCAATTCCCCTCTGAGAACAAAAACGTGGCTTGCCATTTAATTTAGGATTGAACTTGCTTTTCGGTTTAACTATCTAGAACTTTTTTTGTTAAATTATGACAATGCTCACAGGTACTTCTTTTTTTGGGTTGCGGTGTATGTGCTGGTCTCTCCATTCGACTACATGCACACATGTATGTGTCTATTCACGTGTCTGTGCACATGTCTGCAGTTATGTTTGTGTGCACATAAATCATGGCAGCACAGGAGATATGGATGGCTGCCTTCTGTCTACACAGTACTGGACTCCAGCCTTCACTCACATTACAACTTTTTTCTCCCTAACCAACCGTTGCATTCACCCTACCATAGTTTTAGGGCCTTCTCTATTCCAAATGCATATGACTTTTGTTACTCCTTCAGGAGTTGATGGCTGCAAAAAGATAACCTCAGTCACAGTCCAATTAAGAGCTGATAATGAAGTCTAACTCTACTGTCCCCCAAGTGCTGCTGCTGAAGTCCTTTGAGGCTAGATTAAGTTAGTGTTAATACCACTGAAGTCAATGTTAGGACAACTAAGATCCAATGCTTAACACTTGTGATTTCCCCAGGATTTTGTGGGCTGTTTTGGGGATTGTTGTTGCACTTTTTCTAAAAATTTGCTGCACCACTTGCAATGTTTGTAGGCGTTTTTGTGCAACAAAATTGTGGTGGCAAGTATAAACTGCAAATATATTTGTGATGCTGCCACAGATTCAGAGCTTATTAATATGATTATTCAGTGTTAACTGCCCTTCTACGCAGAGCAGAATGACCTCCTCCAAGAGCTGCTCTCCTCCTGCTTTCTCTGTCTTGTTAGCATTAGCCAACACAGCACAGCATGATCTTGCTCCTACTCATCATGTTTTACCACTTGGGTTAAAACCATGCTGCAGTGGTTAGCACTTCACACCGAACCATTAATTTCACATTGACACCCAAATGACAGAGCTCTGTCGCTAACCTTAAAAATATAACCGTTGGGTAACGTCTTCTGTGTGATGCTAGCAGTTAGCCCTGTCATGATGTGTGTGTGTGGACAAAATTGCAGAGCCATGCAGAATTCACAAGGACTGAATGAATTTGCGTTCATTGAAATTGATGGTAGCAGTTGCACCATCAGAAAATCACGGAGGGACTGATTGAAAGCCAACTTATTTTTATCGCTGATCATTTCAGGGCTGTTTACACGTCAATAGTTCTTGCATTAGACCTTTTGTTGTGGTTTGGCCTTTTGACCACATGACAATAGCGTTTCGGGGGCCTGAAAACACAAAATTTTGAAACCGGGTTGCAGAGTGTAATCTCTTGAAAACGCAACCCCTTCTGTTACCGTGTAATCTGGCAATGCGCGGATCCTAACCAGATAGAGGATAATAAAAGGCCCTGTGGAGCGACACCATACTGTCCTTTGCACAAAAAAAAAAACAATGTTTGGTAGGAGTGTGTACCCACGAGGCCCACTTGTACCAAATGCATAGTGGTATATTTTTAAATTATATTTTACTAACTCTTGTTCAGATATTGCCATTTTTAAATATCTTGTGCTCCATGATCGAAAGGCCCTGCATGACTAAAAGTTACTTTGATTGTTTCCTTAACCCCAGCACCACAGTCCATACTGTTGATTTAATGTGTACAGTGGCAACAAGTTTGTATGATGTTAAATGGTTATAGTGCTTTATTTCCTGGGAATGAGGCTAAAACTCTCCCTTTTGTCCCCTTGATGTGTTCCCACTCCCTTCCCTTCCCCATCCCTCTTGTATCCTCCCATCTTAGCGCTCCCTCCCTCCTCACTGCTCTCATTCCCCCTCTCTTTTGTCCTCCTGTGTGATCTGTTGCTCCTCAGGGTGAAGTTTTGGGGCAGATTGATGGTGTTCAAGCCTGACTCTGGTCAGCTCCGCTCTGCTTCTTCCCACATTTCTTCCATTCTCCCACTCTTCCTCTGTGCATTGATTCTTAATGCATACCTCCTTTCCTTCATCACTCATACTTCCCTACTGTCCTGACCTCCATCAGTTACTCCCACCTCCTTCTTCTCTTCACGATGGATGGACCTTCCATCTCTTCTTCCCCTTGTCCCTGCATTCTTTTTCCTCCCTTCTTTCCTCCACTTAGCTATTTTTGCCCTCCTCCCTTCTTCTGCTTAGACAGATTAATAGTCTTCCTGTCCTACAGAAAACCCTACAAAGACCTGTCCCTCCCTTGACAACACTAAACAAAGCCTCTCTCACTTGCATTCTTACTTTCCTTTTCCCTCGCTCTTCTTGCTCGCTCACACCCAGTGACCTGTGCTTCCTTTGGGCACACTGTGCCAGAACTCCTTACCTTTCCCTCTCATTTCCTTCTGTTAAGACATTGCACTGTTTACACTCGCTTTTATTCTCCCTTCTCAATCTCCCAATACAAAGACTGATGTCTAAGTGAGCACTATGTAACATTTATTTATTTATTTATTTAAAAGGATCCCCATTAGCTGATACTAATAAGCTAATCTTCCTACTTGCCAAAATTCAGTACATCATCACATCATCATCAGCATCATCACAAAAGACGCTGCATACAACATCACATTAAAGGCCATAAGCAGAGAACAAGAACAAGTTGTGACCAACACTGGACCATGATCAGCTGCTTTAATAATGCAATTGTATATGACATCTAAATAAGAATTAACTATAGGATTGGCATATGTCAAGGGGGCTCAAATGCTGCTTGGAAATGCCACAAAGTGATGGTTAAAGAAAAAAAAAACAACTGGCTTCGGTGGCACAAACGCCTCTGGAAAACTGAAACTAACTGCATGGAGTGTGTGTTTTTAGAGAGAGGGACTTCAGACCAATGTGCATTTGTTCTGGGGATAACAGACTGTGAGAGGAGTTGGCTTTTGGTCCAGTGGGACATTTTTCGAACTAATGGGGCTGTTGCAACAATGGCATGGTAACAAATCTGTTTAGTTTTTTTTAAATTAGAAATAGAGAGTATATTTTCAGTATACTTTCCAAGTGGTTTAACTAGATTTTAATATGGGATGGATAGGGGATGAATGAAGTGCAGGTGGAGAACAAAGGGAGAGAAGCTCAGGTAAAGGGAATGAGGTGATTAGGCAGGAGAATGTGCAAGGAGCTGATTGTCTGGGAAAAACTCTGGAGCGGTGAGGGACTAATGAGGCTGATGCAGGGCAGGTGTGTAGATGGGCAGTGCAGTAACACAGGAAGGGGGGGGGCAGAAAACACAATAATAAACTGACCAGAGGGAAAGCAAAGACAGACTAATTAGGGCAACTTAAAAGTTTCTATTGTGAATTACACATAAAAATCAGTCCAGCCTTCCCAAAAAGTCTCAAAGCATCAGGACACAGAGCAGACTGTTGCAGTAACAGTCTTAACCTAAAGTTTTTAAATTATTCCTATACTGTAAAAAGAAATTTCCAGAAAAGACATAAAGTGAATTCCATAATCAATATGTGTACATAATAGTTCTAAAAAGATGTGTGTTTCTTTTCTTACTGCTTTCAAGACTTGTTTAAGGCAGAAGAAAACAAGAATCCATCAATGACTAATTTGAAAACCAGGAGTTGCATACATCTAATCTAATGAGGGGATGAAGTGCAGGTGGAGATAAAAGGCAGAGAAGCTCAGGTTAGGGGAATGAGGTAGATAGGCAGAACAAAGTTGCATGGAGCTGATTGGGAAAAATTCTGGAGCAGGGAGGGTCTAACAAGGCTGATGCAGGGCAGGTGTGTAGATGGGTACTGCAGGAACACAGAAGGGAGGTGAGGAAAATCATAAAGTGGCCAGAGTGATAACAAAGACAGACTGATTAGGCAAGAAACAAAGTGAATTCTATAATCAGTATGTGTGTACAGTTTATAGAAAGATGCAAGTGAGCATGAAGTAGGTTTCTTGTCCAACTGCTATGAAGACTTATGTTAGGCACATTGATGAAATTAACTAAATAAAAACCCCTTGCCTTAGCTGGTATATTAGCCAGATATCCAGGGTTAATGAGCATTACAACATCGCTGAAATGTTGAAATTTGGTCTACTGCTCACAGCGTGCCTCTCCATGCCTACAACACAAGTCCAAGGCAGCGATACATCAGCACGAAGCTGAAAAATGTTTCAACATGTGCAAAAATAAAACAAATTGTCATGACACATTTGCTTTATAAGCATACAGATGCAAGTACACAGGAGAGAAATTGAAGGAAAATAACAAAAATAACCTTAGATGCATTATCTAAGATGGCCTTGTGTTTTCATACATGGTTGAATACAATAAAACAGTTGCTTTACATCTACTGCTAAACACTCCTAATACATACATATACTTATAATGATTTTCCCTTAAGACATCACATAAATACTGCTCTGAATGTAGTGGCTTTCATGATATTATGGCTAGTCGAGTAAAGTCTGGTGATGGTTGGGCTCAGGTGCAAGGTGCAGGTGCATGCTCAGCAGAGTATGAAACCCCACAGAAAATCTGCTTCAGGTTCCTTCTAGGCTTCCTAAATTGTGAATTTGTGAACTGGGCATGGGCAACTCCGGACATTTGAATTCAGCCTGTGTGTTTGTGCTCCTGTCCATGTCCAATCCACGTTCACAACCTTTGCTGCATATCATTACTGTCACCATCCTTTCCCTGACCTTTTTTTTGTTTTGGTACAAGAAAAAGTGGAAATACCATGAACACTAAAGAATGGAAAATAGAAAGTGGAAGAGGAGAAGGAGGTGACTGTAAAGTGTGCTTAGGAAGGGGGAAGGCTGAGTCTAATACCAAATGTCGAGGAGACAAAGTGATAAAGAAAAACAGGAAGGGAAGGATGGATGAAGAGTGAGAGGAGGAAGAGGAGGGTTGCAGCTGGGTCAAGTCTGTCTGCTGTCCCCACAGGCTTATGTGACTTACCAGCGGTGCAAGTTAAGCAAAGTTCAAGGTTGGATTGACTTGTATTTGGAGATTAAAGTCAAACTCAGCTTATTCAGTGGTTGGTGCTGTTTGGCAGCACATGGGTTTTCTTAAAGGTCATGGGAACAAAATTCAGACTACAATCACCGTTGCCATAATGTAGATTAAATGATTCTTCTATCCTGTTGCATAGTAGTGAATGAAATGGTGATGTTGTGATGACACATGGTGTGATTTTGTCAAGTAGGACATGTTCCTGGATCAAGATCCCATATTGCGATCCTGGACCAACACTGCAATCAACCAATCACAAGCCCTCTGACATCTTCAGTTTGCTGCTACTGTGCTTCTTTCAAAATTCCTTTGTGCTTTGTAGCTTAGCTAGGTTTTCCCAATTGAACAAATTAAACACATTCTACAGAGTTAACATGATGGTCCTGGATCAACATAAACATAATATTGTTCAATAACATTAAAGAGTTAAGAAACATAATTGTTCGTTTGCAAAGACTTACAATTATCACATTTTTCCCTCCTTCTTTTATAGCTTATTCAAACAGCAAATTGTCCAGGGTCAACATGGTGATGAAGGTCTTGGATCAGCAAAACAAATTACCCAGAGTGCCATTACTGAATACCACATGCTACCCACAGTTTAACAAAAAAAAAAAAGAAGTCAACTTTCTTGAAGAATAAATTATCAACACTTTTCAATTGTACTGTAAACAATCTCTAGAAATAGGTTTTGTTGACGTAGATAGACTTGCATTGACAATGAGCGAGGGCATGCATTTCTTTAATCTGTTGCTTTTATTGCTTCCGATACTCAGTTTGTGAAATGATGAAAGAAAACAGCTCAGTATTATATAATATTCTATGTTGAACGTTGTATGGGTAATTAGTAAACATAACTAAGTGGGATGGAACTCAGCGTTGGCAAATATGTAAAGGTCAGCATTCACACTCAAGTCTGCTGTGAGAATATGAAATTGATGCATGTTTCCTTTTGATTGTTTAGGGGTAAACTGCTGCATTGTTTATTCAGATTACCTGAAATGAATTCACTGTAAATATTTGTATGTGTATTCACCTGTGGAAATGAATGCAGACATTCAATATTAATAGCTACTGCAGGCTGTTGCTGCCTTCTTTGCTACTTTACTTGCAAATAACATTTGTGTGATGTTGTTTTTTTTTGTTCGTTTGTTAGTTTTTTCAGCTCAATAATAAAGCAGATGGCTGAGTTTCTAATTCTCAGTAGGTGATAATAACTATATATGTCAACAATTTTACCAGTGTGGCTAATAGGATAAGATGACATGGTTGTCAGAATAAATATGAAGAAGCCATGTGTTATTCATAAATGAATTTGTATGTGTGTGTGTGTGTGTGTGTGTGTGTGTGTGTATTAACAGATGTGAATTGGTCATCATGTTGACAAAAATGTCCAAAATCCAAAACAAAGAGAAGATTCTATTAGCATAATTTTTGCATTCAGATTCACATTTTTATAATTAACAGGCCGTCTGTGACAACAAAGATTAACAATAGCAGTTAATTTACTTGGCAGGCACCCTGAGACAGAACAGCCTCATTGCATACAAATGTTGGATACGATCACTGTGAAGGTAACATAACAACAAAAACAATTTGAATTGCACCACAGTGAAGAGTGCAGCATCCGTTTCCTAGTCTAACTAAACAAAATGAAACTCTGTTTACTCTCCACCTCCCAAATTGTTATTTCTCACTACTGATTACACACAGGTATCTGGGCAGAATAGTCTGATAGTGTGTAAGTGAATATCCAATGAAGTGTCATCAAGCAAAATATAGAATCTCACCAGCCTCATGTTATGCTCAGCTATCCTTTAACTCCTTTAATTTGGAATTTTATTTTCTGAATTTTGAATTGAAAATTAAAAATTTTCAATTTAAAAAAAATGAAGTAGCAAAACATTGTGGGCGTTGTCTTCATTGTTGAAAAACCACAATTGCAGACAAAAATCTGTCTGATGTGGCTCAGGTAGAAATTGCAAATCCCGGCGCCTGGGATGAAGGTAAAGTGCATAACATTGATCATCTTGTCACAATGCAATGTTCTGCTGGGAAACCTTGGGTCCAGGCATTCATGTGGATGCCACTTGCACTATTGTAGATTGAGTGCATCCCTTCATGGCAACGGCACTGGCAGTGACCGCTCCTCCAGCAGGACAATGACCCATAACACTCAGCAAAAACTGAGGACTGGCCCAAGGAACTTTACAAAGAGCATAATGTGTCAACCAGGCATCCAAATTCCCTAGATCCTAATTCGATCAAGTATTGGCGGGATATGCTTGTACTTCCTTGAAAGTCCATGAACACCCTGGTGCCAGACAAAACACGACAACCCTAAAGGTTTTGTGTCCATGTCTTAACAGGTCAGAGGCCCCACTACAATGCGGCCTTGCTTCTGACCTCTCGAGGCATTGTATGTATTGTAGGTATTGGTATGTCCCATGGATGCTTGACCAGATTGGGATCTGGGGAATTTTGTGGCCGGGCTGATGCCTTGAGCTCTTTGTCATGTTCCTTGGACCTTTTCTTAGCAGTTTTTGCATACTGGCATGGTGCATTGTTCCACTTGGGGGGGTGGGGGGTGGGGGGGGGGCATTGCTCTCAAGCCACTATATAGTTGGTAGTACTGTATATAAAACTCAGAATAATTATTGCTTTGAGTGCACAGTAATAACTGAGGGAGACTCAGATACGATGATTATCTAAGCTCATAAGACATACTGTATATCAGAGACATTTTAGTGAGGATATTAAGATGAAAGTTTAAAAGTCAGGGGGGCCAAAAATAGGATTTTGAAAAGTAAGGGAAGCATCCTACCCCAATGCCCAGTAGAAATTTTGCCCTTGAAAAGAACAGTCTAGCAACCAGCCAACAGGGGAACACAAGTTTATCTTTTAGGAAGTCCTCCTCAGTTCTTAGATGAATAGATTCAGAATACAACAGCTTGGAGTGGTTGCTGCAGCAGTCATGCGGAATCGATGTGGGGCTGATGGATAATAGGATATCTCAACACTGTTTACCAGTGTAAAGTAATACCAGGAAGTGTGTGAGGCCTCAGTGGAACAGTTAGACATTTTACAGGTGTTCATTTTTGCATTTAGTATGGATTTATTGTTGGGTATCCAGTCATGAAATAGCATTGGCAGTACAGCTGCTGTACCCATCTGCTTCACTGGGCCTTGCTCTCTTACACACACATACGCATACACACACACGCCCATACACACACACACACACACACACACACACACACACACACACACACAAGGATATTCAATAAATGTACACTACATGAATTCACATTATTGCTCTCAATGTCAGAGACGCTTTGGACATTTATTGAGCACAATTTAATCTTGCATGTTTCATATCTTCCTGCCTTTGTTGCAAACACACACACACACACACACACACACACACACACACACACACACACAGAAAAGATGGGAAGGAGAATCTGTGACCCTGAACCCAGACCTGCTTTTACAGACATGAGAGCCCCGGGGACCTGAAAGTGTGTGTTTGAGTGTGTGTTAATGTGCACCTGTCAGCTAGTTTATGTTTGGTCAAAGAGGTGCAGCCAGGTAAAAAATTGACACAGCATATCAAAGACTGATCCTGCAGTAAGGCACACACACAAGAACACACAAAGGGATCTAACACACACACACACACACCTGAAGCCATACTTGCATCAGCACAAACAAGCTAATCTATTAACACAACTCTATCTACACACTTCAATCACATTACAGAAACATCAGACCCAAGGTCTTGCACACATATACAAATACTGTACTCAAGCCCTTCGTAAAAATCTTGAAGGCATCATTACCAAATGGAAATATAAGAAACTTTGTGTGGCTAATATGCAGTTCATAACATAGTTAGGTTTAGGCACTAAGAACACTTTGTTGGTTAAGAAAAGATATTTTTTTGGCTGAAAATTCAGAGCATGAGTTGTCTGGTCACAGTTCTTAACATGGAAGTAGGTGAGCCAGCAGCTACAGCGAGTGAAAGATCATTTGTTTCTTTTTATGTCTCCTTCATTTATTTTCCCCTCAACATGTACTTCTCTGTCTCATCATCGTCTCTCCCTCTCTCCTCTTATCTCTCCCTTTATCCTCTGTTTCTCTTTCTCATACGTATCGATCCACCCTGTTACCCTTTCTCTTACTCTCACTCTCTCCTGATCCAATCTCAGTACTGCCAGCATGATGATAGCTTTGTTTACAACTTGACTTGAGGGCAATCAGGGGGGACACTTTGTATGTGTGTGTGTGTGTGTGTGTGGCTGTGAGTAGGGACTTGACATGTATTGTGGTGTAATTAGACAAGCCCCAGAGCCTCTGCTTTTTTTTTAATGGTTATTGCCCTGCATATTGCACCTGCCTCTCTTTCTGCTGTTCTTGTGTTTTTGCACATCTTTCACTTTGAACTCTATTGGTTTTTATATTTATTGACCTTTATCTTAAAATTTTGCCTTGTTTTTTACATCTCTGTTACTTCTATGTCTCATCTTTTCTGTCTCAGCATTGCCTCTCTATTTCTCTCTCTATTTCTCCAATGAGAGCTTCATCTTTTTGCCTGTCTTCCCCATTTGTCTGAATTTCACTTAGTTCTATTTAGCACAAATAATAACACGTTATTACCAAAACAGAGCAATAAATGCTTCTTTCAACAACTTAATTTAAAATTTAATTTTCAAGTATGCTTTACATGAATGCTGGTAGCCATTCTTGCCAAAGCAATTAGGTGACGGACAGAGTGATTGAACTGTGACAGTGGACAGTGACAGTATATATATATATATATATATATATATATATATATATATATATATATATATATATATATATACCACTCCAAAGTAAATGCACTACACAGTCTGCAAGTGGAAAACCACCATGACCTTTTTATTTTGTTTGTTTGTTTGTTTGTTTGAAAAGACAGTTTTAATGGTCTTCATGATAATATAATATAAGATGACAACATACAATGATTAAACAAGCCATATGATATGTGATGGTGTAAGTCCAATGTGTTCTGATTTCATTCCCTCTCTCATCTTCTGTCACCCCCATGGCTATTATGAATTTAATCACCTCTCACTTGACTAGTCACCGTTTTAATTCCTTAATTTAAATTTTTAATTTGAACATGTCAACCCACACAAATATCAGACACAAACAGACTCAAACAAATCAACAAAATACTTCCTTACTCTCTCAACCATACACACATATGCATACTCAAACATAAATTTGCATACTCTGTGCCATACTGTATGTGTACAGCAAAAAGCAAATATCATCACCCAAAACATACATAAGGAAATGTGATTCAGGTCTCCTGTGCACTGAAATTTTGCTTGTATGTACAAACATATTTAGACATGGTTGTAAGTAAGTCATTGCCTTGCACTTTAGCAGGATCTCGGGCTGTTTGTCTGTAGGACAGACTCCCCCACTTTGCCATCTTGCAGCCCCAGGTTATGTTTCTCCTGTGTCATATCCAATGTCTTTGGCTGCCTTCTCCTTCCGAGGCCTCTAAGCTCTTTTCAGGCAGTGCTGCCAGTGGCTGTTAGAGTCAACAGTTGTGTCTTCAAAGTCCTCAGATGTGATTCTGCATTTTCTTTCCTTTAGTTGGCCTTTGAAATGTTTTCTCTGCAATCATGATGACCGCTGACATTATGTAAATCACGAGAAGGGATCCAAAACAGCAGTCAATCCCAAGGCATGCTAATGGCATGCCCGAGTCCACACAGCTGGTGCTGGGTGATTGGCCCTTGCAGTGACTGTATTTCCACCACTTCATAGTAGAAACTTTGCACCTGTCATTTTTTTATGTATGTGAGACAAAAATCAAGCCAGATAAGTCCAAGGACACAATGGGGCATCTATAGGGAATCAAGTGTATTGTGAGAGGTTACAGGAGACTCTGTAGTCACCTGCCCACAGGGTATTCCAGTCTTTGCAAACACAAGTGGGTGAATAAGGGCTCTGATCCCCTACTTTCATAAAAGTAGAGACACTAGAATGTAAAAATGCTTCATTAAGAGCTGTGTATTCAATTTCAATTTGGTCTTATGAGAAAACAAAAACAAAAATAAAAGTCTTCATTGTGCTGAATGATCTTTGTCTTAATGTCCAATGTATACGTAATTTCTAAATCACAAGAGGTTCAGTGTTAAGGCCTATGGGAATGGGGATATGGTCAGTGGAAACAACAGCATTGGCAGAACATTCCTGTCATGATCCTGGTGACAGACAGTCCCAGGATACAAGGACAACCTGAGGATCGGCTATGTAATGAGCCAGCCATCAAGAGTCCTGGAAAGTTTGGCAGGTTCTAATGTGTGCAGTATCAGAGTGGCATAGTAAGTAGTTCATCCTTCAACAGAAAAACGAAGGTTCAAGCCCTTATTGGCAAATATCCATCCTGCTGAAGTGTCCTTGAGCAAAACACTTATCCCCCCCTCCCAGTGCTAGGTATAGTTCCTGTCACTGCTGCCTGATGTCCTCCGCAGTGATGCTGCACTTCTCTGTGACCTTGGCAAATGTATTGATCTGCCAATTGTAAATCATCCAGAGTAGAAATTGTGCCCTTTGTGTCTATATCAACCTGTCTGTTTTTCTGACCCTGTGTGTGTTTCCCTGCCCTGCACACCTGTGGCTCATCCCCTCATCAGCCCTTGAGACCTGTTTCCTGCCTCCCCAGCTGCCCCTTATAACCTAATTAGTGTTTGTGGACATATAGAGCTTGTTTTCTTTGTCACTGTTTCCTCTAAGTTGCCCTTGTGTTCTTGAAGCCTCCCTTGCCTGTTTATGTGTGGCTCATTCCCTGTTTGCCTTCATATTACTTTGTTATTGTTTACCTGCATTAAATCTACATGTAAAATATTCTTAACCTCTACTCTCTTGGTGTCTGCATTTGCATGCAACTACCTGCACTCTTTTATTTTTATGTCATTGTCCATGGGTGTTAAAAATGAAGCAAGTGAAACACTGTGCACACTCTTGTTAGTGCTGCAGAAGACAGGGCTGTATTTCTACATCAAGTAAATGTCGCAGCCTAAGGCCCAAGTCCTTGCAGCCTATAATGCCGTATGAGTTTAGTTCTAGTATACTCTAGATTGCTAGGCACTGGAGCATTTTGATTGTCAATCAAAATGCTCCAGTGCCTGTTCAAAAGTCTCTTATTGTATGCTGGTTACATGCATGCCATGATATAAGTAGCATCAAGCACTGCACATGAAAATGCATGCTTTTGAAACATTAATGTGATGGTAATGTCTGGCTGTTACTTTAGCTCCCATTTAACTTCCCTTTCATCATCTAATATGCTGCTGTGCTTTCTCCTAATCTCTGTGTCCATCCCTCCCTTCTTCCTGTGTCCCACCCTCTCACTTTACCACAAAGTGTTTCATTCTCTCCGCCCTGCTGTTTTTGTTTTTTCCTGTTTTATGGCTTTTTTTTTTTCATTATTGTTGTCGGTCTCTTTCTGTCACTTTGGCCAGACACCTCCAAGGCTCTCTTGCTGTTGCATCTCGAGAGTGTTAAACAAAGTTTGATAACCCAAGTAATCACATGCTTTCTCTTTTATTGAGGCCCAACAGATGGCTTCCAGGACTCCTTCAATGCATGAGAACAAAAAAGAGGTGTATCTTGTATTTGGCACTTAAAAAGACAAACAAGATAGAGGCTCTCTCTTGGACTTTCTGTATACATAAACAGAACAGAAAATTACACAGTGTGATGTTACTTTCTTAAATCCCTTCACCCCCCACCCCCCCAGTCAATCCCCCAGCCAATGGGTTTATTAAAACCACGTCTCTTTGACACTGTAATTTGTTTTCCTGCATCTATTTTTCTATTTTTCTACCTATCACCTCTTGCTTTATTTATCTCTCCTGACTTCCATTTTTCAAAGCATTCGTACACATACCATCACATAACTGGTTTTGCCTCAACAGAATCTCCTTTGCCGTGTTAAAACTGAATGGTTTTAACAATAAAAAGCACCCTAAATAAACCACATCTGTCTAGAACATGTTATTCATCCTTGACTTTACAGGGCCAAAATATGGCCTCAATTACTATGAGACAACTGGCTCTCATCTGCTGGTGATGTTTTCTTGCCTGTCTGTGTGTTTTCTTTGTTTATGTGCTTATTAGCGTAGTAAAGTCAAGTCAATTTTATTTATATAGCTAAATATCACAAATCTCAATTTGCCTCAGGGGTCTTTACACTCTGTACAACATACAACAGTGTCTGTTCTAAGACCCTCGCAGCAAATAAGGAAAACATTCTTCTCCTTCAAAAAAATAAAAATAAATAAATAAAAAGAAATGGAAGAAACCTCAAGGAGGGAAACTAAGGATGATCCCTCTCTCAGGATGGACATGTGCATCAGCCCAGTTGCCAGACAAAAAAGTTGGCATTGAGTGCTTCTGCAAAGCATCAATATGCTTTATTTGCATGTTTCTTACACATCATACCAATGTTTCAAAAGAAAGCAAGTATATGAGCAGATATTTTCATTGAGAGCTGGATGAGATGATGGAGATGATGGATGGTGTGACCAAGCTGCAGCCAGTCCCTGTTTTTGAGCGGCTTATTAGCACGCAAATGTGGGTGTTTATAAGAGAAAAGCTTTACTTATTTATTTATTTTTTTAACTGACACACCACTACAGTTGGAGCCGAGATAGTGGCACAAAAAGCTATTTCTTTTGTTTGTTTGTTTTTCATCAAGACATCACTGCTTTTTTAGTGAGGTGTTGCCCTAAAATTTTTATATTTTGAGCCAAAACATGATCTTTACATAAACATAATGTAGTGTTATCTGTGCCACATAATTATCTTTAATTATCAGATGCTGAATGATACCTCACTCGTAATACGTAGACATGGAAGTCCACTGACAAAGTGGCTACATGTGATGAGTTGGGATGAGAATGTGCTGCTTGGTATAATTTGCAAATGTAACATAACCATGGTTTGCAGAAATGTACAGGAACAGCATTTGGTCTGAAAGTTGGGCTAGATGTGCAATAGATGTGGTGTGTGCAGAATATAATATCGTTTTAAAAATTACAATGTATAAAATCCATATGATACATAGATACATTGCAAAATGATACATAGAATGTGAACATGTATGTGCATGTGTATGTGTCCTATACAACTGATTTCACCTGCTCCAGTCTCATGTTTTATCACAGCAGGAGTACAAAATGTCCATGCTGTTGCTGCTCCGTGTGCACGCATTTTGGCATGTCCCGGCTGCCAGGTCAGTCCAACCATGTTAATGAGATCAAAGTTCAACTCCCTCCCCCCTCACAGACCCTCACAAACACAATCTGGGGGATCCTTTCTTACAGGAAACAGCCAAGACTGAGGCGTGTTACTATCATCTAAACACTATATCACTTCATCCTCCAACCTCTCCATCCATCACACGGGTCCATCTGTCTCTCATCACCCCTGTAATTTGCATCCCTCTTTTCCTTCCTTTTTCTTCCGCTCCATTCTTCCTCTTTACCTCACTCCCTCCATCTGTCTCTCATTATCTGCTACTTTTGTCACTCTTGTCCTCTCAATCCAACACCTCTGTTTGTACTCTCACACTTCCCTTGCCCCTGGTGTTTTCTCTCCTGTTTTCCACCTCTCCTCTCCATCCTTCATCGTGTCCTTATCCCATTCTTCACATCCACACCTCCTCTCTTCTCCTAACTTCTGTCACTCTCTTCTCATCACTCACTTCCACTCTCTTTACTTTCTTTGCAGTCTTTTCTTCTTTTATTACCCACCTTTGCTCCTTTTGTCCTTCACTCCCTCCTTCATCCCCTCCTGTGTCATCCCTCATTTTTCACCCTTGCCCTCTCATCAGCTTCCATGACTTGCCTCCCTTTTATTCGCTGCCCCTCCTCTTCATCCCATGTGCTGTCATGATATCCTTGGCCTTCTTGTCGATGCAATTGACCTTTTTGACATACACCCATTCCCATGATTCCCTCAACAGAGGAAATAAAGTTTGGACTCTTTCACACTAAAGCACATGAGCATATGTTGACCATTTTGTGCCTTTCCAAGCTGATATTTGAATATTTGACTTAATCACTGTGTACCTGAGACTGATGCTTTGCACTGTAAAATAACGATAAAGATAATTTCTGTAGTAAAAAAAAAAATAAAAAAAAACAAAACAAAAAAAACTTTATAAGATCTTTACTTAAACATAAGGTCCTCCTCTCAGGTCAGAGTGCTGGTTCAGTATGTGGTGTGGGCAGGGGTTATGTGCATTGCCAACAGAATCATAGTCAGTGTGGGTGGGTAAGTCAAGGGAGCTGCTCATTGCTTTTCTGTTTCTGATTTACAATCCTAAAATTACTTTTTGAGGTTGTACTTGCTTTGACAGCAGATCATCCTGTCAAAAGTACGCTGTCACATCTTTTCTTGTCTTTGAAATATGATAGATCACAGACATAGATCACACCATTTTTCTGTTTGCTCAAGCCCATTGCCAATTTCTGAACTTCTGTTGAGCATTTAAACACACTCATTGGTTATTCCAGCTGCCTGACTTTACAGCAGAAATAAATCTGTGTACAACATGGTACAAAGAATGGTTTGGTAGCTATAACTAATCTCAACATCCATTACAACTGTACAGGTGTAGAATTTCATTTTTATAACTCACCTGTTGTGTTTATAAGACCCAAAGTTATGTATATTTAAGTGACAGGCGGTCTGTAAGGAATATTTTCAAGCTGTTTAAGGCATGAATATCGAGCTGTTATGCAGCTTAACCATTCTGTATAAAAGGTATGATTGCTGGATGGTGGGGGGGCAGGGTTTTCTTGCCTTTATACCCCCACAGGAGATGCTAATGGTGTCTATATAAATACGACATCTGGCCAGGACAACAATTTTGATAAAATGTTATGCATGCAGCCCATTGTGTAAGATTCAAAAAGTAGCTGTTAGCAACTAACTAAGTTGGCAACTACGCAAATGCCAAACTAGAGTCTCAAAATTTACAGAACACAAATCAATGGGTGACATCTCGGGTGCTTCCTCCATTATTTCATATAGTCTGCGATGCTGACAGCGACATATCCACTAGATAGCACTAGAGGGCAGAGTCAAACAGCGACAAAAAAGGAGGAGGTTGCAAAATGTACCTTTTAACAGTGGCAATGTTGTCGTCAGTGGTTGTCTGTGAGGTCATTAAATACATCACAACATGTGGACGATGGATTCTTCTCACTATATTACTGTTCTATCTCACATAGGCTCCGCCCTCTTCGGGGATCTTTAGGTAATATGAATCAGTGCTTGTAATTAGAGAGGTATTACCTAAAGTGTCTATTCAAGGGCAGCATATGTGCTAATAGAATTAGAGTTGCAGTATTGTAACCTTTGATTTGTCCCATTCTGCATTATTAAAATGTCTATCCCATTGTCCTGTTTTGCTTGAAATATGCTGCACTGCCCCTACAATTTCTGATAGTGATGCTACATTATGTCTGTGTAGATGGACTTTCAGAAAATATCCACAAATATGGATGAAATGACCACAGAGTATGGGCAGAAGACTCTGTCCATGCCAATAAATTGTATCCAAGGTTAAGCATAAAAAAAGCCTTTAAGATGGTTTGATGGACACTTGGATATGTTTTCAATCTATGCAGACTTTTATCTATCGCACCTGTGCAACACAAGCAGGCCTATTACATGTGATATAATGAAGTCAGCCAGCTGCCAGGCACCCTATTGGTTGCATTAAATAAAACAGTATTACAGTTGGACTGGGGTATCTCAGTGCAACCCGTTCTGTTGCAAAGCATATTTCCAAACAAAGACTGCCTCCTGCAGATGAATTAACGTGGCCATAAAAACTCAGGTAGGAGGCAAAATATACGACATAGTTAGGGTATTTCAATACATCTCCGAGAGAGTGCACAACTCAGAATGACAGAGAAAGAAGAAGGCAGAAGGGGAGAGGTTGTGTTTTTGTACAGAATGGGAGACAGGAGGATGAAAAGAGAGGTGGATGGAGAGAGGGGAAACAAATAGTGAGGAACAGAGGATGAAAGACACAGACAGACATACTGTATGCATATAGAGCAATAGAGAGAGCAGTTTTTCCTCTGCCTTGTATTACTCCCTGAGATCTCCTTAAAATAAATCAGGGTGCTTTATCTTGCCAACAATGCACTTACTGCTCTGTTCATAAACAATGCTTTTATGGCTTCTCACCAGATTAACTTACTTAGCCGGAGAACCTGATGGAGTGAAATGCATACTTGTAAGAATGTTTAGCTTGAGTACGGATGGAGGGAGGGGAGAAAAAATGAAGACAGCGTAAGAGGAAAGCAAGCAGCAAAGAGGGAGAGAGAGGTTGGAAAGGAAGGCAGAGGGAGAGAGATGCATTTTATAGGTAGGAGAATAATGTAGGAGAAAAAATGAGAAGAAAAGCATGGAAATAAAAGCAAATGTGAAAGAAATTGGAATAGAGTCATTGTACAATTGTAATTATACAACATTGGTAATAAAAGCAACTGCTATGGAGGCATATTAAACTCAAATGAAGACAGTCAAGTACCGCAGTCAAAGGCAAGGAGGGCACTATAGTCAAAATATAAATTAAATTAAATATCACAGATTCTTGCATTCATGATATTGGCACTCTCACAGCTTCATGCAATAATCTAATATGATGTACATTAACTTCATGCCTCTAATAGCTATTCCATGCAGTCTGAGAGTGCCCAAGCATAGTTTAAAATGATAAGACATTAGGCTGTGACTGGCATTTAATTTGACCACCAGAAAATGTCTATTTTATTGTATTGAAGAAAAAAATATATGTATAAATTAATAAACTATATATATTCTATACAGTATTTAGAGTAATGATTATACTGCAGTTATCAGACCACTTGTCTCTTAAAGATCCACATTAATACTCACAGACCAACAAGACTCATAAAAATATCAAGTATATCTGTCATACAATGACATGGCATGTTTTAGTTGAAAACCACACGTGCTTCCTCCATGACTTCACAGGTTTTGGTTGCCCCCATGCATAACTCCTTCATCCACTGCCAGAAAACATTGGAAGTAGGGGGAAAAAAACTGATGGAGAAGAGAAAATGTCTTTTAACCAGAACCAGATTTCCCATAAAATCTTGTTTTCACCTTGGCCTGACAGCCCCAGCCGTATCCTCGACTCCTACAGTGAAACTGAGTCTTTCTCAGGTCCACATGCGCACTCTCACTGTAAAACTTAAGGGCTGCATGGTTGCAGAGCAGAAAAATGGTGGGAAACATGTGACTTTTGACCCCCCTGGTCAGGGTCGCAGCCAGGCCAGCACAGACCTCAGAGAGAAGGGACATTATGAGGATGATAAGATCTGACAGCCCACTTCCTCCCTAGACAGGAAGTCAGGTGGATAACTGCTCCAAAATGCCAACAACTGTTAGAGCAACATTAACGCCTGCCTTAAAACACACAGTAGGAGCAGCACAACATTAGAGAGCTTTACGGGAGCTATTAAGTGATCGGATTCCACGTTAAAAGAAATGAAGTACCCTTGCCTGGTTTTGTTTAGATGGCTAAGTTTTTGTTTAAAAGTCATTATTGGAACATGTTTCTGCTTTTCATCTACACTTTTATTGCATTTTGGAATTGGATTTTAGTTAAGCAACTTCTATTTTCTTGATGAATTCTTATGCCTTAAAATGCTATATCTTTATTGTTTTCACATGTATAGTATTTTAAGAGGCATCAAAGCCTGTGAGGATGATTGGCAGTTTCAGTCATCCATGTACATCTCTAATATGAGAATATGACTGATGCTTGGGGATTTAAAAATAAATAAATAAATAAATAAATAATCCGTAATAAATAAATAATGAATATATATCAGTCAACGGTCTTATGTATAAATGAATTTTCCTTATTAGATTTCTGTTTAAGTGTTTTTGTCTGCATTTATTATTTTGTGTAACACAAAATGTTTGAAAAAAAAATGTCTGGGATCCCAATTCCAGGTGAAAAGGCAACAATCAGCACATTTAAAAAGCAATTACGGTTTGTGAGGTTTGTGTATAAAATAAGAAAACTGATGACCACAGAGCAAAACTAAGGATCCAGCAAAGACTGTTTGAAGACCAGGACTTACATACGAACTAATGATAATGAGTTGGTGAGGTGCAGGTGGAGATAAAAGGCAGAGAAGCTCAGGTGAGGGGAATGAGGTAGTCTGGCAGGAGAACATGCAGAGAGCTACAGCAGGGAAGGACTAACGAGGCTGATGCAGGGCAGGTGTGTAGATGGGCAAAGCAGGAACACAGAGTGGAGGGGATGGAAAAAGGAGAATAACAGAAAACAATTGTCTTCATAACAAACTGACCAGAGTAAAACCAAGACAGACTGTTATACTAGAATGTTACCGCACCAAACCTCTATCAGAAGGCATCACTTGATTTCGCTAAACTTGATCTCTAAATATTCAGTCTCGTGCATTCATGATGGCAGAGATTTAACTCAAATTCAATGCAAAAAACAAACAGTGAATAATTATGTGTGTGTGTGTGTGTGTGTGTGTGCTTTTTTTATTACTGTTTTAATGTACTGAATTTGAGTTAGTCTCTCTCATTATGAATATATGAGACTGAATTTAGAGATAAAGTTTAGTGAAATACACTGATGTCTTCTGACAGAGGCCTGGTGCAGTAGCTTATAACAGACACCTAAATCTGTTTTACTACTTTCAGTTTTCAGCCTATATTTGCTTCACAAGTAGCAGTAAGAAAGTCTGCAACCTTTAAGTCCATTAAGCTCTGCGGTGGCAATACCATTGATAATGGATGTATATCTGGCCTAAGGCTAAATCGACTTCCCCAATATACTGCTATCTGCTGTAGCAGACTGTGTAGAGTCTGCAGTACATATTAGTGATTTACTAGGCTATTTACAATGCTCCCACAGCCCCCCATCCCTCACATTGTAACTCAAAACTACATTACAGGTTCAGCCGCCTCCTTATCTGAAGTCATAATGAAAGTTTGGGTTCTCTCTATTTAGATGGACTATCATTTCTGCCCAGGAAAAAAAAACAACTTTAGTTTGCTCCAAGGGACGTTTTTTTTTTTTTTTAAATAAATGATTATATGGAGTTAAGCTGAATGACGGATGAGACTGCTTGCTGCCAACTGTTCTCAAAGTACATGTTTAACCTCAGTGCTGACCTTAAAATACAATCTGTGCTTCATATATAAGCTTGTTTTTCTTCTACCACAGATTCAAGACAGGATTGTATACTTCATTGTTCATTCCGTACTTAAATCTTATCAAAGGTATGACCAAATGTGTCTATTTTGTTTTATCACGCCTTCACTAAGCAGGTTAAAGAGGACAGAGTCTGGGAAAAAAATGTGACTATTAGTGAATTAATTTATCAATTAGTGGAAGAGTTTTTTTTGTTTTTTTTGGGCCTGATTAATGTGATAGAAATCTTGCAGTCTTAAATTTGCCAACATCTCATTTATTCACACAGTTTAGCTTTGTCAGTATGTAAAACAAATTTTAATCACAAACTGACAAATTAGTCGGTTGTTATTCATATTTTTTTAATGAATCTGTTGAAGCTATCACTGCATTAATATAACGGGATTTTTAAAATGATATTAATCGAAAAAGTGAGAGAAGGGATTAAAATTCATAAATGTTTAATTTTACCCATTTATAAACAAAAAACACATTTCTTTTCTAAACTTATAAGGGGCTGCACTGATATAATGCATTAGCCATAACCATCCCAAATATGTGCCTTGCCCCAACCCCTAAAGTCCCAATCCTCACACATCCATAAAACAGGTGTGGACAGACCAAGTTGTCCTCACTTTTCAAAAATGCCTTCACAATGCATGAAACCACATAGACAGACATACAAGACCACACATACACATGGGGCACATATTTCAAGACACGTTGGGAACCTCCCTTCTGTGTGTTTATCTCCTCTCAGACACCATTCAGGCTTTACTATTCTCAGGGGACTTGCTTTTTGGAAGTAGAACACATTACCATATATACATTTGCCCACATGCATTCTCATATATGCACATGCCTGCAAAATTCCACACAGCCATACATTAATTCACAAAAAAGTCAAAATGCACACAGAAAAACAAAAATACATGCAATATAACCTTCGAAAAATAACTCCTATGAATATGCATTACACACAGATACACACAGAGAAAAACCGTCTATCAGTGACAGTCAAAAAACAACCCAAAGAGAGAACTTCTCACACTAGCTTCCAGGTAGATGGATATGCAATACCCTGTGCCAAATGCCCTCTTTGATATGGTTTGACAGTGTGGAATAAAATGTGACATACACTCAATTTAACTTCTCACTAAACCTGAAAAAGTTCCAAACAATTCAAGCAATGCCAAGGCGAAGCAAATGGCCCAATGTGTCGCCTGTTTGATACTTTAAGGTGCAAATAATAGAAACACTGACTTAATACAGAGTTGCAGCAGTCAGTTTGTTCAGTTCCTTGATTGATTCTCTGAAAGGTTGAAAGTCCTCTTCAACTTCTCAGTTTTCTCTGTTATTTCCATCATAGCAAAAATTGGTATAGAACGTGAATCATTCAACATCAGGACTTTTTTTTCTTTATTTTCAGTCAGTAAACATGTGTAATTAATAATAATAATTATAATAATAATCGTGTTGTATGTTTGAGAATTACACTGTGAAAATTAACTATTCATTTTTACTTTAAAAAGTTGGGGTCCAGGCTGCCTTAAAATTCTAAGTTAATTTAATCTGGGAAGACAAGTCGAGATAACTTTGTAATGATCCAACTTTTCTTCTCGAATTCAGTCATCTTAAATTTAAGGGTGGTCTGGACACTAATTTTTTTTAGGTTAAAAAAAGACTTTCTTTTTACATGGAAAACTTTACAACGCATACAATGGCTTAAGCATATGTATCCTCAATGATTGTAACTTAACTTAACTTTGTCTTTAATCACCAAATAATTTAGCAATCTGGAAAAAAATGAGGACATCTGCTGCAGAATAGATGTGTTTAGCTTTATTTTTTTTCCTACTACTTTAAAATAACTGCTGAATGTGTTTGCTGCTTGGAAAGTGCTAACAGAAATGATGCTAAAATATTAGTGGCTGTATCAGTTTTCCAATTTTTCTTTCCAATACAATTTCTTCAGATGTCTGAGAATAAAGCGTCATTTTGTCTTTTAATCACATTCTGTTTCATCATTGAACTTCTCAGCCAAAAGCATTTACTAACTTCAAAACTAAACAATCTGAAACATCAAAGCATCTTTTGGAGTGACTTCCTGAGCTTGTGGCTAGCGAAGGAGACAGAGAGGAAGCAGGTAGATTTACACAACTGGGTTTACTGGTGAGACACAGGTGTGTGTGATTCAGTATAAAGCATTCCCGCCGAAGGCATGCTTCTCTGCACACACATACACACGTGCATGTGTTTATAGCAGCGTGCAACCAAATGAGCACACACATATGGGTGTGAGTGTACAAACACACACAGGTGCATGTGCAAACACACAGCCCAGACATACCAAGATGCAATCGTAGGGACAAATGCTCAGCCGCTCACACATGCATACGCACACAATCTCCAATGCAGACGTTCATGCCAAGCAGACAGCTCATTCGCTCATGCTTCTGAGAGAGTCAAAGAGAGTAAGAATGAGTCTGAGATCTGTATCAGAGCATTTAAATCAGAAACAGGTGCAGGCATGCTGTCTCTCTCTGAAACACACACACACACACACACACACACACACGAATATACATCTTCATTTTCACTGTGACATTATCTTGCAAATCTGTTAATTGTATTTAAGGAGAATTAGATTATCTCTGAACTCTGACCTCTACGTGAATGTCCTTGTTTGCCAGACAGGAAATTGCTCTATAACCATTACATGGCCCTCAAGTCAGGCCAGGGCTAAGTGAGATACAGTGTTTCAAATTAGTCTCACTTCTCTTTAAAAAAAAAAAAAAAAAAAAAACTTGTAAAGGACTCTGCTCAAAATGTCCCTTATCTTTTCAGGAATGTAAAATGCCCTGGAATGATTACCAATATAGAGAGATAATAAGTTTAACAATAATAAGATTCATACCAAACATGTCAGTCAGTGTAGGGGAGAAAAGGATAGAGGTTGAAAAAAAAAGTTACAGCGTGTGTTATAGGAAGCGCCCAGTCATGGAGTCAAGTTGAGGCCATAACTGTGAGCAGACATGGGCCAGAGATGAGTTACTGCACAAGGATTAGCCCGCTCCCAAAGGGAGATGCTCACATCTGAAACAAACATACCCGAGGACCTGAGAGAGCCATGAAGCTTGCTGAAAGAAAATAGTAATTTTCTTTCTTTCCATTACTCCTCAAAACTTTTCTTTTTTTTCTTCAATTCTCTTTTTCCCACATCTGTCAGAGCAGGGGAAACTTAATTTCCAAACTATTTAATTCATTGTAATAAGTCATTCTTAGACAGTTACTCCTAAATCTAAATCATAAGAGTACCATTAAATTAGGATTAGGGAAACGAAAAGAAAATGCTTTAAGTATGTTCATGTGGTTCAGTAATAAGTTAAACATTTTTCCCTTTGAGGAACACAAATAAGCGCCTAGGAAACACCACAGTGGCCATTGTGGCTGTGGTTATATTTGCCAGATATTTTGTAACTGCAGATACTGAGAAAGTACTGACAGCACATACTGCCCACTGTTGGTCTGGTGGGGGAAAGTAGAGCCACAAACATCTTCTACAACCAACAAAAGGCAAAAATGTTGTTGGACCCTTTTTCGAACACTAACCTTGACTATACATGATGGCTTCATTAATTCATTAAAGACGCACAGAAATCCAAAGGTATTCTTGAAATAATTGGTTTGATTGATTTATTATCTAATCATGGATTCATTCTTTAATTTCTTGTGATTGGCATTTTTCCCAATTTCTAATTTCATCGCTTCACTTTACAAAGTTAGATCACATTTTGTTGTTTATTTGGTTGGTTTGTTGGTTCAAGACATTAAATGACTGCAGTGTAAATCTACAATCAACATGTCCTGTTATAGTTAAAAAAAATAGTTCTAAAATAAAAGTTTTGCCAATGTATGGGGTGGTACCTAGCCATTAACTGGGCTGCCTCCCAACATCATTAGCAATATGACAGTAAGACGAGTGGGCCTATTCTACAAAACCTAATGAACACACTGTGCACTGAGCAGCTTTATACATTCTAAGAAATTAAACAATATGTCAAAAAAAAGTTTATGTCAACTCACATAGGACACAGACAAAAGTCCTGTGTTTGACCTATTTATCCACCACAACCTTCTTCCTGTTTAGACTTTTTTGGTTTTTATACTACATCATCTGACTTCTTGACAAAAGCCCTGAAGGTATTTTTTCTGGTAAATGTATAGCTTTAGAATGTCTGAGAATTGCTAGTTTTGGTTTCTTGTTAATACGCCATTTTCCTCTCTTAAATTACCACACTGTAATATCTGAGAATATCCTTTTTTTTCTATTTTTTTAACAACTCTAATGTCAGAATTAGTATTAGAGTATTTCTCTGAATATTCACCCACTCTCTCTCTCACACACACACACACACATACGTGCGCGCGCGCACACACACACACACACACACACACACACACACACACACACACACACACACACACACACACAGAATGGCCTCATACCCCATCGTACCATTCCCCAGACATTGAAGTACTCATGACAATAGAGCTATAGAGTCACTTCTATCAGAAATGTTTCCCTTTGCCTAAACTAATTTCCTTTTAGTGATGAAATAAGAGCATGAGTGTGAGGAAGATGAGAAGTCCTAAGTCCCTCTTCTGCCTATCTCAATTTATTTCCCCCTCATCCATATAGATCTTGCTGCCTCTCCTTGAATCCCACTGTCTCAATCAGTCACTCACTCTCATTTTTCAAATTGCTTTTTTCTTTATATCTCTCATACACTTCCTATTTGGATTTATTTGAAAAACAGGTTTTGCCACAGCTATATCCATCTCTCTCTGTGCTCTCTTTTCAGACTGGTGCCCCTCCTATGTCTCTCTGCAGCGCTTTCTGTCTGCCCTGTCTCTCTTCACCACTCGGAAATCTTTCCACCTTATACCAAAACCTCATACCAGTTCAAATCTAAATGCTAATGACAGTTAAAGTCCTTGACCCTTCCCTTCCACGATCTTCCTTGCTGCTGAATTTTGTATGATGGAAGAAAAAGGAAGTTAGAGGGAAAAACTGAGTTTATTGAGGAGAGGTTAAAGGCTACTGGCCCTCATTATAAAGATCTGACAAAAGGAGAAACGGAAAATGAGACAAGTGACAGACAAATGGAAAAAAGGCAATCTTTTAGATTAAAAATGCATATATAGTGCTTTTAAATCCAAGGCCTGGGGTCATGTAGGCATAGGAGTTTAGGTGTGGTTGCTTGAATCTAAGGCCTTTCATTTGTTTGTGGACCCTTTTCATATCATATGCCAAGTCTTAACCTCATGCATGATTGGACAGTAGGTTGGACGAACTTTCTTATTAAGTCTGCATATATTAGAATCATATTAAGGACTAAATATGGAAAGCTAGACAGGCAGAAAGGTGATTGACAGCAGACATTTGGAGTTATTGAAGTGTGTTTATGTGGGAGTGTGTATGCGTGCTCAAATGGTTGGCCACTGTGTATTTATGTGTGTGTTAATGTGTGTTGGTGTGTATCTGAGTGTATTTGTGTCAGGCATTGAGCTGAATACTCTTTAAGCTGCTGACCTTCAGAAGCAGCTAAATGACAGGTAGGTTCACAGCCTTTTGGTTTAATAATGAACCAGCTGACATTTGAAGATCAGATCAGCAGCTGCATCAGCCATCAGGACAGAAGACTAACAGATTGCATTCACATTGCTGGTTTGGATCCAAGGCCTGTATCCACAGTTATCTGCAATGAGTGCGAAAGGTTGAAGATTTGTAGAAACTTGACTAGAAAATGGCAGTAGGGAGTGAGTGTTACAGCTACTAATAGATGCTGCAATTTGCTTTAGTATTGATTCACAGATTTGACATTCTTTAAAAGTAATTACAAAAGAACAAATGGTTGTTTGTTGACTGATGTGTAGAGCTTAGCACTGGAGATACCCACGTTTAGGGGTTTGATTTTTTTATTGGAGCCATTTGGAGCTCCTAATGAGATCTTCCAGCTAATGACCAAATGTTTGTCGATTTACTCTAATGCATTACTTACCTCAGCAAAACAATTACAGATGCTTTCGGTTCACACCAGGGGCATATGAAATGGTCTTCAGATTTAATCTTCGGTGATGACACGATCACAAAATCACCAAGAATCCCACAATTTACTTATTTAAGCTTACTTTGATGTGGGAATGATCTATCTAATTGAAGCATATCTTACCGGAAGTCAAGCTCCATCACTCTGTGTGCAGAGTGAGGGCACAAGTTGCTCGTAAAAGAAAACAACTTTATGAACAACTTTATTGTCATAGTTCATTACCACTTATAGGCAAAAGGAATTAACAAGAAAACCAATGTGTTCCCTGTTAAAAACAATCTGCTGTTAATTTTGTGCCAGATTTGGAAGTAGTAACTCTGCCATAGCTGCTCTTTTTTTTGTTTGGCAGACTTTTTCAGTTGTGCATTTGGAAAGAATTGAGACCTGATAAACTGATAAACTGAGTGAAGAAAAGCATCTTCAAAGCTGCTTTATCCTTTGGGATATGCTTTGTTTGTATTATAAGCCAGTTTGCCCACTGATGTTGGACTACAGCTATACACTGTAGTTGTAACTATATCAGTCAAAGCACTCCTGCCAATAGTCAAACTATGGGTAATTTGAGATTTATAAATGTCTGGTACTTAATATATCTCATTCGTAAGTGTCTTAAAAATAGCTTACACTTTTTCTTTTGAATCAAACTTTGGTGCAGGAATAAGTCCAAGTTGTGTTGATGCAAAACTGTGACAAATGAAGCCCCAGCTTATGACAATAAGTGTCTTGCCATGCATACTACGGACAAATTATATCCTATCCTTCTGCAATGTTCCCTCAACTCTATGTTCATTGGTGGCAACCCACACCGGGACATCAACACACAGGATGGCTAGTTTTAGGCAAAAGAGTCACTGACGCTTAGGATTAGGGCAAGGAGGCACATGGTAAGGTGTAGAAAAAAACACCCATGACACTCAAATAGGGAGTGACTACATCACCGGCAGCATTACAACCTACTGCATTTCATGTGCACACGTTATGTTCCATGCAACTGTATTCATAAGTGACGCCGCCTCACTGTCTGCTGGCAAAAATAACAATGTGGTAGGTTCTTTCTGACGCCATCCAGTAGCCTTTTATGAGCATGTGAAAGGTACCTTTTGGCATAGTTATTTCATATTAGGCCTAATGTTTCCTCAGCCATAAATTCCCTCATGGACTTTTTTCCATTCCAAATTAGGCCCAGTGTTCCCTAAGCCTTGCATTTCCTCAGTAACTTTCCCTCAATAAGGCCCTATGTTTCCTTATCCCTCTGTTCCCTCAGCCACATTCCCTTAGGATCAGAGCCAGCCCTTTAATAACTGGGTAAGGTTTTGGGTTTAGTTTTGCCCATGTTATTACAGGGGTGGAAACATTGCCTTATTGGCCAAGGTACTGATCTGAGGGAACATTCAGGGAACATTAGCATGCTCCAGATTTACATTTTGCTATAGTGTATGGCCAACAGTACATTTAGTGGATACTGCTGGCCATACATAATGTACATATTGTAGTCTGCAAATCAAAATATGGCCCTTAGAAAGGAGGTTAAATCATAACTGTGGATCATATAAATTCAAAATAAATATCATATAAATCTAACCATAGACGGCACTGCCAGAAAGCGCACAGTGATAAATACATAGATGTATGTGGGGTAATATAGTCCCTTTACATCAATGTTGCATGTTCTCACAAAAAGGCTTGTTCTGCTTTCAAATAGGTCTCTACCTTGTCATCATGATGAATTCCCTTCATTGAACTGTGTGAATTCAATTCTTTTAGTTCACTGGGTACAAAACTGAATCAGCCAGAGTGCTTTTACATTTTGTGCCAATTAAGTAATTTACTCCTCTATAAATTACATGATTGAGTGTCCATTTACGATTCAGACAATGGCTATTTTTCATGGTATTTTGATGGTTGTCCAAAACCAGAAAATCCAACTGTTATTATATTATATGGTCCGAGCTTTTCTGTTTTTTTTTTTGTTTTGTTTTGTTTTGTTGTTGTTGTTGTTTTTGTTTTTTCTGTTTTGTTTTTATACAAAATGATTTGTAACAGATTCAGAATCATGTGCAATGGGAAGACAAACAACATTTACAGTCAGAAACAATCATTTTAGGCCTATGTTTTTTCTTCTTTTTTTTACACTAAGAAAATCAATCTCACTGATTGAAAATGTAGTCACAGTTCTTCAGGCTCTTGTCAGCAATAATTAAGAACAATTACAGTTTGCAGAGCATGAAATGGTTCCATAATAACATTTCCAAGTTGACTACCTCATTTTACCTTAATATCATGCCTATTATATAGTGTAATAAATTGATTTAGGAGATTAACCATATTAATGCTTGTACAATAAGAGCCTACCCAATGTGATCCTATAGACTGCAGTCAGAAGTATAATTATGCAGTGTCATTTCACTCCATCTGCCTGCAATATTAACAATTACTTTTATTAAGCAAATGTTCTGAGTTCGTGATGTTAAATGAATGCCATTGATTGATATGATAATCAATTTGACAAATCACTTCTTGGCACTTACAGCATGCTGCCAGCTACAGCTTCTATCTCCATGTTATGTAATCAAGGAAAAATTATGCAAATTGTTATGGTAATCAGAAAGCCGGAGGGTAGTGACAGCAAAGTCTTGAAGACGCTAACCTAATTATGTAGCTGTTGTTCTGTCAACAAAGTGTTTGCTAATGGATGGGTGAGACAATGATAAATATAAAAATGACAAACATCAAGAATGTGGATGTTAATATGCTGTATTTATTTTGCAATATTTTGTTTTGTATCATATGTGTTGGTCTTGGAATGGGGGAGCAGAATGATTTTTATTTCTTGCTGTGTATATATTTTGGCACTTCTTTAGCAAAGATGTATATTTTGGCAATCAGAGTATGTCTGCTTGTATGGGGGAGGGCGATAGAAAGAAATCCAGGGAGAAAGCAAAATGACTAGAGTAAGTGTGAGCTGCAATTAATCTTGATTTATTTTTCTTGCTGGGTTTAACTAGAGTTCTTTGGCAAATGGATGGCAAATGCAATTATATCATTTATGAACAAAATGTTCACATCGGATGATTCTGCGAAATCCAAGATTACATTCAGTTACGATTGTCTTTATCCAGTGCCAAACTTCTCAGTTAAGTATTCCTACAATATAGCTATGATATAGTATAGATGTCCGAAACTATATAATTAAGACAAGCAAGGCCCAACATGTCACCAAATCATTCATCACCCTGCTCAGCACCCACTTTTCCTGCACTTTTCCTGAAAGCACACTTGGAATTATTCCAAGTGTGCTTTCTATATAGCTATATAGGCTTTAAGAATAATTAAACATTGACGTAACTCCCAGAGAGATGTCTTATTTTCTGGTGTGACTTTGTGTATGCATTAATCCACCCAGGGCCTGACGTGGTTACTGCATACTCACCCAAAACTGAAAAAGAGGTTTCACCTCAGAGGCTTCAAGAAGATCCAGGTATGCCTTCAAATATTTTGAATTTTCTACCAATGCACCAACAAGAGCATCCTGACAGCAAAAATCACTGTCTTGTACAAGACAGGATTGAACAGGTCAGCTAGGAGCTGTAAAAAGTGGTTCGTTGGGCTGAACATACAATAGGCGTGCTCTACACTGTCAAACCAATCTCGCTTCTCACACTTAAACCTAACTAATCCAATCAATGAATGCAAGGAGTACAAGCAAATCAGTGAAAGACTACGGTGTGTCATGCTTTTACCATAGTCGAAGAGAAACATTGAAACCTGAGAAGGTCTAATGATCGGTTTGAGGGAGTGCATATTTGTGGGGCTATGGGCTTTTGTTTTTGGTATATATTGGACTTTAGAATGAATGGACATAAACATACAGAGACCATAAGTAAAATGTTTCCATGATTTATGTTTAACCTCACCTTTTTTCTGTTTTTCAAAATCTTAAAATGTCCGCCCATTCATTTTCACAGAGTTGTAAATCTGTGCTCCTCTTGTGATGTGTGTGCCAACATGAATATTATATCTGTCTGCACCACACTGCAGGCAGGGAGCTAACCAAAGCCTCTAGCTTCCATGTGTTCCCTATACACTCAAACATTTGGATGTCATAAATCCTCCTTTGCTTCGTTTTTTAATGCACCATTAATTTACACTGAGATCTACAGTGGCTGCAGATGGTTTTTACTGTGTTTTGGTTGATTATACAACATTTTTCTAGAGGAAAGAAGATATGGGCCAAGCCCTTTAGCTCCATTGGTTTCTCTGTTTCATTCTTGAACTCATTCTCAGCATGTTTGTGCGCACAAGTTATAAATTACATGGATAATTATCAGGAAACTCCCTCATTGAGTTAGACCATGGTGTTTGTGAATATATCCATCTGTTTTTGTGTGGTTACTTGAGTGTGGGTGATGCTCTGTCAGGGGGAACTACCCAGCATAATCCCTGCTGTCAGATTAAAGATCAATTAAGGTAAACCAGAGACTGTCTGGTATCATGACATCATAGGGGTTTCTTGAATGGTAAAGGAGGAGAATGGAGTAGAAGAGAAAAAAAAAAAGGAGATGATGAAGAAGATAAGCACAAACTGTTGCTGTGCTATTTGTTCTTTGGTCATTAAATAACTTTTATGGCATAGCCCTTTATTATGTGCTTCATACATAAATGTAATCTGACAGATATAGCTTTTGTATTTGTATTATGTCACATTTCCAACAAAGTGAGTGAACTATGTCATTCTTAAAGTCTCAGGTCCGGTTTGATGACATTCTAGGTAAGACCTTAGAACTTTTTTTTCTCCAATGTGTCAAAGTTATTTAATTTTGTTTTGGGGTGATTTTTTTACTCAGTTTTAGGATGTGTGTCTAACATGAACAGTGCTCCACGTGTGGTAGGTCCATATGTTTTATTCGTATGTGATTCATTACCAGAAACGAGGTTTGCGGTTGCGTCCAGCCATAATGGGTTCCACTTGCAATTTAACAGATTTTCTAATTGGCTCTCTAAAATAGTGGTGTGATGAATTGGAGTTTAAGAGACATGGTGGCATGTTCCAAGAGATCTGCCATGCTGCCGGCAGACTAGGGCTGGCCACACAAATGAAATATACTTCATATTGTAGGTCTAACAAACCAACACACACAAAATGAGAAACATAAACATACTCACGTAATTTGTCACGAGTGTTCATAAAATTACTATTTCAAAGTGAATAAACCTTGTATGTATTTGTATGAAAACAATTCCAATGACAATAAAATGGTCAGTCATGCAGTAAAAATTCTCCATTAAGGATGTAAAGAAACATAAAGTTGCACATAAATCTAACAATTGCACTGCAATGCAAACAGGTTTGGCCAACTTAATTCAATCAAGAAGAATTCACTTGAAACATAATACATGCCTATACTCAAGGGAGCTCATCACTTGAGATTTGTGTTTGACAGCATTCACCACCACCACCAAAACATTAAAATAGTTGTCACTCTAAACAGTAACTTTAAAGATATAAACAAACTGATGCTATACAAATTTTAAATTAGGTGAGACACTTATTGCCATGGCAACAATGCAAATTTCTCACACACTTTTTATAATTTTGGCAGCACAGCAGCATGACTGAGCCAGTGTTACCACAGAGTTCAGTAAGACACAATGAGAGAGAAAAAGTGGGACAGCTGACTGGATTGGTGTTTGGGGATGTGCCTGTGTTCAGTCGATCTGAAAAGGCACAACTGAAATGTGTTGGAAACAAGTGGGAGATATCTAGAAAAAAAACAACCCAAAAACCTGATGCGATGTCTCTGCATGCAAGCCTTTTTGACATTGCAGTCATTTCATATTGATATCGTAAATGTGTGACATCCTGGAATACATATGAGTGGTTATCCCAAAAAATCAGTTATGGGGCAATTTGGAAACTCAGCATGAAGGCCTGGGATGTGGTTGTATAGCCAGAGACAGAGAGAGGAAGAAGAACAGAGGCAGCAGTGAATAAATGATGGGAGTGGAGAGACAGAGGTTGTGTGACACACACAGACACACTCAAATGAGTAATTGTGGGTGTGCATGAGAGAGAGCAATCGACCAAGAAAAAGAAAAAGGAGGACAGAGTGAAAGTACACCAAACTCAATTAACAGCCAGAGCTATATATCACTGCCAGCTAAACGACCTCCTGAAAAAAAAAAAAAAAAGAAATGATCAGGACAGCAACTGCATGGCCATTACATGAAAATGACTGATTTCGCAATATCTCAGTAGTATGTTGGAGAGAAAAAGAAAGACAGGGGCGGCTAGATAAACTAAGAGGGAGAAAGAGGTGTAGAAATGACAGACACAAAGTCTGGAGAAAGAAAGCTGTGTGCACAAGTTTTCGGTCACCAGACCTTAATTGAAGCAATTGTTTGACAACAGGGAATCCCACAGGTTATAATGACATCAAATAGTGCACACCTGTGCTTTGTTGTTCTGGCACACATGGGAAATGCAGATCCTTGCCATGAGGGGGAAAAGGAACAAAACCCCAGTTCAAGACTAAGCGTCTACAGCCCATGCCAGCAACTCTGTGAGGATGCCCTTAGGCTCAGTGGTACTTTGAGCTAACGACTAATGTCATGCTAACATGCTCACAATGATGATGCTAATATGCTGATTTTTAGCAAATAAACCAATTACAATGATCACCATCTAGAGTGTGCTAGTGTGCTAATATTTGCCAATCAGCACCAAACATAACATACCGCTGAGGGTGATGCAAATACCCAATGCTGAAAAAAGAAATAACCTCATGATTATTGCATGGAATTTTAAGTAAATGACCACAGCAAGTTGTGTTGCTTTCTTTGAAAACAGGGAAAAATGGCAATAAGCATATTGACAGTAAGTGTTCCACCAATTATAAGACATTAGTAGTAGTAGTAGTAGTAGTACATTAGTAGACATAAGACATTTTTTTTAAGATAGGGAAAAGTGTTGAAGAAAAGTATAATTATCATAAATATATATTTTATATGTTATATGTTTTAAGCACTTCCCAGGTTATTTCCTTTTTTATTTTATTATTTATTTTATTTTATATTTTATACATTTTTTTGGATAATTTCAGGGTCATTTCTTCTTAGATAGCCCTTTTCCCATGTTTTTAAAGAAATCAAGTAAATTTGCTCAGGTTTGAAAGGCTAAACCTGTAAAATAGTCAGGGGGTCACTTAAGTTACTTAAAATAAAAAATATGTAAAAAAAAAATATCCAAAAAAAAATGTACTGGATGGATTGCCGTGCAATTCTGTACAAGGTGGAAATCCCATTGACTGAAAAAAAAAGCTGTAGTGTAAACATGCCTGTCTCCCCCCTCCATGTCAGGTGTTTGACACAGTCTTCCATTCAACCAAAGCACTCTGGGAAAACACAGGACACAGTGGCAGTGGACTGAATGAAATATGATAATAGGCTGATGCCAGACAGCCAGGCATACCATTACACAGTTGTGAACACACACACATGCCGGCGTCAAGTGGCACAAAGTTGAGACAGAGAGAAAGAAAAGGGTACGCTGGGAATAGACTGACCCACTAAATGTCATTTTGCGTCTGAATGGAGTGACACACTGAACAAGATTGATGTCACCAGACAGACATTTTGTGTCTGATCTGAGGCATCTGCACTGAGGGCTGTGTTGCAAATTGGATAAGTTACAAAATGGCACTGAGACAGATATTTTGCATCAGACATGAACGTGTTGAACTGAGGGACGTCCTTTCTAAGTAGATTGCGATGTAAGTGGGGGGGGGGGGCACACAATACTGGGTCGATAGGGACATATATACACTATTAAAGGCATGTTTCTCAATAGGATAGGTAGAAAATAGGCGTTAAGACATGGGACTGTGGGCTTTTGGGTATTGCAGATTCTAGTTCCTTTAAGTGACATATGTTTTTCTGATGAAACTGTCAGTCAAGGTGATTTGGGGTGAAAGACTTCTTGGTGCTCAATGGGACCTACTGAGAAACCAATTTAAGTAATGGGACAAAGATTGGAGTTTAGGGTATTATGTTCGCTCGTTTCACTTTGGTACACTTTTTTGAATGGGCCAGTGGTAAAATGTTCAAATGTGGAGAACTTAGGAACAGATACAGTTGAAATGGGGCCAGTAGGCACAATGAAGTATGCTTTTGGGTTGTGTATAAACTGTTTTATGGCTTGTCTGAAAGCAATAATCATAGTTTTATGTTTTTTAAATTATTTTTTTTATACATATTACACCAATTGTTAACTGAAAACTTTAAGGTCAGTGATGTATTCAAGCAGAGTGAGCCCCAGCCGGTGTCTGATTAAAACTAATTTAACTTCAAGGGATACAACAGGAAGAAGTCCAGCAACATGAGTCTTCCTTAATGGAAACTAAAAGTGCTTTTTGAAAACAATATACATGCAAACTGTCACCTTGAAATATTAGATTACTGTTATACCAATCTAAACTGTCATCTGGTTTAACCTCAACCTTCACCTTCAGTATTTTTGATGTTGGCAGGCATTGGAAGAGCTTTGAGATAAAAGGGAGATTAAAGAACCATAGTTTTGAATGCCTTGTTTGTAACTGTGCAATGAATTAACCACTGGCTAATGGAGCTCTCTAAAAAAATGTCAGTTAAGCTTATGTATTTTTAACAGCAGGAACAACATTTCAAATAAATTCCTATAATAACACATAAATATAAGTTCTTTTGAGTGGATGTTTAGATTTAATGAACTGATGGAGAAGGTGTTAACACACTATAAAGCAGCTGTGAAAAGTAAGAATCACTAATTTATTAATAAATGCAGACTGCTCTACCTTTACCCTCATTAGATGTTCATTTCTGATGCCAATTAAAACACATCTACTGCAGAGTGATACATTAAATTAAAATTTTAGTTATTATTCAATGAATGTTGCACATTGGCTCCTGAGTTTAGTTTGTTCTCAGTGCAATCGGATGATTTTAACAATAGCAGACATCTCAGAACTATGTCTGTTTTGGCTGCAACATCACAGCTTAACACACATTGCTGGTCTTTATCTGGAAGAACCTCCGACTTGTGCGCATTGGTCCTCCCACCTGTGCACCTAAAGCTGGTTACCTTTATACCACACAGCTGGGTAAAGCAAATTTCAAGGTCAGGTAAATACCAAACTGCATGAAGTGCTATTGTGCTCGCCACTGCATGTCTGAAAAAATATAGATCTCTCACATAATTTATTTCTTCCAGGCATGAAGCACAGTGGACCTAAACTGACTATGAATACATACGTATTACCTTCTTGAACACACCAACAAACAATTGTGCTGCAAGAGCCAAGAGACAATGAGATGAATGGCAATAACACACACAAACATAGATAGATAGATAGATAGATAGACAGATAGATAAGAATGACACTACAAGCACTGGCAATGCTGTTTTTTGGGGGTTTTTTTAATCTGAAAGTTTTACTGAATTTGGCATGACAGCAATATATATTAATAAGTGCATCACTAATCGCGTCAGATATTTTTTGTGAGCCAGATGGACCAAAGGATGTGTTATGGATATTCTGCTATTATGAATCTAATTTTTAATACTCAGACACTTGAAGTTTGGTGTCAATTTATTTTGATAATGGCAATTATCAGTAAATAAAGGCCATTTTATGCAATAACTTCGCTGAATCTAAAATGTCACTTTGAGAGCAATGTTTGGAATAGACCTGCTGTGACTTTGCAGTCTGGCAAAGAGAGACAGACATAACGTACATTTATTTACGAGCAGGAGTCGTACAGAGAGACAGACATTTGTCAGAGAAATTTACCTGTCAGACTGTAGACACCCAAACAATCTGTGGTTTTGTAAATGGAGTGAACACAGCAACTTATCAAGATTGCTGCAGCACTTTTGACAAAAGGTTAAGTGAGACAAGGTACGGTAAGTGTGAAGAAAGCAAGAGACTGTTTCCCCAAAGTAAAAGCTGTTGTAATGATGATCTGATCCATTTGTTTTTTCTTCACCCCATTAAGCCCTATTTATACAGATCAAAGTCTTTTTTTTTCACAGACCCATTAGTTGGGCTCACCTATCTCTGTCAGAGTTTCAGATATTTACTCTACCTGTTCATGATTCATTTATTCACTTTGGTTGTTTGTACATTATGTCTAAATTTGTCATTTCAGACCCTGCCACTCTTACTTTGCCTGCCCTCTCATTACTAAAAGCACTTCACCTGTTCACCCTCCTCACCTGTTCTCCATTATCTCGTTAGCTTCCTTTTATTCTCAGCAGTTCACTTCCACCAGCTCTACCTGCCAGATTGTCTTTGTTCTATGTTTCTGCCTTAGCTTTCCAGTGCAATAATTATGACTCATCTGTATTTTGATCCAGAGTATTTTGGATTCTGCTTCAGCCTGACCCCTTCCAACTTGACCCCCTTCTTTCTTTTTTTATGTTTACCTGCATCTTTGCTGGATCCTTTTTCTTCAATGTAAAAAAGTATTTTTACATCTTACTCCTAAGTTGTGCTCTTGTGCTCTCACAGTGCAGCTGTGATGACTTCGGTCTGTTTCAACCGACCATCTGCAGAGTGATCACACAAACAATTACAACTCCTTCACGGCCTCATATTGTGATGCCTTTTGTAATTTTCACTCAGTCCACACCTGCAGGTTAATAAAAGGACAATCATGGACCAAGGGGGCTTCCTCTATGTTATTGGCATAACTGACTGGGACACACTTGTGCATTATTGCAACATCAGAAAACTGAGACACTTTTGTCATCAGACTAAGGTACCACAGCATAAGCGCTCCAATTATTTCAGTACGGACAAGATTTTTGACATTTTTTGCAAAATGGCATGGCTCAACACATGATGCCAGAATACTGTCTGAGAGCTGCCTGAGACAGCATTTTTGAGGGACATCTTATGCCAGCCAGTTGCCACTTGTTCAGGAATAGTGGCCATCCATGCAAGGGTTTCATGTTGCAACAGACAGTGGGATTGAACTGCATAGACGGTACACCAACTGTAAAACAAAACCACAATTTAAACATGTCTGAGGAAAGCAACCATTAAACAGCAAGGCTATCAAGAGATAAGATGATAAATGTCCTATATATGCCCTATACCTTAAATAAAGTTTGTTCACCTGCCTATTAGTTGATGAAAATCAACTTCCAACTTTTGTTGAATTTATATCATCTGAATCATTGCACTGTCTGTGCCTTTCTTCAGCCCGATGATGCTTACTTCTGACTGTCCAAAAACTATAAATACAGCCTCTGCTACCTGAAACCATTGTTTAGCAGGTGGTCCACCACCTTTAAACAATCCAGTACATAGCCACATATATTTGCGTTTGAGTTAACTTTGCCAGCAGTTGTAAGTTATGGTAAAGCACTCACCTGAGCGTGAATAATCCTGTGTGCTGCAATCCCCCATTGCGCTTTAGACTGCCACACATGCCATTGTGTTTTACACTCCTAAGTAATGTACCAAAATGTGTACAAATCTCATGTAATCATGAGTCAGTAATTCATGTATAACCCATGTATTTTGGAAGACTGTAATCACATGACAAATGTGCTGACAGGAATAATGAAGTAGTCCACCTGAGGCATGCTGGAGTGGTGGATGGGCCACAAAAGACAGGAGATTTTCCCAGGATGGAATGGAGTGATGATTGGAACTGTGCGAAATCAAGTCCACTTTGAGTCATGTCACTGTATAATGTCACCATATTTCTGTTCCTGAACCTAACCAAAGTAATCTTACCTACAGAAGTACATAACTTTACTTTAAGTATGCAACGCCATTCCTGGGGCACTTCTTTGTGAGAAGTCATATTAAGAGTTGTAGGAGGATATGTTGAGAAATGATCTCACTATGCTCCTTACTGTTTGATGCTGAAAGTTAATACAAAATATTCCACAGCCAAGATTGAGTTCCTGCCATAAAAAGTGTGTAGGGTACATTGGTGAGAGGTAATGAGTACATTGATGGGTTTATCTGATGTTTTTACAGCAGGTAGACACATGTGGTAGTGGATGTGGATGAAAGATACACAATTTTGCCAGTGCTGACATGTGTTTCTGGCTGTTTCAGTCTCATCACTAAGTATTTTAATCTCTTCGGTGCCTGAGGACTAATGTGAGCCTCTTTGGCAGGGGGAATTTGTTCAACAACTAAGTTGCAGTAAGCAGAAGCCATTAAATCTGCTTCTTCCACTATGTGAACAGACTAGAGCATAACTCTAAGTGCATACCAAGAGATCTCCTGGTCAACAAGAGTGAGGAGCAGTGGTGCAGATGAGGGGTAAAGAGATGGGTTGAAGAATTGCACAAGAAAGGCTGTGAGCAGACTGCATCTGGGACAAGCCGAAACAGACAATAAGTCAGTGCCAGTGGGATTAGAGGAGGAGACAGAGAGTAAATTGGGGGGAAGTGAAAGGGTGGCTAGGGGAAGAAGCTTTGGATGTTGTCAGGCTTTTTCTCAAAGTAGGTGCCAAAGTGTTTGGCAGAAAGTGAGGCGTGAGGAATAGGCTGGTTTAGAGGCGCAGGATTGGATTTAGAGAGGATGGGAGTGGTGAAATGTTGATTGCAGAGGTAACTTTCGACATGGCATCGACTGTGATGTCTTAAGCGGCAGAGACGGATGCAGAGAAGGACAAGGGAGATTGCAAGTAGAGGAGGTTCTCTGTCAAACCATCTTCTCTCTACTGCCCTGCAACCCTGAGGAGGTACCAACATGGTGAGGTGTAGGGGAGGGTGATAGAAAAGGTGAATGACAGAGGAGACAGCAGATCTGTGACAAAGAGCAGAGTCAGTCGAGGAACTATTCAAGTTTGCGCCAGTTAAGAGGCTGTTTACAGCGTTAGATTGAAAGATCATTTATTACTTACTGCAATGCAAAATTAGTTCAACAGAACTACCTTTGCTCTCCCAACACCCTTTACTATACTATATACTATACTATATATTCTTTTAGGAGACAGGGTGAAATCAGAATGTTCAGAAGTTATAGGATACAATGACAGGAAGGATAGCATTTCAAAGGATACCAACCCTAACCTTGGGCTTTTTATCATAGTACTGTGGGTACATGTACATGAACAGGCTGTTCTTATGCACTGTTCGTATGTATACTTATGACGAGTAATGCACTACAATTTGTATATTACACAAATAATCATGAGCCAGTAATTTGTGTGTAACCCACATAACCAGGAAGGCCAGATGATATGACCAATGGACTGATGGGAGTAAAGAAGGCAGTGGTATACTGGCTCAAAGTTTGTACAAAAAGGTAGGTTGGGTGGGTCAAAGGACATAGGACTTTCCCCCAGGAGAACTGCCTAAACCTAAACTACGTAACTCTGCGTAAGTGTGTAACTTTATTGTAACTATGTAACACTATTGTCGGATGCTAATTCATTATCATAATTTCTGGCACAATAATTTATTAGATGTAATACCAATAGTAATCTTCCCTTCTTCTTACCAGCATTCAGATCTTGCAGCTCAAAATCTTGAGGCAGCAATGAAGAGCAGTAGCATTGGAGAGGTTATAGTGAAAAGAGTTGGTTTTGCAACAGCTGAGTGACTATTCTCAAACATGATTTGAGGGCATTTAGATTTATTTTTTATTAACTTCTTCTTCTTCTTCAGCTGATTTAAGCCACTACTCAACTAAATTACACCAAACAAGTAAGGAACACCAGACACAGTTCTTAAAGTGCCTTTTAAATATTACACATACTATTTGCATACACCGCATCTGAAGTGAATATTAAATCACTGATACTAGATTAAAAAACATAGGCTTTGTTCATTTTTGCACATAACAACAACACAAACTTGCTGTGTAATCCTTTGTACTTAACTTTTGCTTTACTCTGATGTTTTGGAAGTTGCAAGAGGGAAATGCAGAGATGAAAATGGACATCCAAAGAAATAAAACAAAATAAATAAAAAATAAATACTGACATATTAATAAAGTCTTGTAGTTATTTGTAAGAAATTATAAAGCCTTTTTCAAACAATTATCTATGTCTTTCCATAAAGCAGACGTCTCCAAGCGATGTTTTTAAGATGTTTATTAATGCCATTTTCATAACAAAAGTTACTCAGGGCTGGAAGGTTTTGAATGAATTCACTCAGCTTCTTGCCCACTGTGCACTTCACCATGCCCCATGACACAAAGTCACAACAGTTGGTTAACATGACTGTGGAAATCTGATTTGCTGTCGCTGCTGTGACCATGAAAGGCTCAGCTGTCCCCAACTGTCCCCAACTGTCCTCGGCCAATAGTTTTGTTGACTTGCCAGTCAGTCCATCGACTGTCTTTCCCAAGCTATTCATCTTCTCTTCACTAAATGGAATTGTGCAGACTGGTTAACTGTGTTATTCACTGTTTGAATGAACAGTGTCTGGAAGGTCTGAATCATTACGAAAGACCCACTGGACCAATAATGTTCTGGATTGCAATCTCATCAAATTTGAAGTGAAGAAAAATGTGTTAATTCAGAGAAATTATGTTCTGTAGTCTAATGAATTGACATGCAGGATCCTAGTCAGATTATTAAAGTAATCCCCTGAACAATATAATGCAGTTGTATCAATAGATTTGCAATGAATACCTCTTGTGAAGCATTTTTGATTATATTATTATATAAGGAATTATTAAACATGGATAAATTCACAAGAGAAAAACATGCACTGCAGAAAAAGTGTAATTAATCTGATATCATGTAGAGCCAACAGAAGGCAGACATGTGTAGCCTTTCAGCAGGTTTATTGTATTGCCCACATTTTCCCCAGAAGTTCCTCTCCCACGTCTTTCCCACGCTTCTGCAGGCATATATCGTCGTTTATTACATATTAACCATCCATAAGATCACACTTCTTCCTTTTTGATAAGCTATGCAGCATTTCTTACCAGGCTTGCCTTGAAATTTGCCTTTGCTTCTGCTAGTTTTACAGCATGAGCTTATTTCTTTCTAATTTAGTGAACAGCCACTCTTTACTGTAATATTAAAAATGTACATCTTTATTACTTGTGAGTTCTTTTCTGTCAGGATTGCACAAACAGAAGGAGGAAATTAAAGTACCACTCAAAAAGGATTTATTATATAATTTCACTATGAACTAAATTATTCTGGAGTAAAATTAGATAACTGGACGACTGAGGCCCTTTTGTACCTGTTCTTTTTTTAATACAGTAGGCTTTTCTAGCAATGAATTGATTACTCTTCACTCTTCACTTTGAGGTAAGAAGAAGCAACACAGAGTTAGCATTCATGTGTACATCGGTTACCAGGACAGGGTTTGTGCGAGAATCATCAAATTTGATGCTTTTTGTGACCATTGTAATTACATTAAATTATGCCTTATATGGCATTTTTGAGCCCTGACTGGTTTAACAAGCTCTCATCCCAACTCATCAAATTTCACTTCAGTTTTCACAGGAAATGTACAGTTTCTGCTCATTGGAGACATATAGTCTTTTTCAAAATATATTCCCTTCATATTTATGTTTATTTCCCTATGCAACATAAGCAAATTGTTAGATTTAGGAAACAAAAGCATATGGTGAGGTTAAGAAAAAGCATCAGAATTTGGCTCAATATTCATACAAGAAGCAAACAGCAGGCTCCCGGGTGAAAGTCCAGGGTTTGCTGGACCCATCCACCACCTCTGACGCCAACCATGTAGGGAATTTCCCGCTCCTGTTGGTGTTAACAGCTATCCAGCAGTGTATCATATCACCGCAACAGATGGCTTTGTATGTCGGTGTCTGGTGTCGAAAATCACTGACCAATTGGCAGCATTTGACAAGTTAGATACATAAGCAATATGTGAAGACTAAAGCTCTGTCCATGTGAAAGTTATGAGAAATTTTGCAGTTTTTAACCCTTTAAAATGTGCTCTCATTTTACATAAATGAAATGATATCACAACAGTTATCATTATTATTATTTTTTTATGTATTCATATATTTCTCAAAAGAACCTAATATGAACCTAAATCTTAAGTTAAAATATGCATATATCCAACCCATCATCATACTGAACGCTCTGCAGTCCTTGAAGACAATTTTAATTACACTTAAAAACTGAATTAGGAAAAAAAATAAATCTAACTCCTTCCTCCAACACCAGACCTGTGTAATAAATTGTTCCTCCTGCATTCAATGGGAGTAGTAAAGTGGCTGACAAGTTGAACTTTCTTTTGGACTCCATCACTGACGTGGGTCATTGAGGTTTGTGGAGCTATTAAGAAGGGACAGAGGGATTACGGATGATTTTAGCACCACCCGTGTCTTTATGAATGATGACTACTTCTTTCTTTAACACACACTTTTTACTCATTTGGATACTGAGACACAGGCATGCACAAAAGCGCTTTAACACACACTCCTTCACTCTTTCTGTCAAACACTTCTCAATGCCTGTTTTCCCTCCTTTCCCATACTTGAATTTAACTGGCATGAGAAATGCTGTGGTAAAAGTGGTGGACTTGGTCTAACTGACTGTATTAAACCACAAGCCGCACTGATTAGAACCAGATGATAGGCGTGGCTCTTAAATATCTCTTCATAAAACCCATGAAATAAAATGGAAACCCAGTGTACTAAATCAGCTCTATGTGACTACCAGTCATCCGTCTTTATGTGGGAGGAAGTTTAAGATCACCACTGATCTTGTGTTGAACTGCAATATAATCCTTGGTAATAAATCACATTCACAGACTGGATGTGACCGAAGTCACTTGTGTGATTGGTGGCTTGGCCTTCATAAAACAGCGAGTTCAAATCAACCATTGGTCTTCCATTGATGAGAGATGTAATCTGTGATGATAAATCGCCTCTCTTTTATCTTGTTTGGGGACATAAAGCAGTCCACTCCCATGAATATTGGCAAGGTGCTTTGGTAGTTGCTTTGCTCTTTAAATTCAGGACTGGCTTTTGGATTTAATAATCAGGATTGCTGTCCATATATTTAGGATTTTTTTTTTATTATTCTTACCTTGACTAGATTTTGTTAGGATTTTAATGCCACACTGGACAGCTGGAACTAATATTTAATCTACTGAATGAAAATGATTAAAAACACTCATAAATCATAGTGTAACCCTAACCCTGGCCCGTGAAGCGACAAGGATTATTATGATGTAACTAACTTGGACTGTGACACAAAGATGGTGTAATAATGACAGGGAAATCTGCATGAATTATTACAACCCAGCTTTGTTCTTCTGTCCTGATTGAGCCAAAGGGGTTTTGATTTACGTATTTGCCAATTGCATTGTGTCAGTGGAAAAAGAAAACCTATCTCAGAACTAAACATGGAGAATCAGCATTCAGTTTCTATGCTCCGTATATCTGGAACAAACTACCAGAAAATATCAGGTCTGCTGAGAGTCTGAGTTCTTTTAAGTCAAGGTTAAAGACTCACCTGTTCACTGCTGCCTTTGACTAAAAGGCTTTTTACTTTTTAAATTTTATATTTTACTTCGAAACTCTGCACTGCAACTCTTATTTTAATATATGTGTTTTTATATTTTTGGGTTTTATCTGTTGTTTTCCTACTTGCTGTTTTTTACATGCTTCTTTTATAATGTTTTAAATGTGTTTCCTTTCCCCCTGTTGTTGTATTTCAATGTTCTGTGTGAAGCACCTTGAATTGCCTTGTTGCTGAAATGTGCTATACAAATAAACTTGCCTTGCCTTGCCTATCTACTCATTTAACATTCCAGAGTTCCTCAAGGTAAACACTGATATTATCTCCTGTCTCCCACTTAATTCCATTACTTCTAAAAGCAATAGTTTCTTCTATTGCTACCTTGCAATCTTTACTGGAGTTCAATGACTTGAATGACCTTGCTCTTCTCAAGGAATGTCTCTGTGCTACCAGAACATATTTCGCTACTCAGTAAGAATGAATCAAATGTTTTGGGTTTTTTTTTTTGCTTTCGTTCAGTTGCACAATGTAAGTGTTCTGTCCAGGGTCAAACATTACATTAGAGACATCTACAAGGTTGTCAATAAGATGAAAAGCTTGATAGTACCTAAGACCATGTATTGACACTGGCAACCAAATCTAACTCCGGTTTAGGCATGAAAACAGTTGCAACTGCAATCCTCCAAATACGCAGAATCACTTTAACCACAAACTATACTTTAATAGTAAACATAACTTTTACCAGTCAAAATTTGTACACTGAAGTTCTATTTTCTTTTGTGCAGAGACATATCTGGCAGAGCAGCTTTAGGGAAAAGTAACAGATTGTCCTTGTTATACTTTAGGGCAATATTGTTGGACTGTGGGGCGAGCCCTCCTTGCTGTTTTACCCTGTGTTATCACTACCATCTTATCAACCTTATGTAATTCCTTGATGGCAGATGACTTGCTTATCATGGGGGTGAGTCCAAAAGAGCAAGGAATGGGACCTAAATGCAGACAGGAACAGTTAAGGGACCTAATGATCAAAATAGAGGTAGACTACATGAGCTTACTGGCATGGGCAGAAAAAGTCTAAACAGAAGGAAGAGGGTCTAAACAGGAAAGGGAGGGCAGAAAAAAGGTCTAGGCATGTAGATACCAGTTCTGGTTAGTTTCAGGTTCCAGGGTTCCGTTTTCACCATAGAGGTGCAGATGGCTCAAACGCAAGGCAGAATGCAGCAGAGACAATCTGGCAGCCAACGGGGAAAAAGAGGGCAGGCATAAGTACTAACAGGGCTGATAAAAGTGGAAACAGGTGAGCAGGTAAACGAGTAACTGGGGCTTTTGGTAAAGTATGAGGGTAACTGGTGATCAGGTAAGAAAAACACTCATGGAGAAACAACTTCTTTTGCTCTTTAGTGCTGTGCATGTCATACACATCAAATAATTTTAGCAATCTTTCATGTCTCATGTCATAAGTTATTTTTTTCCACTCATTTGCATTCTCTCTGACATATGCTGCATTTTATTTTGTATTCCCAGAGTTAAGTATTTTTGTGGACATAAAGAAATGTTAAAAAGTCATATTTCTTGGGAAGAGTTTGATATATGTATATGTATTGTAGAATATTACTTGGATGTCCAGCTAATCAATACATTAAATGTGGTATCTTCTAAATATTTTGAATTCTGGAGATATTTTTGGTTTGTTTTTAGAAATTAACCAAAGACTTAAATTCTGTGTATCCATTTGGGACATATTTTATACGTATAGATTTTAGCTCTGTTACCCCAGTTGTGACACAATTAAGTATATAATGCTGGATGTTAATGATGACAAGGGGCTCACACCTTACCCTCCATTTGCTCCGAGCATGTAACTGCTAAGTCACGATGATACTGTAAAATCGCAATTCGAGAACATTTTCTTTCACCATGGTTTATTTTACATTTTAGCAATACTGGATTCCCTTAAAAAACAACAACAACAAAAAAAAAAAAACAGGTCTGAGAAGAACTGATCTGAACTATCACAAAGACTATTCCCTGTGTGTCTCCCACCATTTCTGTTTGAGACTATTTGCATGAAGCCAGGAATTCCTGAGGGATTTGCCTGTCTGTGGAGGGAGGACATAAGTCTGAGATCACATAGAAATCCCTGACTTGCATACAATCTGCAAAGCCTCTGTACGCATGCCTTCCCTGATTCTCTTTTTCATTTGCTCAGGCATTCTTAGTATTTTTTGACTTCTTCAATCATTTCAGTAGAGCATGTACAGCACAAGCAGGTAGCCTTTCGTCAAAACTCTTTGACCCTTTTTTGTGATTGACTAAAATCTTTAATGTGTGTCTGATTAATGATATATATTTTACTGGTAGCTGTTCTTTACATTTTGAGAACATTTAAAATAGTTTCTGCTACACTAGACTTTCACATTTAACCAGAACCAGGAATGTAAGCATTCATCTTTTAGAGTTGTCTAGATGCTAAAATGTTGGTACATATAAATCAGTGATTATCCCTGCTAACCAGTTTCAACAAGAGTTTTAATTATTTCATGCACATTGGACAGCTGGTAGCTTCTACTTTTATTGAAGGACTACTTGAGTGTTGACATCTGGTAGTTGGTCTAAAATAGAAAAGCAAAGCTGCTCATGGGAACTCAGCAGACATATTCTATTGGCATCCCTGCAGGATTTGTTGATATGCCAATGATACAAACACATTGGAACAATTTTAACTGAATACAACAGTTTAATATGGGTTTAGGTATTAGTATCCATATTTAACATATCGTTATACAATGGTTCATGATGATATCTAAGGAGTTAAAGCCCCACAAATTAATCTCTGTACTGAGCTTAAAGGTCAAATTTAAGGATAAATTATTTAGATTAGGTTTAGGCAAGTCAGATTACTTTGGTTAGGTCTGGGAAATGAAACATGGTGACGACACACCATAAAATAACACAAAGTTCACTTGGTTTCACATGGGTCCGAACTATGGTCTCTAGGGGCAAAGTCCTGTTTTCCCAGTTGGCACTGGATGTCAGGAAGATATTTGACTCTCACATCAGAAAGACATTACCTTTAGGTTGGAATGAAAATTGCGTTAAAGATATCTTAAAAGTCTAAAGCCATCACCTTTAAGTTGTGTGGACGATAACATTATGAAATTTTGGAGTCAGTGGGATTCGTTTTGCATACCATACGACTAAACATTGTCCTGACGTTGAACTTTGGTCATCATGAGTCACAACTCAACCAAATACAAACATCTAATAACATTTCAGTTAGGACCACTTAGTCAAGAAAAACACTTCTTAGCAGCTTTTAGATTTAGCTTATTGCAGTTATTAGTATTTGGCGGTATGGCTCTGTTCTGGGGACCCCCTGCCCTTCCACGCGCTTATGTGGAAAGCGTTAAACAGGAACAGCACATGTTCCTGAGGCAGGGAGAGCATCAGCAGCAAAAAGAAAACATCAAAAAAAAAAAAAAAACACAGAGCAGGCACAAATGACACAATGTCAAAGATCAACTTAGAACGGCACAAAGGAGGAGGTGTGGAGGAGGAGGGCGCAAAAGTGGCATGCGGAGGGAATATTGAAGAGCAGTCGGGCTAGAGCAGCTTAAATAAGGCGGTGTGAGTGAGTTAAGCGAATCAGATGCTTAGAGGGGAATCAGCTGGCCATCAGCTGATGATGCTTGCATGATATCAGCTAATATCAATAGTAGCAGCGCTTGACCTGCCTGAACTAACGCTATTCTATATTAGTAGCCAGCTTGGTTGTGACCCATCCACCACCTCAAGGCACCCCGTAATTCCTTTTTACTTCCCTCAGGGCATTAGTCTTATGATTGCAGCCTTCCTGATTACATGGGTTATACACAAGTTGCACTGCATTGCTTTTTTTGTAGAAATATGTACAAACAGTGCAAATGAACAGTGTGTCACAGTGGGTTAAGACCTAATGATTATGATCAACATAACATGCATAACAGCAGCAATGCTACTATGTAAGAAATATTTAGCAGAATTGTCATAATAGTTATGTTCAAGTCATGATTGATTTTTTTTTCTTAAATGTGCAGCCAATATCTATTCTCATATCTTTACAAAAGGGACATGTAAGAAAAAGAAAAAAAAAAATCAAACCCAAACTCTATGCTGTCAGATAACACTTTTTTACTCACAATTTTGCCTCCCAACTTTTAAAATGTGAATAGGTGCATCACAATTCATTCCATCTACTATTTTTTTGCTGAAGAAAACCTTTTAAAATGATTCACTTCTAAAGGAATGTGCCAGTGTCAGCTGAAAAGGTTGCAAGATTTTTATTGTCCAGGGACAAATTACACAGCTTAGAACTTTTAATGTCTCTACTGTGTTTTAATTAAACATTTTAATTTTCTCTCCCATTAATAAGGCTATGTAATGAATTGAGTCAGGTCTGTGCCATAGATTGCTACATTAATCACTTCAGTCATAATCAAGTAGAATGAATGATAATGACACCCTAAAATGTCTTTCCACTTAATTACAGATCACCTCTGACACAATAAAAACATCACTGAAAGGGCTAAAACTCTCACTAAACACCAAATATGAGGCAAAACACGTATCATACATTGTTCACATCCAAAGTTGTTATTTTTGAATGGAGTGCTGTCACTGGCTCAGACAGAGAGCTTGAGCATTTACAGGTGGAATTACCCTGGCTTCTGTGTACTTTGTTTGTGAAAACTGTGATTTTTTTTTTCCCTACCCAAGCGATCTTAGCAGCAGGAATGGAGTCCATGCTGCTCACATCCCCACGGAGGTGCATAAAAGCACAAAAACTCTTTCAGTACCCACAGAGCAATGGTTATGAATGTGAATTAATTAAACTACTCTACAACTATACAAAACATCAATGAACATAAAGCCTGGTTGGCTGTTGGGCTCAATACAAATCCAGCTGTGCCTTGGATGTCCAGCTAATCAAGCAGACAAAGGTAAAACAACCAGAGGATAATTTAAACGTGTTGCAAAACATGTCAAAATTACACACGGCGTAAATACTCCTTATTTAACTCATCCCTACAAAACAAATCCTATAGCTCAGTCATCCATTCAATAACTTTATCGATCTTTGTCTTTCTGCTAACTTCAGGGTAAGGGTCACAAACAGAACAGCACGTTGGGAACAGGCAAGGGTTCAAAGAATCTATGCTTTCTCCAGGGTTTTTCCAGCCAGCTCTCATTCTGAGGTCATCAGATACAGATACTTTCAATATCTCGGTGTTTCAAGGCATTGGCCTTGTGTAACACACAGCTGAAACACCTTTTAACATGTACTTGTGTCATGGTTAGTTATAGGCAATTAAACTACTTGGTGAGGTTTAAATATAGCACACCATGCTTTGTTAGATAAGTATGTTTGTTATGCAAAGGAACATTACATTAATATGTTGATTGATTGGTTTCACATGGGACTTGAAGTGTGGTCTGGATTTAAGTCTGTTTGTTTGACCCATCCACCTCCCCTCCCTCCCACCCTATACAGATTTTCTCATTGTTTATTGCACAATAGTCTAAGCATCAAGTATTGCCACTGATGGGTTAAATTTGCAGTTAGTTGAAAGGTCGGTGTGTTTCACAGAGACATTCAAAGCCATTGATATCATGCCAAGGAGCATGATAAAATGTAGTATTTGATGCTTTGAGAATAAGACAGGGCTGGTTTTCCTTTCTGTGGCCTTGTGACTTTGATTTAAAACAAAAGGTTCTTGTATAATTCCAGTAAACTGAGTCCTGATTAACACCAACCACATTTCACAATAGATCATTTGCAAAGCCATCTTGAGCTTGTGCATAGTATACGCGTGGTTACTCTTTGAATGTGCTTTATGTGTGCATGAATGTGTGTTCATTGATGGATTTAGCTCTGTTCTTGTGCATGACACCTCAACGGTAAGTGAATGATAGTTTGAGATATCACCTCAGGACACAGGCTATCCATCACCAAGCACCACATCTACCTGAAAGGAAAAGTCAGCACGCGCACACATACACACACACACAAACATTCACTTTGCACATGTGCTTTTAAATGAATATGCCTGTGTGTCTGATGCGCCTATTAAGAGAAATGAGAGGAAACACTGAGTTGAGTAACAACAAACAGGCAAATGGGAGCTCCTTGCTTGCAAAACATAAAATAATTTATAAAAGCTTCTGAGTCACATATATAAATAAAAGTGCACATAGAGATGAATATCAGACAGGCTGCATCAGAAAAAAAAAAACAAACAAACAAAAAAAAAAAGGAGGATGGATTATACTTTTTGAACTCACACTACAGACTGGTTAGTATTTCTTAAAGCAGGTGTGAAGCATATGTGCATAATGGCGATCAGCTGGTCATCAGCTGTAGCCTTTGTGGTGTTTTCAAGTGCAATTTTAAATCAGAAGACATGAGGTAATGTGAAGCACGCACTGATCAGTCGTCAGTTGATTTTTCTTTGAGGTTGGCATGCTTGTGTCACAATCATATCTTGAAGCAATTTTATTTGATCAGCAGAATATTACTGGTTTTTTAAAACCAGGGTCTCATTTTAATAGTTTTTGCCATTGTTCCAGTCAGATGCAATGTTGTACTTGCCAAATTAATTTCTGAGGTAAGGGATCACAGCAACATCACAACAGAAACATCCAACAGGGCAAGGAACAAACTAGTCACACAGTTTTATAGGTTGTTGACAAGCCAGCCAGAAGTCGTTCTGTGAATTTGGCAGTACATTCAACCAGCTTCATAACTGCAGATTATGTGTAATCACACCAGCCCAGGACATCCACCTGGAAAATTGTTGAGACAAACCAGCAAGACAGCTGTTGCAACAAGTGGTCTGCACAACAGAAGAATTTGGACACAAATTCAGGGAAGCGTATCGTCCTCATTATGCTTATTGTCCTCTCATAACTAATTTTAATGCACAACATCCACTGTCCGTGGCACTTTGGAGATTTGTTCTTTTCATAGATAAATCCCTGTTAACACTGTTATGGTCATGTATTGCATTGTGTGTGCCATTAGTCTGTAAATGCAAACAATGTGAATGGAGTGCCCCGAGGTGGCAGTGGGGCTATGGTATGAGCTGGCATAAGCTACAGACAACAGCCTTTTGATTTTATCGATGGCAGTTTTAATGCACAGAGATACCATAACAAGAGACCTATGTCAAAACATTCATCCACCGGCATCACCTCACATTGCAGCATGATAATGCACTGCACCATGTTGCAAGGATGTGCACACAATTCCTGGAGGCCAAAAACATCCCTGTTCCACCCAACATGCCACATAATTAGCATGTTTGGGATACTCTGAATCAGTGTGTGCAACAGTGCATGATCCAATACCTGCCAATGTCCAGTGAAAGGACATTAACGAGGAACGGGACAACAATTCACACGCCAAAACCCTCAACTCTATGTAAAGATGTATCACACTGCATGAGTGAAGTGGTGATCACAACAGACACCTACTGATTCATTGGGGTATCAATGAAAGGAAAGTGCATCTATGTGGCATTAATCATGTTAAAACCTAACAAATGTTTTTTTTGGTTTTTTTTTTGTTGTTTTTGTTTATTTTGAAATTTCTTTCAAGATATATCTGCACATTTTAGAGTGGCTTCTTATTATGACCACCCCAAGAAATGTGTAGCAATCAAGCTGTTTAATCAGCATCTTTATATGCTACACCTGTTAGGTTGATGGGTTGTCTTAGAAAAGGAGAAATGCTCACTGAACACTAATTTTTTTTAAAAAAAAAAATTGTGATCAATAAATGTGGAAAAAAAAGTATTATATCTTAAACTCACTCAACTGGGAGCAAAAATATACAATTTACAATAGACAGTCTGGATGATGATTTTGCAATTTTCTTCTATTATTTTCCAATTAAGTCTGCATTACCATTTTACGGGTGAAGAACCACAAGTCTGTAGCAACTCACCTTGTTCACAGCAATTAGAAAACATCTTAGGAGTCACATGGCAAAAAAATTGAAGTGCAAACTCACCCATTTGTGTATAAACATATGCACATTTAGACTATGTTTTCCCCTGTCTTAGTTCATTGAAGTGTTGACATTTTACTTGCAACCTCACCTGCAAACACACATGCTTTGTTTCCTTCTGTCACTCCCTGTCTCATCTACCATCTCACAAACACACCTACACACACACACACACACACATAGATACACACACAGATACACAGGCAGACTTATCTCTCTTCATCTATACATCCCAATGTTGGTGCTGTCTGCCTCCCGACACCATGTGAGATTTATTAGATTTCATATCTCAACGCTTTGACCACAAGAGGAAGGATTCAGTTACCCTTTGCACATGTGTATGAGTGAACAATCATGAAAATCAGGTGGCTTGCATACAAACATAGCCATGAAATCATTTGTTCTCTCTCTCAAACATGCACAAAACACACACACACACACACACACACACACACACACAAATAAATCATAGTTCTTTGTGTGTGTGATTGGTGCAGCACAATTTTAAAATGTGTGCCTTCACTGTCTGAGTTTAAGTCTTTAATGTGTTTGTATTCACTAACTTCCGTTTACCTCTGTGGCGTTGTTTGTGTATAAGAAAAAACAAGGTCTAGATATATCAAACATTTACACTCAGGTACACACACACATTTGAGGTACATTACTCAGATGTTTTCAGGTTCAACTAAGGGAACTGCAATTAGTATCTCAGCTTTTTGTGATCTAAATAGATGCAAGAACATGTCATGAAATATAGATGAACCCTCGATTCAGACATTCATAACTGCTAGATATTATGAGGTGTTTCAGTTCAGTTGCAGGGAGAAGATTAATCAAGTGACTACATCTCTTATTCATCACCTAAATCCATCACCTTGTACCTTCTCATCATGAGCCAAATTAGCCTACCGTTGTGAGCTGTGAGTTCTAACAGAGCATTTCACAGCCCAGTGGCCATGACTGTGGATAATATAATTTTTAAAACTCCAATTGGAGCACTGCTTTTAAAATGACAGCAAGAGGCAACAATTTAAGACTCTAAATTGGGCTTTTGTGAGAACCCGAGGTGAGGCCTTGCAGATAGCCTTTCACATACAGCAACCATGCCCTTAAACATATGTAACTTTGAGCCTTAATAAAATATAAACGGGGTGAGTATTTAAAAATCCATCCATTCATGGAACTGCAATTCACCTGCATTCACACTGACACCTGCACATTGGCTTCATTTTTTAGCCCCAAAGGTTGCCGCTAGATTTTAACAGGTGCAGTAATAGCAACACTTGACTAGGAAACTCGTAGATAAATTTCATGTATGAAATTGCCTTACATGATACTACTCAAGCATAACCATTGCAACCCAAGTGACTGAGATACGCAGCAAGTAGAGGACCAGTCTCATCATATGTTCCGAAATAGCACCACTAAGCAGGAAGCACTTTTAACACAGACATGACCACTTAAATTGAAAACTGAGGGCACATAAAAGATATTGTACATGGCACTAAATCACTAAATCTTAAAATTGACAAATCACCTGATGATGGATGTTGATGAGAACCAGCCAGTTCACCTTCCAAGCTCATTAAATAGCGCTGCTCTGTCAGTGCTTTTTGCGTAAGTGTGCAACGCCAAAAGGCACCTTTTGCGTGCACATGGAACGCTGTTTGACTCAATCCACAATGTGCATTTGTTGACATCACAGTAGCTACATCCCAAAATGTAAATAGCAGAGACAGAAGGATACCAAACTCATAATATGTAGACACCAAAGTCCAGTGACAAAGTGGTAACATGTGACAAGTTGGGATGAGAATGTGTTGGATGAGAACATGGTGATTTGTTTGGATCCATCCAGCTGAAGAAACGTTGCATTTACTTGCATTTATTTCCTTTAGTGTTTCATGTTGCTGTTACTGTAATTAGGTACAGGCTGCTGTATATTGTAAAGGGGAAAGTTGTTTTTGATCATGTTTATCTACCAACTGTGAAGGTGTGCAGTTATTAGGGTTTATTTACTAATGCTGAATGTACCTCATCTGTAGCTTGACTTATTTATTGCCTTTTATGAAAAACCATAAACCACCTAACGGGTGAAAAAGTGGAGTGTATTTGATGGTGACCACATTTAATAAAATGACTACTTATTGTGACGTGAGCTTCTTTAGGGAACAGACATCTGCAACAATTCAGCAGATATTTTCCAAAACTTTCTTTCGAAACATTTTATTTTTTGGTGGTTTGGTTGTTTTATTTTGGGGACATCATATAGAATCTACTTTTATGAAGTAATCAGTTGAATTTCATTTTAAAAGAATTGTCAGTAATGACTTCAGTTGACCCTTAAATTATGTTTGGCACAGCAGCAGTATGTAATTTATTCTATAATCCAACTTTAATTAATTTCTTTTTTTAATTAAGGATAACACATTTACAGCATCAGGCAATAAAACAGAGCACAGTCTATGCCATTTAATTAATTTACTAAATTACTTCACATAAGCTGTCAATAGCCTGTTTGCTATTTATTGGTTGAAAGTTAGTCTAAAAGCTCATATAAAACATCGGAAACCTTAAAAAACTTTTAGCAAGAAAAAATCTCAATATGAAGTTAATTATGCCACCATGTTTAAAAAAATGTTAAAAATAGAAGATCCAATTTGAATGTGTCATAGTGACAAGTGGTCAAAATTCAGCACTATAAAGATGCTTTTTTAACACACCCAGGTGCCAGGTGTTGCCTTGTTGCTCACAGGTGTGTCTAATTTATCTCCTCAGCTTTCTTTCCCTGTTTCTGCTTCACTATAGTACACTTAGCCTGTCTACAGAGACAGAAATAAGAACTCTTCTAGATGTGAGCTTTTATTTCTTAATCGTGCCTCTTGCATACAGTCAGGCCCTGCTTAGATCAAATGTAACCAAACTCTTTGCTCAGTTTCTTTTTTTGCGCTGGCAGCTGTTACAGTGTCTCACTTATCTTCTCATCACACAAACAAACCTGAAAAGGCATGAGGAAACATCACACACATGCATTACTGAGTGAATTAACCATACTTACCCAAATTAGAAGAATTCAAAAGCACATGCACCAGCTGACTCCAGTTTCCATAATGCACACACACATAAATATGCTTGATCTCTATGCAGACACACACTTGGTGCAGACCCACCAGCACTGTTGAATCTGCTCTAGTACCATAGCTGTGGTATTGTCTGTCAGATCGGTGGTACCTTTTCTTGATTGTATGATTTGGTTAATTCCAACTCAGTGGTTTCATCCACATAAAAGACATTGTGCTGACACTGTCATTCGCATGACAGTGTGAGGGGTAGGCGGTCACTGAGGAACAGAGGGGGGAAAAAAGTTGATGGGATGAGGGAGGGAAATGAGAGATGACAATAGCGGTAACAACAGAAAGTAAGTGCTGTTCCTCGGCTTACTTGCTGGGGTTTTGTAAAAGGTCAGTTACATGTTAATTCAGTTTAGGAGTTCAAGACTGAACTTTGTGACCAATCAAGGTGTAAACTGCTTATTTTCCCTGCAAAGTTATATTATTGTGGCTTCTACACATCTTTGTTATTTTGTTACTTCCAGAATATTTTACAATATCACTGTCTGTGTGGATTAATAAAACTGATACATGTTTGTCTCGTTGATACCTTGTTGTCTAGCTCAATTAATTTCTCGCCCCAAAGAGTGGACCATTTCTTTCACTTTCATCTCAAACCTGTCTCCTAGAAATTGTGTTTGAATAATACTAAATTCAGCTTTTGTTTGAGAAATAAACAATTATGACCTTAATCCCATTTCCTGCATTTCTGCATATACTTCAGGCCTACAGTAACCAAAACAAAATCGGGTAAATAAGGGAACTGGTCACCATACTAATTTATGCCACAGTAGTACATGATATGCTAAATATGATACTCCTCTGTGGTATTTTTTGAAGTATAACAGAACAAGCTCAATTCAAATTATCAGCCACAATGTGATGGCTAGCCAAACAGTAGCTTATTAAGCATGATTTTTGTGGTTTAAAAAATGTCTATGAAAGTTAAGTTGGGGAGGATGCAAACTGGATTTTGAAATAGGGTGTGGGACACGCCCTCCAGATCCCCCGTTGAAAATTAAACCTAAGACCAAATTTCTTTCTTTCTTCATACGTATGCTGTGGTGACAATACAATCACTGCCTGGATTATGTTATGAGACAGCATTTCTTTGAGTTAATGATACACTATATTTAGTGTTGGATGGCAGACATATAAGTTGTAGGACTGTGACATCAGAATTTGGGTTTGTTTCCAGACCGCTGTCTGTCATTAGATTGGGAAAGACAAGCACTGTGGTAAAGGTTAAGGAAAGATGGTGATTTTGGTTTAGTTTTAATATAAAAGGTAACAATTACAAAAATGCTGCAGTCACTGTAAATGGATAATGTCATGCAAGATTTCCTATTTTGGTGGAAAACAAATGAAATGTCATATGTTGCCTATACGTGTAGCAAAAATATTTTCTGACCTGCCAGGTAGTTTATTGGCAAGATTTCCTCATAATTATTTTGAAGGAAAATGTAATTTGCTAGGTGTTGTTTCCCCAAAATAAGTATTTGCTGTTTCAAATTAGTTGTTTATAAACTTATTTACCAGGAGTCAGGACTGGTCACCTTGTGGTGGCTCTTTATTGAAAAAGCTTGCTTGGGTTTAAAAGACTGTTCTGTGACTTTCATGGAAGCCAAATGTGAAGCGTTCTGTTCCAGGCTGAGGATATTAAATATCAAGGCCTCTGTGTAAGTATGGATTTATTGGCAGGGCAGAAATGAGCTGAAGAGAGCAGAGCAGGCTGACTCACACACACACACACACACACACACACACACACACACACACACACACACACACACACACATTCACATGCACACACACATTCACACTGACTGGGATTGTTGGTCCAATCTTGGCATCTCTCTGCTTCCTAATGAAGTAGTAAGTCCCACTGCTCTTCCTCGTAGGCCAGCCAATTAGGACACAGACCGCTGGGTATTGACCAATCAAGTCGCTGGCCTTGGGCATTTAGTGCATGGCCTTGACGTTAATATAGCTAATCAGTTAGTGTAGAGAAACTCTGCACTGTGTGTATGTCAAGTATTCCGAGGCTGCCGCAGGGTAAAACTATGTTAACAAGTATTGATTCACAGCTACTGAATTGACAGAGGTTGGTGGAGCGGAGGAGGACAGAAATGCAAAGGTGAAAAAGATGGTAAAAGGTGACAAGAAGAAAGTAAAGGATGAGTGAAGTTAGATAGAGTATGAAGTGATGAAGATGTACAAGAAAACAGAGAGAAGTACAGACTTAGATGAAACAAGAGAGATGGAAATTAATGTGAGGGAAAGATAGAGTCAGGCAACACAGAGACAGCGATTCCGCAATCTAATCACCAGTGAGCAGACTGGGAAGCCACTTTGCTTTTGAGATATTTAATCGACTCTTTATAAATGAGGATATTTGGCTGCGGTGCCTGAGCAGTGCCCTCTTTTCTCCCTCGAGACTGATTAGAATTTTCTTTTCAGGGCCTGTTATCTGCACACAGATGGATCCTTGTCCTTGTGCTCCAAAACATAACAAGCGCTGATGTAAAAAGTTTTCCCGAGTATTCAGACTAATCCAATTTCTTGTCCAACTATTGCTAGTGTAGACTGAGCATCAAATGAAAAAAAGTCTTAATAACAGCTTGATAGGTCTGAACACAGAGCATCTGCTACATTTTATTATTTGTTGCGTGCACGTCATTCCTTTTCCTGCAGTGAATGAAAAAGAGATCGGGCTTAAGTAGTCGTCACAAACCTGACAAAAACCTAGAACGCTTTTACGTAAACCTGACTTAGAAGTTAAACAAACTGCAACTTGTAATGATGATATTTTAATTAAATTAACTCTAAGCCTAACCCTACCAGGGGCTCTCACTTCTAATCCCCTGAGCGTGTCCTGGCTCTGCCTTTGTATCTTATTAGTTGGTGGTGCAGGGAACACCTCCAGAGAAAGGCAAAGTAAACCAATCTAAGTGAATTCTGTTCAATACAAAGAAAAACAGGCCACATTGAGTTCCTCAATATCGCTTAACATCTCACATGTAGAGTGAGGATTCATCTGCAAAGTGTCGGAAAAGGGCCAGGTCTTATGCTTTTGGGTAGATGGATAAGTTTGGAGTCAATTTAGATTGATTTAAACATGATGAAAGAAACAGCCTTGCTTCCTATACTGTAGTCTTTGTATGTTTTTAACACATTTTCAGCAAAAATTCCATATTATGACTTTGTTTATGTGGCAGTAAACCAATTACTATTCAGGAAGCATCAGCTCTTAATCGTCATACTTTTTTTGGAGTAGTCAAGTATGGCTGACTGGTTAATGGCACATCATCTCATGAATTACAGTTTTGAAAATGAAATGTGGTGTGAAAAAAAAGTGCTAGTACTTCCCTTATTCATAAGTTGACGCATGTATCCGGATGGGTCTGGGTGCTCGGTGAACTAAAATAACCAAAAGCGTCAGTCCATGAGTCAGGAATCGGATATAGAGGAAGAAAGAATGTCGGCAGCTTGCGAAAAGTGCCAGTTTGCAAGAAAAAGCCATGGTACACTGAAGAGTGAAATGAAAAAAAAAAAAAAAAAAGAAATGTCCTGGCAGTGCATGCCGGTTAGTACATGGCCACTTTCAGTTACAATTGTAGCATTTTAATGAACTATGTGTCAATAGATGTGCTTCAACAGTCCAGGCAGAGTGCTACTTTGCACTCATCTGTCAAAGGATCAGAGCAAGGTGACTCTTACAATGACAGTCCCCCTTACATCAGTAAGATAAGTAATTTTTTTTTCTTGTTTTGTTTTCTTTACTGCACAAAAGATTAAGTTCACATGCTGACTTCCTGCTGCTGTGGGTGGTTATTCTAATCACCCCTACCCAAGTTACTTGTTCTGCTATTTAATGCTGCTATCTCTATTTCACCACCTCCTACACCTGCTCTATTTTGGTTAATATTTTTTTCCATATCATATGGACAGATTGTGTGTGCTTGTTTCTTATTTGATATGGTGGAAGGGCTCAGGCTGCATAGGTTCCAGTGTGATGTTTAAGAGACCGATGGAACAATGAAATCTGAACTAGGGAGTCCAGTTGGAGTTACAGATTGAATTTAAATGTTTATCAGTCACCCAAACATTGTACAATGGATGGAGTTCTTAAAAGCAACTCCAGCTGTGTGAACATTTGCGGCCATAAAATGAACAATTGTCCCTAGATGTAAGTTGACTGAATTCTAGTTGAGACAACATGAATCCTGTTATTTTTCTAAGGATTAGTGTGAGTTTAAGTACTGGTGTGAGTTCTGAAATTCTTTTATAATTAAACTCCGCTACACATCCTTACGCAGTGTGCTCAAAAGTGAGACATACACCCATGGTTCCCTCAGCCAAAACTGAAGATTAGTTAGAAAATACAACATCCTTAAAGTGTGGGATTTGTCATCAGCATTAGTGTCAAAAAGTTCAGCCTGAGCACCTCCCAATGCGTATTGCTTTCCATGACTAAGAACGTCAGTGTGCTGAACAGAGATGACAGTTTTGCTGTCAAACACTCACTTTAATTCTAGGTGAGAGGTGGTGCCTGTGCTGGTGTGTGTGTCTGTTGTCCACTGGTATTTTATAAGAAATGACATCATGCCTTTGTGCACTGGTATTTCTGATACCACTGTTGAGTCAAAGGGTTTCTATTAATATTAGTGTGCCTATAGTGCAAAAAGGTGCCATATAACAACAGAAACTGCAGCCTAAAGGAGCTGTATGTGACATTTAGAACATTACTATAGCAGCAAGCCACAGTTTGCTATGTACAGATATAATGGGATAATGGTGTCCTAAGCAACAAATGAAGTCACACCCCTTTATTGTCATGGTTCGTTGTAAGAAAAAAATGCAGACTCATAGGCTCAGGATGAAAAAGGTTTCACTTTAATTTCGAAAAATATGATTTATATAATTAGTAGAGAAGTCACAAGAACCCTGTTCTTACAAACACATTAACTTTCAACACGGGAGAGCATACAAGATATTCTGGGAATACACAGGATGTTTGAGCCACATACACAACCATTAGGAATCATTGCCAAACCAAAGATAAGCAACAAGTTTTTTTTGACCTCCTGTTTTGGTGATTGACCACATTTCTCGGAATCTAGAACAAAAAAACAATGAGCACTTAGACGCATTGTTTTGCATGCCTTTGCATGCCTTTTTTAAACCAAAAATATGATCAGCAATAGGTGAATGTTAATTAAAACACACTATACTATCCATATTGTGACCAAAGATTCTCTGGCATTTGCTATAGCCCCTTGCATGTATATCCCACTGGGCTAGCAAAACGCCACCATACTGCAATGGGCTCATACAGCAGTTACCATTGATAATGCCATCCTGAACCACAGTGGCAGAAAGGCATTGTCACGGAAGCAAAGTGCTTTCCCTGTCAGGTCAACACCATCGTTAACTCTGTCAGCACTGTTGCCGTTGTTAGCGCAGCAAGCTGCTGGTCACCAGCAAGACATAGAAACTCTCTGAATGTTGTATACAACTCCTTTAAAAGGTGTTATTATATCCCCACCTCTTTATCTCTACTAAGTGCATGCACATGTGTAACTATATCAGGTAATTTGAATATATTATTTTGAAAATAATGCTCACAAAACATTGTTAAAAATTGAATCGCACTGAAGTGCATTACATTGTGCTGGGGTTGTTTTTATTGTGCAAACCACCTGTGTGATATTTGTGTCCAAACATCCATCTAGAAAGTGATGGATTACAGAGAGGAGTAAATTCATTTGTGGTTTGAGTGCAAATCTGGTGTTATGTGCGCATATGATAGTGGTTTAGAGAAATAGTGCAGATCATTAGTGAAACACTTGTTTGATCACAGTTTCCAGAGTTAATGATAGGGGTGAGCATGACTCAATAATGGCTCTGTGGTAGCCTGTGTGTGTGTGTGCGTACTCTCGTAGTTCTGTCCTTGTGAGGACCACATTGAGTTTAGCACGTGTGAGGTAGAGGACATTTTTGGAAAGTGAAGACAGTTTGGCTGGTAATCATTTCTTCAAAGAGCTGTTTGAGCATTAAGACTTCTTTTTTTTAGGGTCAGTGATAGGGTAAGTTTTGGAGTCAAGCATGGAGTTTAGAGGAATAAAAGATGCATGTTTTACAGTTTCTATCGGTTGTCATAATATTGTACCCACTAACACCCCTTTTCCACCAACATGCAACAGGTTCTGTTCTGACTCCCACACCTAATTACAAACTGTTCAGTGCATTTAAACTAAGACTAAATTCATTTGGAATGTGAATAGTTGGTTTTCAGTTAGAGCCAAAAAAATTAGCAGGTTTTCCTTCACGTGAAGTGTGAACCATGACAACATCAGTGGACGTGTCATATGCAATAGATTGGAAAGAGAGGATAACGAGGTCAACAATGGAGAAGTCAAGTGAGAGTCTGTGATAATCTGCCACATTGTAACTGCTGTTTTCTTCCATTGTGTGTTGTGCAACCCACATCCTTAATTATAATGGTTCTGCTAAAAACTGGTGGAAAAACGGGCTGGTTTAGTACATGGCACCAAGGTTCCAAGAATCCTAAATAGAATTGGATCAAGAATCAGAGTTACTTTGGTGGAAAAGATGTATAAGTGAATTGATTTTAAAATTATATTTAATTTAAATTTATTTAAACAAATCGTCTTGGTTAGCCAACTTACTTCAAATAGAAAACGAAGATGACTGGAAGAATTCTATCCAAATTGTCAGTTAAAAACATCCATTACAGTTTAAATACCAATATCCTGGAACCGCTTGTACCAACCATACCTACCACTGTTGTGCACATGGGTTTTCAGTACAATAATGGATAATTTATCCACATTTGGGTTCCCTTGCTTTTGGTTTACATCACACAGAGTGTTTAGAAAACCTGGCTAAAAATGTTGGCATGTTTGACTGACTGACTGCTCTTCATACTCTTGAACAGACATATTTGCAGAAATGTTTTCATGCCTCTAGATTTCAGCAACTATTTTGCTGCAAAAAGTTTTATTATAACCGATAGAAGAGATGTCCAAAATTGCAAAAGTAAGACCCAAACATATGTGTGGATGAAAGGAAGAATGAGATAGTGTTTTTATCACAATGAAAGGGATATAAAAACATTGTTTACACTGAAAAAAAGACAGATGCAAAGTTACAGAGAGAGACAAAAGAGGGAGTCGATTAAAGCTCAGTACTTTTTAACTGAGCTAGTTATCAAGAGAAGGTGCCAGTTATTGGCTAATTCTGGGCAGCAGATGAGAGGCTCTTCACAGTCCTGGCACACAAACCAAACCACAGAAATACATGCATGAAATCACTCCAACACACACACACATTCACACAGAATCTCACCACACTGACATGTATAAAAGCCCACACACATGTTTAGCCTCTCCAACACACATGTTTAACACACGCACCTTCTCTCTCTCTCTCTCTCTCACACACACACACACACACATACATTACTCCCTTGTAATTATGCGGCCGTTTTATCCCTTCTCTTTACCCTCTGCGATGGAGTAACTCTGCCAGCTCTGTCTTCATAGAGCTGTTTTATTAGCATACCGCTATAATCACAGCTCAGTGCTTTATAGTGTGTATAAATGGCATTGCTGCATCGTTGTACTGGCATATGGTTAGTGTCCTGCTGACGGTGCAGTCTTATTTGCTCATCGAATGTCACCGGGAGAGAAGATCGTCCCATTTTCTGCTGGAGAGGAGAGAGAAGAGAGAAGCGGCTGAGATGAGAAGCACAGGGGGAACGGGAGAAAAGAGGGATGACAGTTGAAGAGGGAGGATAATACATGAAAAGAGGAGAAGGGAGGGGAGATTAGATATGATTAGGAGCAGAGGAGTTGAGACATGGGTAAAGGATAAGTAGAGATGAAGAGAGGAATGTCATCTGGGTTAAGAATGTAAGACAGAAAAAGAAGAGGGGATATGCGGACAGATTACTGTCACATGCCAAAACAGAGAGAAATTTTGCCACCCTTGATTTTGATGTCCAGTGAGTAATGATGGTTGATAGCCAACTGAAGCAAAGTGCATGCTATTTTGACACAAAATAGTTCACCACCTGCAAAATCTGTTGTTCATTCTCCTTCATGCGCAGTCATTTGTTTAAAAAATTATGTAGTTCTATGGAAGACGAACCACTACTATTTTAGCTTGGATAGGGGGCATGCTCTAGATTCTGCTTCAAAACAGATTGTCCATGTTCTCTGCATAAATCATCTCCAGAAGTGAAAATGGCAAGTTACGGAGGTATGTTTAGGAAAAGATACATGGTGACTCAAAGTTCACATGACTCTGAACAACATCCTTCTGGGAAAGTCCACCAAAATAGTCCTGTGTTTTGTGACCCATCCACCACCCCAGCCTGCCTTGTTACTCCATGTCCTTACTGGATGTGAGCGTCAGACTGTTGGGCTGAATCGCATTATATTGCGCACCCTCTGTCCTCACTGAATATGTTAAAAAGGAACTCCATCATGTCATGTAAACAAACCACTTACTTATCAGCTGTGCACTCAGAGACATATCCACTGAAAAGATAGATGGGAACTTACCTTCTTATTATTCATATTCACAACAATACTATCACAGAACGTTCAGATGTCACTGTTGTGGCTTTCACACAATATCACACCACCACCTCCACTTTGTAAACCAAGTTGGCTTGCTGACATCCCACACTATATGTAAACATCCAGCTCCTCTGCAATTTCCCTCCAGCCAAATGCCAATTTATTGTAGTGATGCCTACATTCCCAACATGCCTAGTGCTGGACCAAATAGTTTATAGTTAAGTTTGCTGTTTTATGTAAAAAAAAAAACCCCACAAGCCCATGTAGTTTGTACCATTATTGAGTTGGCTGTTACACTTCATAAGAATAGCTGAACTGGTAAAATGTGGTTTGTACACCACTTGCATACAGATAAGGCAAACAGACTCATTCAATCATTCAGTCATTTTCCTTAGATGGATAGACTGTCATCAAAGTATTTTCAGTTTAAAGAATGAATGTAGTACAGATGCCCTTTTCATAGATACTGTGAAGCAGCTGTTCTGCATTCCTTGCAATGCTGTCAATGCAAGTGGCAGGAATAAAATAAAAAGGGGCATGTGACAAAAGTATATTATAAGCAGCATGCTGCATGGTGCTGTATTGTGCTCCATCGCTCACTGGAAGTTAGAACAGTCCAATAGGAAATTATGTAATCAAATAGATGTAGTTGCTAATGCTTGCTTACATTGTCTCCAGTTAGGACACAGTGTTATAGTGACTGCTTGAGACCACTTCCTTTTTCACTTCTATCAGCCTATTATACATGTGGTTGCAGCCTTTCAAAACATATGGGTTATGCACAAATTACTGGCTCATAATAATGTGGGATATGTATGACTTTGGTGCTCTATGTTTTGTAGGAAAACATACAAAGCAGTGCATGAGAACAGCCTGCCAGAACAAGAGTGCAAAGGCTTGAAAACCAAACAGCCATATTTAATGGAGTCAGAATTTATATGGCCAAAGAAATGCAGCAGAGGGAGACCATTGGCAGTGGAGTCTCTCTAGAGCCTAAACTGCTGAGAGCAAATGTTGACTGGTGCTACCTTCAGTTGCCCTCCAAACCCAACAAAAAGTGAATCATTCTGCTGCAATGAATTTCAGCGTGGGCAGTTTTTGTGGGTTGCTGTCGCGAACACTGACAGAATACTGCGGTAACGTGAGCTGTGTGGGAGCATTACTAATGGAAGTTTTACTCTTCTACTGGATATGATTACTCTTGGGGTGGTTTGGCAAGGCCTTGGGAACATCCCAAACACAGAGTAAAAGAAAATGTATCAAGATAAGAGATATATAAGAGAATGATAATTTCAGTATTGTATGTTTGTTTACAATTACCATTAATAGTTAAACCCATACATAGAGTTAAATGCACATTCAGACACTTATATATGCTTGTATATTGTGTCTGTTAGCCAACACAGGCACATTAGATTAAGATAATGACATTTCCAGTATCTAAAACTTGACTGCCTTTACTCCAGTCCAAGGAATGTGATTTATGAAGGGTCTGTGTGTGTGTGTGTGTGTGTGTGTGTGTGTAGGTCACCCAGGTGGCCAAATTTCACTGTGAGAATGAATACATTCTTAGCTTTATCTCCTCCTGTTCTGTTTGTCTGCTCTCTAGACCCCAATACACTAGTCTATTTTACAATTGGTAAGACACATTTCTCTGGACCAAGTTCACTTTTCAGATCTGCTCAGACAGTTCTTTTTATGGACATGCAGCCCAGCACCACAGTCAATCGCACATCGAAAATGCAACCAAGGCACTCAGTATAAAACTTTTGTCCTCTCCCAGTCTCCTCTCATTCTCTCACCATATCTTAATACTTCCATCTGTTTCCTTTTGTTCCCTCTATCTTGGTGTTTCTCTTCCCGACTTTGAATTCCTCTGAACTTTTTCCTCTTAATATGATAATTTGATTATTTCTCTCTACTCAAATTCATATTTTTTCCTGACATAAGTCATTATCAAGACATTTTCTTCCCATCTATGTCTTGTTTGAGAGTAGCCTCTTGAGTTTATGTGACAAAGAGGAACAAAGGAGATAATCAGTAAGAAAGATAAGAAAGAACAATGGCATGGAGGAGAAGAACTGTATAGAGGCATACGATGATGACTGGCATCATGGGTAAATCTGTTCTTTGAATGTGCGCCTAACTCCCACAAAATACCAATGGTTGTATACTACGGAATTGCTTTGCTGAATAAGTTTAGGAGGAAACATAACTGTAGCCTGGATTATGTTCAGTTGCAATGTCTTTTTTTTTTTTTAGTGTGCAATTGAAGAACAAATGTGCATAGCAGAGCACATGCCTGAGCTGAAGTATAATCAAGCTGAAAAATAGTTTTCAGAGGAAAAGTAAATGATGAATTTAAAAAATTATATAATGCTTTCATAGTTTAAAAAGGTTGTGATCTCATAACACCGAAGGCTTTATTGAAAAGATGCAGTATTAAAAACGCACAAACCGAGGCTTTGATTTCTTTTTAATGGAGTATTCCTATGAAGATATTATAACAGCAAATTTATTCATAAAACACACTTGTGAAAGCGTACGCGTGCACTAGCTGACACATCATCTGAATAAAAGATCACATTGTGCAGCCCATTATTTCACGGCTGAAATCAAACTGTATTCAGACACAGATCCTGCAGCAACCTATTGAGCTCATCTCTGTTGTAGAGGTGAACAACTCAGCAGCAGACAAACAGCTGCTGATGGAAGTATTATACAAGGAGAAAAGGTACTCAAGCAGCAATACATTACAGTGAGACAGAGGTACAAGCACAGATAAATAGCTGCAGAGACACACAAACAGACTATAAAAGGCTGCAGGTATTTAGATTGACAACATGATGGATATACTCTAATGTATGTAGCAGCAAGGAGGAGGCTGAAGAAGTTCAACATGCCAAAGACAATGATTTTGCATTTCTAAACTGCCATCAACCAGTCAATCCTCACCTCCTCCATCACCATCTGGTATGCTGCTGCCACTGCCAAGTACAAGGGCAGACTGCAGTATAAAATTTGCTCTTTGACGAAGCTAATTGGGTGCAATCTGTAGTCCCTCCAGGACCTGTACACCTCCAGAGCCCTGAAGCAGGCAGGAAAGATTGTGGCTGACCTCTCTCACCATGGACAGAAACTCTTTGAAATACTCCTCTCTGGCCAGACATTGGTTCCAGGTCATACTTACTGATCCAAATTAATATTATGTTGAGCAATCCATACGTTTAGTATAAATAAAGTTAAATCACCTGTGCATAATCGAAAGATGTTGCTCGTAGTGGCAAACCCATGAAGAACCTTGGTTTTGAGGGAATTTACATATCTTTTGGTCATGGTTTTACTGTGCACAGCATTAATGTTTTGATTCAGTCTCACTGATTTCATCAACCTAATTTCTAGGCAGCTGTTAACTTTTACATCCAAAGTGGCTGCTTAGTCAGTGTTTAGTCTTTCACGTCTACCTATGATGCACAAGTTTTCCTCCTGCTTCTGTTGTTGATGTTCCGGGATGCCAGGTCAATTTATGCCTGTTACATGCATTGTGTCTTTTCAAAACACACTTCCATTTTTTTTCCCATTTCCTGTCTCAGGTCAGGTTCAGGTCTCAAATTCAGCACTACCAGGCAGGTTCATTCAAGTGGGGTCGGAAAGAAGCGGGTTCAGGCTCGATCAGTCCTCAACTTTATGTCCATGCTCAACTCTGTTTGGGGACAGAGGGGCTGTGAGTGTGCACTTTATTGCCCAGTGTGCATGTTCTCATGCCTTAACTGCTTACTTTTTGTATGTAGTTTCCTTGCTGTGTGTGTCCCCAGCCTGATATGTGTCTACGTGAGTGTGTGCCGGTATGTCCACAGTCGGCTTCCTCTTCTCTCCCCAAAGTGCCGTTAAAAGAAGCCACTCTGCAGAAAGTGATTCATGTTCAATTTCACCATGAGTCCAACCATGGTCCCTTGTTCCCCTTTTATGCTCGCCACTGTAAAGGAAAAAAAAAAAAAGAAAAAAAAAAAGATTTATAATAAAACGCTCGTTGAATATTATCTCGTCAGAAAAAAAAAATCTGCTAAATAATGCATTTATATGGGCGAAACGGTAAATCTGAAACCAATCTGTGTGACCGTTTAGGGATGGTGTTACAGTAGGTATTTGTATGGTGTTTTTTATGTTTTTTTTTCCCATTTTATTAGATCTGGGTTCATTACTGTTGTGTTGCATTGGATAGAAATAGAAAAAGTTTGGAATAAGAAGAGTGGAGAACAAATGGGGAGTTTGGGACTGAGAAGAAAAAAGGGTGACATGCCAAAAGCGGCACCTGGCCACATCATCAGACTGTTAACCAGCCTGTCGACCAATCCCCCAGCCGAGTGTCAGAGAGCCATTCACTCCCAAAAATCAACCAATGGCTCATTTGATCCTGCAGTAAATTAGCTTTGGACTATACAACCACCTGAAGTAGTCCTTCAGTGAAACACAGCAACATCTGGCCAAAAATCCAGTGTTCAGTTGTTGTATTATTCGTTGTATTATTCAGCTGCCAGCCAGCAAGTCAGCCCACCGTCCTGCCACTCAGCCAACCAGCCTGTACAGTAAGTTAGTCAACCAGTCAGTTATTCAGTTCATTAAGTCAGACTTGAGCCGTCTAGTTAAATAGCTCTCTTCACACTTCATTTCTCCCCTTACTTGCTTTTCTCTCATTTAGAGGCAATAGGGAGGAAGCTCAAGTGGAACTGGGTCAGAAAATTGAAAGTAGGTGGAGGGAAATTAGAGGTATATTTTCATGTTTGAGAAAGATTTTAAGGGTATTGTCATTGTTTTTCAGTCATTTCTAAAGTGTATTTGGAATATAGGGAAAGCGTAACTGTACATTTACTTGTAAACATGGTAAAACTCCTGTTAGCACGGTTAGCACGAGTATTCATTTGGCCAAATCTGCCATTGCTTTAAAGGCCACCTAATTTGTGATGCCTCACAAATTAAGTAAGGTTCCCGTGAACGAAAAAGCAGTTTGCATGTGTCCAAAAGCCGAAACACAGACAAGGCTATGTGTTTGACTATAGCTGTGTGCATGTGTGCTAGGCCTCAACATAACTGTTAGACTCTTAACAGGGAGCAAATGTGCATTTGTATTTTCTGGCAAATACAAGTTGGTTAAACAACTTTCATTTGCACAGAATACATTGCATCAATTGTTCCAGCAGCCCTAAGATAACAGAGCTTTCAATGTGTGTTGAAAGGTTAAATGAGTTTGACACAGCATTAAGAGACACAACGATAAAAATCAGAATGTTGTTGATTGTCAATTTGAATTTTAAAAAGCATTTTTGTGAAGCTTTTGTTAATTTTTTTTATTTTTTATTTTTTGCCCCTTTTAGTCAGTCCTGCCTTTCCACGGAGATTTATTGTTTGTATGTTTACAGCAGTGTCCATTTAACTAATAAACTTCTCTTAATAAATTTAAAACATGACAATGTAAAAACAGTCTTCAGAGATCCTGCACAGGATTGGAAGAATAACTGTCAGCCTCCAGTATGGTCTAGTAGACAACAGTTTCACCAGGTGATTTTCGGAGCATGCACCTGCTTAATTTCTGTAATTTTTCCATGCTTAAGCAAGGCATTAAACCCCTCCCAGCTTCATGAATTGTACACTTCTGTATATTCTTTAACTTCTATCCATTCTATGGGAACGGGATAAGGCAATACCTGACATTCGATTAGTATGTCATGTTTAAAATGTTATATTGATACTTTGATATCAACCACACTGAATCATGAGCTGCAGTTCAAACCTTATACAAGCATCTCCCACGCCGCTACAAGATATAATAATTCTATTGAGAGCATATAAAAGTGCATTGTAATGGTTGTAATTGGGGCATAATACGTGCTGTAATTACACAGCTTGCAAAATCTCAAGTTGCAATAATACCATAAAAGCTTTAATGAAAAGCCTTTGTTGAAAACATGAGCTTGCCTCAAAACAGGGAAGGCACATCTCTCCACCACTCTCCTCTGTGTTACATGTAGCTCGCCATTTAAGTTCTCATTTTTTTGTTATTACGCTCATCTCCAAATGGTTTGTTGCTTTCCTATAGAGGTGCCCACTAATGTCTTTTTGTCAAAACAGGAGGGGTGTGTGTGTGTGTGTGTGTGTGTGTGTGTGTTTGTCTGTGTGTGTGTGTGTGTGTGTTTGTCTGTGTGTGTGTGTGTGTGCTTGCGTTTGTCTGTTCATTTCTGTGTGTTTCTGTGTGTATGTGCATCCTGGCTGTACATCTTTAGTGTCTAAATGAGACAGACTAGCAGACATGCAGGAACGAAATATACATTCGAATCACTATTACCTGTGCTGCTAGATACAGGCACACACACATACACGCACGCACACACACACACACACACCACATACATATATTTCATGCGTGCATGCAATAAATTCTCCACTCACGCGCCCACACCCATAGGGCATTTTACCCTCTTCTCAGTATAACTATGATTATCCTTCCATCAATCGACTGCATCTCAACCTCTCCTGTCTCCTTCAAATTGGCTCGCTGACTTAATGATCTTTTAAAAAACATAGCATACTCCACAGACATCCCATGATGCCTCTGTCAGTTTTTTTTTTCTCCCTTCTCTCTGTAATGTTTATTTTCTCCTCCCTGTTTCTCTTCATATATCTCAGAGGCCCTCTGCAGAGAATTTAACACACCTTCACCTTGTCACAGCGTAGTATGTATGATTGTCTCCTTGAGCATATAGAGTATGTATGTGTGTGTGTATGTGTGTTTCAATTTGTTTTTCTCAATCTCTTTTTATCTTAACAGTCTCTCCAGACCTCTGTCTTACCTTTGTCCAGTCTTTCTTCCTCAGATTTTTAAAAAAATCCTACAAAAGACTGCCCCCCTCCCCCATGATATAAATTTTGGCAAATTATAGTTAATTATATAGCCTAGGTTTCAAAAACACAGAATTATCCTTTGAAATCCAAAGGCCAACTCCATGGCACCATGGCAGCTCTAAAAGAAAGCAAAGAGGTTAACAGTTTAGAACATTTCCATTTGAAAGCCTATAAATCAAGGACTCTAAACTCAATCACTGGATTCAGCAAGCTAAGCAAGCTGCTTATCAAAGGCTATAAAGAAGAGAAAGAGAGAAGGGGAAATACATTTAATATATTTAATACAAAATGAGTCATTCCTGGTGGAGTCTTTGCGTATGGCCAATTTACATGCAGATTCACTGCATTAACCAATGACAAACCGTCTTGACAGAGGTGCCCTTTGAAAAAAGAGAGGAGGGTATCATTTTAGCTATGTTGCACTAATCTGATATAATCCTGTTTTTTCCGGAAGTATAAATTGCATCAAAAAATGTGATGCATTAGTTCGTCGTGAGACAGTAGTAGATATTACAGACATGTTCCCCTAATTTAACAGTTTAAAGATACACAATCCAGAACGTTCCTCAAAAGCAATGAAAAGACATACAAAAGTAACAAAAGTCTCAATCATCACTTATGTCCCACTTGAAGTGTGTGGCAGTGTATTTATCTGCAGAGAGCATTCCTTTTACCTGTATTTTCTCCTTATTTTGCTATGTTTGGGATGTTGCTGCCCAACTGGCCACCCACAATGTTAGTCATTGATACTTTGTTTAATTTAGTTGCATTTAGTTGCACTTAGATGCACTTTGCTGTGCATCGTTCTGGTCTGGTTGGTGCTCTATGGATATTCTCCTTTAATGATTTAGGCAGATGAGATAGTTATTTTTGTACAAGTGCAGTCTCTTACTTACAACAGTTCTGAAACTTGTATTCACTTCTTTTCTTTCAAAGGAATGTCAGGTGTTTGTTTTTTAGCTGATCATTTTTGTTTTGACCTCTCTTTTCTCTTTCCATTAGCTGCCTGTCCTTTTTTTAGAATTCCCTTTTCTCCAGACATTTCTCCACAACTACAACAATTCATCTTGTGCCCTTCTGTTTCTTTTCCATCTAGTCCCCCCATACTTCTTTCCAATTCTTCCCCTTAGATGTCCTTCCATAACTATAACAATGCATCTTTCTGTCCCTTCGCTTGCTATCGTGTGTCCCTACTGGCCCCTCTCTAACACCTCGCTACCCTCCCGTCCCTCCCTCTATCCAGTCTGTCTCTTTATCTCACTTTAATATCCTTCGTTCTAAAGGACCCCATCCATCTGTGATGGAGGAAAGAGAGAGGCTGAGGTGGCAGAGCTTTTTTGGTGGTACCGTTAGAAAGTATTTGCATTAATCTTATTGAAATCCGTTTATGAATCCCAGTGTAGTACATTTTTATTTGCATCCACTGGTGTATATATCCACCCCTCACAAATAAGTCAGTATACATACAGATATATGGTCTTCAGACTAATAGAAACAACAGAAAACAACATTGCTTTACACAGTTTTTCATCTATTTCTGCATTGTTTTGGCTGTTTAAGCCGCACATATCGCTCTCATCGGTGCCATTAAATTTTAATAAACCCACTGTATGTGTCAAGAGGCATACAGTAACAGCAGTTTAAAGGTAACAAGTGCACATAAGGGAACATCGGGCATCTTAAGACCCAAATAGCAAGATCTGGAGTTGCAAGGAGAAAAGGTACATTAATATAGACTAACACTCTATCAGGGTTTGAAGGTTTAAATACTTGTGAAAGGCATCTGAAAGCAGCAGAAGAAGTGATGATGCTCCAGGTTTCAAACAGTTGAGGAAATATTAGCTTGTACTCCTATGCCCCTAGTGGGCAAGACATCTTTAAGCTGTCAGGAGTACAGCAGGTCATGGCTAGCATGTCATTCAGTGTTTAATCCCTAAACAATGTACTATTCCCATCGCAGCTGCAGCTTGGCCAAATAACATACCCAGTTCCCTCTACAGAGTTTCTCTAAGCTGGAGACTTCTTTGGAGCGTGGTGGGAGCTCCCTGACTTCCCTGTTTTTATTAGCACAGCATCATGGTCTTAGAGGAGAGACTCTTCAACTGCTGCTGTAAGAAATGCTGACCTATGAGCCACTGATTCTCTATCTGTTCAAGGGCCGCTGTATGTAGCAGAAGCTGATTGTTGTGGGGACAAGAAGAACAATAAAATTAAACAGCAGCACAACATTATAAAAAAAAATCCATCATGTATTCATGGCTGCATGCAGTTACATCTTGTTACTACCTCACTCTTTCATATCATTTTTTTTCTTTCTCTATTTCAGCCTGTTTCTTATCTTTTATTACTCCCTATGCGTATTATATTCAGCTATAATGCCCAATAAAGCAGAAATGCAATAAAAATAATATTAAAAAATGATCATGGACGAGGAGGAGGAAGGAGGTACAAAGAGCCAGGGAATGAACACAAGGAAGGAGAAAGGAAGAAGTACTTTGTTTTTGTAGTCTAGGGAGAGACAGGCGCATACACACACACACACACACACACACACACGTGTACACACACAGTTTCTGCACTTAACATGTGCACCGGAAGCACTCAAGTCATTTATGAAAACAAAAATATTTTCGACATGGGAAATGAGATGATGTGTCTTGTCTCCCTCTTCTTCATCTTCTTTCTGCACCTCTCTGCCTCTTTCTCTTCCTCCCCCAGAAACACACCAGGACTGTATTTTATCATAACAGTTTATTATCTTCATTCCTATTCTTTACCCATAGCTGTTTCCTCTTGTTTTCATTTTTCTCCCTTTGATTCTCTATTGCCAACTCAGTTGTAAGTAGTAGTAGTACTTAGAGTAAGTGTTGGCATTGTACATTTCTGCAAAGCACAGATAATGTTACATTTGCACATTATTATTTAGTGGGTATGTTGGAAGTTTACGTTACTCTATGTTTCAACAACTCTGTTAGGCACGAAAACACTTTCTTATGGTTCAGAAAATATTATGTTTTGGATTGCCTGCTAGAAATGCACAAAAACACATTTTTTGGTGACAATATTGACACTGAAAATGCTGTAATGGCTCGCAAACAATGTCTATTTTTGGTGACTAAATGGCTGCTGGAAATGTAGTGGTGGCCTGCCAAAAAAATGTCTGGTTTTGGTGATGCATTCGCCACTCAAAATGCAGTGAAGTAACACACACTCCACTTGAGATACTGAGATGGCTCACAAAAAAAAAACAACCAAAAAAACCCCCAAAAAAACCTACTTATTGGTGGCACACTCGCCACTGGAAATCCAGGGATGCCTCACTAAAAAACTATCATCTTCTTCATTGCTTTCGGTGGCTAACAGTGGTCTACTTTGCTCTGAAGCTTGGCTTATGCCCAGATGTGACACCGTCGACCATCCCCTCCACCCAGCACCGATGTAACATATCCATGGTTTGCAGAAACATGTAATGCCAATAATTTCTTCTAGCAAATTATTCCTCTAATTTGCTCCCACAGTCTTTTGCTCCTTTGTCATATTGCACTGTTGGTTTTTCCTTGGTTCATCGGGGTCAGAACACACACGCACACACACACACACACACACACACACACAGACAGGCCCCTAGCTATCCAGGGATGATCCCCAGATCTGACTAAGAATGTTCAACCCCCCATCAAACCGTGAGACAGACGACCCCACAGCAACACACACATTACAGATAAACTTTACACACACAAACACAATGAAATATGCTGCAAGCGTAGCAGTCTTCAAAATAGTGGAAAAACTGGAAAATCTTGTGAGGGGAAAGGTCATTTTGCAAAAATAATTTAACTGTTACCACATGCACTTTCCATCTTTTCCATCTCTAAACTCAAACTGATACACAGGACCTCTGTAGTTTGAATTCTGTTGATTTTAAGTAGTTACAATAAGTGATATCCTTCCTTGAGGTAACTTTAGCCATGGGAATGAAAATGTTTGAATACTTCACCAGTGTTTACTGTCATATGTGAGAGAGAAAGCACAAACAGGGGTACTGGTGTGCATGTAAGAAAAGCAATAACAAAGACATGTGAGGCCACTTAATATACGTGTGCGCACAATGTGAACATCCAGCATAACTGTGCAGGAACATCACTGGATTTTATGCTCCATTTGACCTTTAATAGCACTGAAATAATGGACATCATAAAACTATAGCACCTTTAAAAAGGCCTTTAGGAAATATGTGAGATATACAGTTTGTTAAATATTTTATGACTTACATGTCTGCGTTGATCCCTGATGGCAGCTAAAGCTGCAAAACTTTTCAGGGAAAGAAAAAACATACACAAGTATAGAAAATACGAAATTAAATTAAAATGAATCCTTATGACTGTTTTTTCTTATCTTGATTAAAAAAAAATTGCAATCAGGGTGGCAATTTGTTTCCTATAAAGTGTATTTGCTATGGAAATTAGTTGTGTAATTATGTTGTTTTCAGGAGAATTGGTTGGGGTATTCATACCTTAAGATAATGGTATTTTTTTCCACTTTAAGGTAATGAGCATTCATTACGTGAAGGTAAAAAAAGAAAGAAAAGAAAAAAATCAGGCATGATAAGCAACGTATATATATATATATATATATATATATATATATATCTATATATATATATATATATATATATATATATATATATATATATATATATATATCTAAGGAGCGAGCAAAAGTTGAAATGACATAGCTCTAACAAGCCTCTTAACTTACAGATTGTTAATCTTTTTTTATGCACTGGTCAATATTCCTTCCTCTAATTCCAGTAAAGTATGGTATTCATAGATGGAACGAGATTCAGAATAAAAATGAAAGGGCTTGCACATGCACAGTACAATCTGTTAATTTATTGGCCTTATTATTAAGTCCCAAATGTCACATTGTTACCCTTGAGTTTTTCCCCTTTCCCACTGCTTTGATTTATGGTGAAAATAAAGAGGAAAATGCCTAAGGAGCAATTGTCAATCTTCTGCCGGAGGCGTGAATAGTTTCCAGTGGAAAAAGAAAAGGGCATAAAGTGGATTTATGCTGAGAATAATGTTGAGGGAGAGAAAGATGAAGAGAGAGATTGCTATTAAACTACTGAATCAGCTTTTTTTTTAATTTTATGTTTTTCAGCCTGACCCTGATGTGAAGTGGATTGTATGTACATGACAGGCATTAACCCTTGAGTTTTGCATGGTTTGCTTTTTGTGTTTGTTCGTTTTTTTATTGTTTTTGTGTTAGTTCGTTATGTAGTTTTGGTTTGTTGGTAGATTTTGTGGAGGGTTTTTTTTCCAAATTTTCTGATAATTTTCTTTTACTGTTTACTTGTTTCTTGCTAATTTCTGCATTGTTTCTTCATAATTTTCTCATTGCCTTCTTCCTATGTTTTTGAAATGAATCAAGCCAGTTTTCTAAGGTTTCAAGGGTTAATTGAGATGTGACTATTGTTATGTTCAAAGTTGTTTTTTTTTGTTGTTGTTTTTTTTTACATAATCCAATTTCTTTCATGCTTGCTGTTCTACAAACCTGTCATGGTCCTTTTCAACTCCAAAACCACATGATCATACACAGCTCTACTAAACAGTAACTACTGACTCTGCTCAGCCATTTAAATCACACCATCCACCTTATTCTTCTCTCACATCCTCCCATACTCAAACTGCCATCTCTCTGCTTGCACCATTTCCAGCCTCCATCCTCAAAAGACCCCTCGGCTCCGACACTTAATCACAGCATCTCAGAAACATATCCTTAATGACCTCACTCCCACAACACTTTCACCAGAGTTTACAGGATGGATGGCACTGCTTTAATACAGCTCACAGTCTGCCTTTTTCTCCTCTCTACATTTCAGCTCTAATAGCTTCATTGCCAATGCCTGTTCAACATAAAAGCTTCTACCACTGAATTCTACAAAAGTGGCATCAATTTTTGTTGGAGCAAATTGCTGCTCTGCCCCTGACAATACCTCAACAAACCTTTGACCCTGACCTAAACGGATACTTTAGTAATTTATGCTTGAACTACAGGCTGTACGTCCACATCATATTGCACAACACCATGGACACCATAGAGACTAATCACCTCTTTCTCTCAAACTCAGATTGAAATTCTATCGCATAGTTAAACTATGCAGTGCTGATTGAATATAGATAATGTTACTGCGCTGCCTATTTCTCGCCTAAAATGTTTTCAGAAATGTATTTTAATGCTCCATTAGGTCATAATAGCAAGAGTCTGTGAGCAGAAAGTGGTCATCATACTGATTCCTGCACAGCAAAAACAGAGACTGAAAGAACTGAGATGAAACGGTAGAACTTTGTGATGATCAAATATAGAAGATTCTGTTATAGTTTTGCATATTTCTCGCCTCAAATGTTTTCAGAAACATGTCTTAGTTTACCGTTTCACTGTAATGTGAGAACCTTCCAGCCACTATTGTGTCAAATGGACAAGGTTGTTACGTCACCCACCAACAGGAGCGTTAATTGGTCCGATGCATTCTGGTGGATAGGAGTTTTCTATCTTTTGAACAAAAGCCAATGCCTCTGTCCTTTTTTTTCCTTTTTTTGTCATGTGGCACCAATTTCAAAATAATTTCCATCTTTGTAATGCATAGACAGCCTAGTTATATCTAATAACGTTCTTTATATTGGCGAAATGTTTCTTTAAGATTTACATGTGGTATTTCAACGTTTTTGCATCGGAGACATAATCTCCCCCTTATGTCTGTAATATTAACATGTCTCTGCATTATATAAAACTATTCATGTCTGATATACATAATGTCAGATTTCAGTGGTTATATGCATGAGCTGCAAAGTGAAAAGCCATAGCTGAGGTGGAAGCACACACTTCCCCTCTGTGTTCATTTTGCTTTCAAACATACCCCCCGCCCACACACACACACACACACACACACACACACACACACACACACACACACACACACATAAAGCAACAGGAGCAGCACAGCACCAACTAGGGAGTCGCTACGTAATGCCATATATCAAAGTCTCCCCTTGAGCGACTTCAGGGATAATTGATACAACAAAGGATCGCACTGCCAGAGCCATGGGAATCACTGGGAGTGACTCCTAAATCACGAGAAGCCAACATGACACATTAAGACTCACTTTGGATCGCCGTGTGCCATTTTAAATCATTCCGAAGACAGTCTGAATTACCAAGTTTGCCTGAAAAGTGTTATCTTGAAAAACTGTTTATTCACAACAGGGGGTACTCTTTCTTCCAGACATACTCCAGCATGCATGTGTGTGTTTTACCACAATCGACACAACATATATTACCATATATTTTGCCAGTATTTGGCTTGTTTAGAGTCACCTAAACAGCAGAGCAATTGTAAAGAATAACGTACAACACAATAAATTTTGTCTGGACAAAAACCATTGATGTCTGGACATGAAAAAATCATATCAGTTTAAGTCTGTCAGCAGCAACTTAACAGCTGCATGGTGTAAACTGCCAGCATACCAAGAATGACATGTTGTTTGGTAACCCTATATATCAGAAGATTGCAATAAATATTTGATTGCTTGCACAACAGTAAAAAACAAAATGATACACTGTATATTGGTAGAATCAGTATGGCAGTATATCACCTTTAGCCAGCACAGAGTGTAGGCCAAGATTTTAAAATCACTTACTGGAAATGAGAGCAAGATTTAACAGCTTTTCTTCTGCTCAGCAAACTGCAACTAAGCAGAGCCATCAAATAATTATTTATTACAAAGTCAATGTGCCTTCATAGCAAGTCCATGATACTTGGCTGTATCACCAACAGATCTAACAAGTAAATGATAGCTACAGCATTTTGTGAATAATCACACATTATAAAGCATCTGACAAAAAAAACCCATTTAAAATCTTCTACAGTAATGATGACAATTTAAACAAAAACAACACTGTTAGCTAGCAAGTAATATAATGTTAGCAGCTGCTTTAGGTGGTACCAAATTATTACAGAATTAACTTATATCCAACAACAGCAGAAAAAAATACACTTATTTGTACAACGCTTCACTGTTCACCACGGCAGATGGCTAATAGTCCACAAGTTTGAAATGGCAAAACATTAAACATGGCGACCATGATAGTCTTTGAGACTTTGGTTGAAATTTGGTCGAGAAATGTATGCAGACATCTTGTTAAGGTCAAGATTTGTAAACAAACTCCCAGCTCATGCCCCCAGCGATACCAAAGATGGAGCCAATAAAAGTCCGGAGCTTGTTCCAGGACATCACCATCAATGTCAGAGATGACATTAATGAATTTACTGGGTCTTTGGTTGACTTATTTTGTAAAACAATAGAAGCAACTGTACCCCAAACTACAGCTGATTTATTCCAGAAACTGAAATTGATAAATTGATTGATTGCCATTGCCGTTGGTTGTACTGGGAAACTGTTTGGTGATCCAATAACTAGTCATCTAGTGCTGCTATCAGGTCAGTTTTTTAATTTATAAAGCAAAAGGCAAGAGGCTTCAGCATGCGCTAATGATATATATTTAACTCGAATGTATGCAGAGGAAGCATAAAGATAAAGGAACTTAACCAACTGACCATAATGAACCCTGCTTCTATCAACAGTTAAAGACTGATGGCTTTTCCATTGATGATTGACATACTGAAAAAATATAAAGTCATGAAAAAATATTAAAGTTATATTTCCCCTTGACATTCACACTTCTAATTTTGGTTTCTGCAGGCAATCCAACTTCTTGAAGTCTTATTTTTATCCTTAACTGGGACAGAAGGGATGCTGAAAGGGCAGTAGTTGATCTGATAAGACTAGAAAAGAGGCTTTGGGTTTCAGAAATTTCCTGAAATTATTTTGACAACCACACCATATATTAGCAGAGAGCAATCTTAACAGCATCTCCGGCATTTTAAAAGCACGGGCAGGAAGTGTTTGGAAGCACTGAAAAAGTGATTCATATTTTTCAGAAGCAAGAGACAGCTCTCTTCTTAAGTATTGAAACTGATAGGTGGATGAGAGAGCATGAAAGTGAAGGAGACAGACTTTAGCAATGTGAGGCCAGAAGGTCAGAATGCTTCACTACTACAGATCTCTGATCTATGACATTATGCATTTAATTCCACAAGCAATATTCAGCAGCATAGGACGAAAGACGCAAACATATCTGGTCTGAAAAATATCTTGTATACTGTAAAGAAACACTTAAGGTTATAGTTTCATGCAAGGTCAGTCAAAGTGCATGCGCGTCAAAAGACTCAAGAAGTTTTATTGTTAGAACCAGTGCTTCTATAGGCTTTACTTATACGCTAATCTCTTTAACAACTTCAACATATTCCAGTGTGTGAATTTCATTTTCTCTTTCACACAGAGGTCCTTAGGTCATGCATACAATTTGTCATGCAAGGTGGTGCATTATGATCCCTGCTTACTGAGAAAAGTGTTGGCAGTTTTTCTTTAAACATAGATGAAACCCTTTAGATTTTGGTCCCTTGGGGGCAAGACAACATGCTGTAAAACAACATAGACATATCATAACCAAGTTCTTTATGTTGTTGCTGTTAAGGTATTTATTTCGAGTTGTGTTTCCAATGACACATTTCTCTCCAATATTGGCTCTCTTTTTTAACTCTGTTTTAGAAACTCAGTGATGAGTTTATATATTTTCTCATGGGATATCCAAAACAATATAGAGCCTATCAGTCTGTGCATCCTTTCCAGAGTCTCTCCAGTTTATAGGGAAAAACACACACAATTAACTTACATCCAATGTGTGCCAATATTCCCCTAAATCCTGGGTCTCATCTACACTTTCTCCAAAATGTATTTGCCAATTCAAAATGGCTCTATATAAATGTCATTTGACGGAGACCTTAGGTTGCTACACTGGCTAGCAGGATGATGGGTCTTTTGAACTACAAAAAACATCATTAACCTCAATAAATGTTCCTTTTTGTATGCAAGTCATATTCTCAGCACCTTTCATTTGAAATATAATTAAGTCTTTGACACCTGAATGGAGGATGTTAAAATGGCTGAGATGAGTTGACATTTTGGAGATATGATTGCCTTTTGGAAAAAGATGAAATTCTGATGAAGATATAACTAAAAGTGCAGGAAGTGACTGAGCTAATAAGTAACATATTTTAGAACTTTGAGCTAAAAGGACTGAGTTTATGCCTGTGCCATGTCCGGTGTTTGTCTCGCATCCCGACCTTTTTCATCCTGGCTGATTCACGCCATCTGCTTCCACCTGGATGTTTGACAATTATCAGCCGAACTACTTGGCTGAAAACCCATCATTCTGAACAAACTGCTGACCAAACAGTATCGAGCACTCTCTCTGTTTCAATGTCTTTCTTTCTTACTTTGCCTCCCTCTCTCCTTCACACATCGCCTGTCTCCTCATCTGTCTCAACAATGAATGCAGCCTGCCCCACACAGAACAGAAAAGCAAGGTTCAGCAACAGTACGGCAGGGTTTAGGGATAGTCGAACTAATAAAACATTCAGATGACTGAATTATGTTTGAGGGAAATGATTTTAATGAACTGAAATGATTTAGTTTATTCATTTAAGAAGGAGAGAAAATACAGGAGAGAAATGTGGACACCATACAGGGATAGCTTGGCTGTACATTTTATAGTTACAGTTATAGTTAGTAAACCTGGTGGCAGACTTGTCAAACCCAAAATGTTTCACGATTGTCCCACTCTTCAAATTAGTTTTTGGAATCTCACTTGTTTATGTGCTACTTAGTTTTTGAATAGTTGCACTTGCCTCCCTCTGGCATTCGCTAATAAACAATTTATGTTATGGTTTAGGAATGAGGAATAGTAATTAAAAAAAAACAACAACAACAGAGAAACACCCTAAAACAAACCTCTTAATTTCCTTTAAATATTGTAGCATATCCGTCTGTGTGTGAAAGACAGATTTGAAATGATATACCATCAATGTCCTCTATTTCTTTGTGGCTTAAAAAAAAAAAAAGGTAACAAAAACCAAGTAGGTGTTTCTTTCATCCCTCTCACCTCATAATTGTGTTGAAGACCTGCTGAAACCCCCTGTGATACTGTTGCCACGGCAATACACTCAGCATTATGTTTGGTTAATGAGTACATAGCCGCTTTGACCCCGAAAGTGTTTGGCATAGATACACACATAAAAAGAAACACACACACACACACACACACACACACACACACCTACACACACACTCACATAGGGTAGTTTTTTCATTGATGATAAGTGTTCTGTGTGTGCCTAGGGTGTATTACAGCAGCAGACCTATTAATCAGTGTAAATATAAAAACACAGACACAGACACACATGCACATAAAAGACTCACACACAGCAGTATTTGACCAAAGAGCAGCCTGCTGTGTTATGCCCTGGAGTATATTACAGTAGGAGCAATATTAATCAATATATAAACACAGTCGACTGCTGGCAGAGGGGGACAGCAGCAGGTGTTGAATCAGTGCAAGTGTGTGTGTGTGTGTGTGTGTGTGTGTGTGTGTGTGTGTGTGTGTGCGTGCGCTCGTCTACAGCAGCGCAAAGATTTGATGCATTGGCTTTATATTGAGACTGCAGCATAATACTTTAATGTAGAGTAATAATAATGATTTATATTTGATGGTTTTACACATTTGCAAGCTAGGACATTTTTTTTTCTCACAGTACACAGCTCTTCTTTATGATTTCACTCCCTTTAACTTTATCCGCACAGCCTGTATTTGAAGTGGATTAAATTTGGTGGGTTTTATTGCACATGGTAGCTCATAATGTGAATGTTATTTTTCTGTCTCTTTTGCGTACAGTTCAATCAGAGAAACAGAAGGAGGTCATGTAAGTACAGAAATAAAGTTAAGCATCCATTGAACGACCTTGAAATGTAACTTCAACTCAACTTCAACTTCAAATTGCAGTCTGTCTTGCCTTCACAAAGTATTTGACCTTTTGAAACCTAAGCAAATTGGCTTGGCTTCTTTTGAAACTATGGGGAAAAAAGTCAATGCCAACTTGGCAAGACATGTCTCACAAATTGCAAGTAAGTAGTAAAAAGTGACAAGAAAACTATCTTAAAATGTATTTAAAAATAGGGGAGGATTATTAGAAAAATTATTACTCTGTAAGTAATTATATATTTTTAAATATATAATATTTAATATATAATATATACATTTTGGAGGTAATTTCCATATTTGTTTTTGTTTTTCAGTTTTATTTTTTATTTATTCATTTTACTTTATTTCTTGCTGTTTTTGGGCCATGTCTTGATAAGATGCTTATTGCTTTCTCCCCATTTTTTTTCTTTAAACAAATTAAACTGATTTAATGAGGTTTAAAAGTGTGAATGTTTTGTTTTTTTGTGGGTTTTTTTTGTTTTGTTTTGGGGTATTTTAAGATTGAAACACACCTAGTGAAATCCTGCCATATATTACTGTCATCTTTGATCACATTTACATTTATAGAGGAAATATATTAGAGAGAAATTGAGATTTACAATATTGGAAAACCTGTATATATATGATTGGAGGATTTAAATAGAAAAAATAAACAAAATAGACACACATAAGAGATTTTCTTGTCTTTTGATCCAAGCCAAACAGAGAAATCACTGATAGTGATGGGCTCATGTCCCAGATATACTGTGCGTTGCATCTATATATGCGCATATCCCAGAAGGCAAAAGGGCAGGAGTTCTATCATAAACAGTAGCTCATTGTAGTTTGCCTTTATTTCAGTGTTGTCCAATGTGGCTGTATTAAAAAGCCCTACACACAACACATTTCGCTTGCCATCAAGCCAAACAGTAATGTTGTCAGATCAAATCAGATGAAAGCTTTTTTTAAGTCGTCGGCATTACATCCGAGGCCAAACAACTCTGCCATTTTTTTTCAACACTCACAGGCATGTCATCTCCTCTTAACTTTGCTGTGCTATAAATTGTGGGTTATTACCTCAAGCAAAGTCTGGAGGATTGTGAACTTTTGGAGAGTTGTTCAAAAAAGGGCTCAAGAAGTTCAAGGGGGAGCCCTCGAGCACTGGCCAGTTTAGCAGAGGTATATCTTTGGGCTTGTGCTAAATTGAGTCTTAACGTGGGGTTTGGACATGTTATGATAAGCTGACAGTTGAGCTGTGATGTGTGTTTTTCAGACCAGGCCAGTCTTTAGCTTTTCAATTATCTTTTTACCATCTATGAAATGGTCAACTGCATATTGTTTGCCATAATTTTAATACAGTGTGATTGTGTGGTGATTGTGTTCTCTTCCTATATGAATTTTTCTACACCTTACTGTGTTTCTCTTTTGCCTTAATCTTACCTTCAGAACATAATATGTAGTCCACTGCAGACCAGCATCATGTGATGACTTGACATGAGAATATGTTGAAGGGGATACAAATTAAACATGAGAGGTTTGGGGGGGTCAAACACATAATTTCCTGCTTTCTATGAATTTGTAATGCACCAGTTTTCTGCTACTGTTGTGTTTCATTTTAGGGGACATGTGTACATATCCTAAATATTGAGAGGGGCGTGTCCCGTGTTCCTTCTGAAAACGCCTACAGCTATAAACATCATACAGCTACTAGTATAACTGTGTAGAACTAGATGTGCCAATTAACCCTTTGAAACCTGTATCAACATAACTTGTGCTGTGTTCATATCCCTTTCACAAATATTTAAGCCTTTAAACACTGGGAAAATTATTTTGATTTCTTTCAAAAAAAAAAACATAGTAAAAAGGCAACAAGCAACTTAGGATGAAATGTCCTAAGTTTTAAAGCAAGAGTGCCTCTTTAACTTTATTTATTTATTCACTATTGTAGTCTGATAGACGATTGTCTCCTTTAAAAAATGTGTCCATAGTGAGTAGTTCATAATGGTTTTCAACACAGTGTCAGTAGGTTCTTCTGCACACCTGTTGCTCATCCTCTCATCAGTCCTTTTACCTGCCTCACCAGCTGCATGTCATTACTAATTAGAGTGTCGGTCAATATAAAGCTGCCTGAGCTGCTTCTATGGTTGTGCCTTGTGCTCCTAACATATCTCTATGTTAGGAGAGATATGTCTTTTTTTTGCAGTTTACTTGCTGTTGTTTTTTTTTGTTTTGTTTTGTTTTTTTCTTGAATTTGCAAAGTTAAATATTAAATTTGGAGCTAGACTATGGGTTAAAGTGGGTTTTGGGCACTTTAAAACAGAATATAATAGAGAGAAAATAAATCAAGGTTCATAATGACTTTTACAGTCACTTAAATGAAAATAATGTGGCTGAATTTCATAAAGTGTGACAAAAGAATAATTAAAATTGAAAGCAAATAGAGACAGGATTCTCTGAAGTTTATTTTCTTCCTACCACTGCCTTTGCATCTATGCATGTGTTCTCCTGACACTTCGGCACTCATCTTTGCACTTTCCCTCTTGTTTCTTCGTATTTCCCCCAACCACTTGCTCCTGAATTCCCTCCATCACTTGATCTTGTTCATCCGCATTAAGAAACATGAAGCATACTTGATGATCTGGTGTTTATCTCTCAAGTGAATTTCAGGTTCAAAGCGATATATCTGAGATAAGCTGGCAAAATCGCCAGTAATATATTGGTATGCATTAGCATGTTATCCAGTGGCTTTGTCTGGGGGAATTACTGGTACTGAGCCCTCTTTGATTTTCTGTCTGCATTGCTTTTAAAGGTCAGGTTCATCAGTACTCAATTGTTGAGGGACTGTATGTGTAATTTGATGTTATAGAGCCATGCTCCCATGATTAAATCTTCTGTGGTGCTATGTGTAATGATTTTATAAGGTCAAGGGGTTTGATTACTTCTTAATCCATAGTACTGTTAAAAAACACATGAAATAGGCCTGAAAGTCAATAAAATTGCTTTACCACAGGAATGTCATTAGTGTGAATATGTTAGCTGAAAAAACAATAAATAAAAAGGACCCTTAACCACAAATTAAAGCAAACCTCAAGTAGAACAATTAGTGTCTTTAGGCAAATCTGTAGTTGCCTAATGGAGCTGCATATTGGTCTGGGACCATATTTAAAAGCCAACCAAGATTAAAAGCAGCTCTGGAAGAGTGAGGGGAAAATTTGAAAGATCAGGGGTACGTCAGCTCTAACTTTAGGACTCCTAAGGTTCAGTAATTCACAGAGCATTTTAGCACTAAATGTAGGTCTGAGAGATACCTGCTCACAATCAGTAATGTGCTGCAGGTATTTTATCTCATTATGTTCTATGGAATCATAATTAACTTTAGCCATTTAATAAGGACTCAGTCAACTCAAAAATCAAATTAAATAGTACTGGAAATGACAAGATGCTACTTGAATGTATCCTCATACAAGGGTTTGTATAATATCTTACAAAAAAACATGCCTAAGTGATGTTACATAACCAAGGTACAATTACAGAGGTTAGGTTAGGAAAAGAACCATGGCGAGGATGTACCTTAAAATGACTCAAAGTTCACACAGTTATAAACCTCAGTTTCCAAAGGAAAGTCTTGCAAAGTCCTGTGTTTTGTGACCCATCCACCAGCCTTCTAAGTGGACCGCTCAAGACCACTTCCTTCTTTACTACTATCAGCGCACTGGTCATTTGATCACAGCCTTCGGAAGCACTTGGTAAATGCACGGGTAATTGGCACATGCATTAGATGTTGTCCTTGTTCTATATTAAAAGTTGCTTTTATCAGCTTTTTTAAAAGCTCTTAAGAAAAAACAAAGTACCAGTAAGTAAGTGCCATTTAGGAGGACTCCTAGTGGTAAGATAAGATTTGTCAATATGGCCCCTGGTGTGAGTGTGAAGCTGGATTGAATAATCAGTCAGTTTCAAGGATGAAAACAGGTGTTGGAATAATGATTGGATATTTAAAAGCTCTGTCACAACCAAGGACAATTAAAGAGTATTGATCAAATATGTCCTTTAAACACAATTTATTTGCTGCTCTAATGCTCCATCACAGCCTTACAGTAGCTTTTAGGCTAAAAGCACAGAAAACATTTATCATGAATATACTTCTTGTCAGCACCCAAAAACAGTGAAAGGTATGAAGGAGTCCTACTCATGCACTTTTAGTCCACTGTTGCACAATGTAGTAATGTGTTTCATACAACTCCAGAATACGTAAAAAAATAAAATAAAATAAAACTATTTACTTAAACATTTTGTTACAAAGAGTCACATTCTGCAGTGTCATCTTCTGGCTCTGACTGATCAGCATTATGTTTAGATAACACATACAAAGTTGAAGAAATGTTTACTTGCATAGCTGAATTCAGCTGCAAGATAAAAGGATTTAATATTTTAACATAAAGTTTAAAAATTGCATTCCAAACTACCAGGGGGAAAAAGGAATAAAAGGCAGTGTGTCTTTATATATTTTATTCCATCTGACTGATCCTGACATCATACAGAGTTAAAACATGCCTCAGAGACATAACACTTTCGGATCACACAATAAATGCCATATGGCTGCTTTTTATAAGTTGTAAGTATTTTTAGCTGGGAATGTTTTGTGTGAGTGCAGTTTTGGGAGAAATTACAAACAGCTCCGAATTCCAACCTGGGTTCATGCTTTGAGGTTTTTAACAACACTTTCAGATGTTTTCTCTAACTTTACTTGCTGTCCAGACTTCCTCTCTGAGGAATCATGACATAAATCTCATCACACACGGGATTTTATGTTGATGTCAGTCTGCATAAAGTTTGCTGATAATTCTTGTCCCTGGTTCATACGTGCATGTTACATTCATTTAAAGAGATTATGATGCCATACGAACGTCAGATGGTGACATTTTATCATCAGAATATGCTCATATTGTTTTGTTCATATATTTTTTTTTCCATCTGTCAAACTGGTTGCTTTGGAAGGCTAAAGTTTGTCCTTGGGAGACATCTCACGTGGATAGCCAGTCCTACTACTTTCATTTCTTTCAACCCACATGGAGTTTTCGAGGAAGATATCAGCTTTTTAGACAAACGAGAGCCTTGTTTTGCCCCAGGCCTTAACTGGATGAAGGATGAGACAGAATTCTGAATGTGCAATGGGACAACAAAAAATTTGAGTGATAAAAGATTCATTAATCTGGAACAGGGGCTTTCAAAGTCTTACACTGTGGAGCTTCACTCAGACAAAATCAAGAGTCCTATTATGCTCAAAGAGCAGTTCCTTGGTGCAACCTGGACACACATTGGTTGCTATGACAGCTTTGTGTGTTTTAATGTCGTTTGTGCACTTTATATGGGCTGCCAAAATAAAAGCCTGTTGATAAGGTCAACTGGGTGTGAGCTGTCAAGAGCAGGACTGCCAGGATTGGACTTTCTCTGGAAAGTTGGCCATAAAATAAGTGAGCCACCATTCTTCCTAAAGTTAAGCAGATGGACACATTACTCTCAGACTAAATTTCATATTCATAATTTCAAGGGTTGTTGTTTCTTCCTTTTCATCCTTTGATGTGCAGATTTAGTCAGGTTCTATCTATGTATCACACACTGTCAACTACACTGAGAAGTTGGACAGAAAAACATAGGCAGCCGCACATAGAAAGTGTCATAAGAACTCTAGAAAACTACTATAAAGTTTTAGTGTGTGTGGGAGGTATCTAGCGCTGCCAAGTCTTCCTTGTTTTCAGACCTCTATGTTGGCAGGTACCATACTGTAGCTTTGCAGTGCAGGAGTTGGAGACTGAGTTTGCCAAAAAATTTTGACGGCATAAAAACAATTCTATTGAGAGCTCTGCAATACTTGTCATTTTGGTGACAGGCTGAAAATAAATAATATAAATTTATTGTGTGGTAAACTTATAATAAGTCAAGGGGCTACTGTTATATTAATCACAGTATAGTAAGCGTGAGTTTGGCTTTACTGCATTAGAGCTGAACAGATTTTGCCTCACTCGCTTTCACTGATGCAAAGACTCCAAGATACACAGCTGGATTAGGCAATGGTGTAAAATAATACAATAAACATACCACTATGTGGATAGTTGATATTTTTCAGTGCCCTCAAACCAAGTTAGGGTGTTTTGTGGCAAAATAGCATTGTGCCACTTACTTCTGCAAGAGTGCAACTATCACTGATTAATTTTGACTCATTATTAGAGTAGCTAAAGCAAAAACAAAACAAACAAAATAAAACACATTTAATAACAGACTATGATGCATAGCTGGTTTTTCACCCTGCAGCTTCTTTCTGTTGATGCTGCTGAAAATAGGAAATCATGACTCAAAAGGCAGATGGCTTATTAGGCCAACTCTATTATAAAATCCATCACAGATCCATTTTCAATACCTTTTCGTGTTAGCATCACACACACACACACACACACACACACACAGTTATCTGTGTGTACTACTGTGCAGAAATAAGGAGATGGCAATCATGGAGCACTTGACATGTCAGCAAAGGGAAAAATACAATAAATATAATAAACACCAAACAAAACTTGCTAAAACTCCTCCCCATTAGAATTTTGTCAGTGTTCATTGTTCAGGTTTTTACCAGGAGAATTGTTTGCAGAGGACCTAACATCTTTTTGCACCTCTCATCAAGTGACATCTTATACCACCACCTACAATGCTGCACTGGAAACAAACCAGAGGTCCGATCTGCTTGAGTTGGAAGACTATATAGAGGTTAAGGACATGACACCAGAGGACACCAGAAATGTTGTCTCATCGCTGTCTTCTATCCAGCTATGTCTATAAGGTCTCTGGGGTCACTTGGCCCAAACTCCGAATGGGTTCAACTCTGCCTGAGGCCAAAATTCTTGAGATATAAGGCAGGACAAGCACTTCTTCTCACTCTCAAGAAACCTTCAGTCAAATCTCCATCAGTCAGTGTTTCAGTGTCATTGAGAGCAAGCTTAAGAAGACAAGGGCCATGCAGCATCTTCTCAAAGGTAAAAGTGAGACCAAACTGAAAGTAAACAAGAAGTCAAAGGCAGCTGGACTTCTTGTTTGTTCTTGAAGGTGTTTCATGCCTCAAATGAGAACTTGTCTCTCCTGCTTTCTTTCCTTTCTTTTCTTTCTAACTCATTTAAAAGCATAATAATCATTTGGTGTTATTCATAATATGTGAGTAAATCTGTGAGCAAATTAGCTAATAATTATCCTTGGTACTAACTAATTGTATCTAAATGTGTAATATTTCTACTCTTTTGTCATGTTTACCATACATGTTTCAAAGGCATCTGCATATTGTGAACGTCATGGAGCACAATTTGAATTAAAATTATAATGTCTTACAATGACAAGCAGCATTTATGTGCATTCCTTCTTTACATAAGCCCTGCCAGTGGTCAGAGGCAGGTGCAGATTTTGTCAGTACCTACAAAAAAATCTGAGCCACTTAATATTGATGAATACCAGAATACAGGTACATTTTCTTTTGCTAACACTTTACACACAAATTTCTTCAACTAGCCTTTCATGAATGAGACCTATTGCATTTAAAAGTTTGTTCTTGTTCGTCCAGAGGCACCATGAGCTGTGAGGTGATGAAGCCTCCTCAGGACCTAATAAGTCTAGCTGTCTTTACCTCTCAGACATTTTCTTATTTTCCTATTTTTGGTGAACTGTAGCCTTTTATTTTTTACCTTTGTTCTATTGTGTTAATTTTTATCCAGTGTAAAAAGTGTGAGAAGATGGAGAAGGAGGAGAAGAAAAACTTTCAGGCCAAACGGCTTCCTCTGTGGATTTAGTCTGAGGAGCAGTTGCCTTGACAACTAGCCTGAGCTGGACTCCCCCTCACCTTTTGAATAAATATAAATAAATTTACTTGAATGAGACAGAGTTATGTATTGTGTTTTTAATTTAGTGTTTTGCTCTCTCTGCTGAATGAATGGTTAAATATTGATGGTACAACTGGTTTGTTGGGCATGTACATACTAAGAGTTAACTGGAACATGACTTTGTCTGTTTCTGTGAGAATAGAATATCACCCTGAAGTCCTGATGGCTTGCCTTGGAGCCAGCAGGGTTCTTTACGTCCACAATATGTCCAATCTTCACCTCAAGAGGCAGTCATGCTTGTTGTATGAGGTTTTTGATGGTTGAAGCACCTCAAAGCTTGGATGGACATGAAACTCTCCTGGTTGAATCATCATGAGATTGATAATCCCTCCACCATGTTCTGGGTCTGCCCCCGAGTCTACTACCAGTACGATGTGCCCAGAAACCTCTAACGGAAGGCGACCGGGATCCATCCTGATCAGATTGCCGAATCAATTCAACTGGCCCCTTTCAACATGAAAAAGCAACTGCTCTACTCTGAGCTCCCTCCAGATGCCTGAGCTCCTCACTGTATCTCTAAGGCTGAGCAATGCCACCCTACGAAGGGACACTCATTTTGGCCGCTTTTATTCACAATTTCATTCTTTTGGTCACAGCCTTAAGCTCATTACCATAGGTGAGGGTCGAAACATAGATGGATTAGTAAATCTAAAAGCTTTGCCTCCGCGTTCAGCTCTGTCTTTACTACCACAGTCCTGATGCATAAGTGCTGATGCAGCACTAAACCATCAATGCATCCTATGCCCCATTTTACCCTCTCTTGTGAACAAGACCCTGACATACTTGAACTTCTTTGCTTGGGGCAATAACTCTCCACAAACCCAAATCAAAATGAAAACTTTATATCCACAATAAATAACCAAATGCATATTAGTCAGTATTGTGGGAACAAACATCTGCTATTACCAAACAGATTTTTTTTAAATTTTTGTCCAAAGTTTCTGTTGTAAAACTTCAATATCACGAATTCATGCAGGGATGTAGTGCTAGGAGCTGCTGCAGACAAAATCACACACACACACACACACACACACACACACACACACACACACACACACACATACACTTATCCATGTTTGCCTGCCTTGGAGTAGTGTCACACTACTCCAGATTGGTTTTTGCAATAGCTTTTAATTACTGAGTGCACAACAATAATTTGCTTTAGCATTCCATTAATGTCCAGTGAAGAAATGTCACAAAAGACAGACTTGCCCTTCTAGACTAATTTTATTCAGTCTAGCTGTGAATTTGGTGGCTCGTGCTATGTGTGGTAGTGGTGGCAGTAATGATGCTCCAAACTATGGACCAATGCCCAGGCTGTAAGAGGCACAGGTGTCCCTTTGAGGCATTAAGCTGATGGTCTTTTCCAGTGTGACTCGAGTGAGAACTTCCAGTGTACAATGGAAATGAACCCCAAAGGACAGAGGGAGGAGTCAGGGGGATAGGCTATGGTGAATTATATCTGTAATAATGAAAATTAAAAAGGTAAAGCCTGTGGGGGAAATAAACAGAAACAACTGGAGGAATGGGGACATAAAATAGAAATGAAAATAAAGGTGTGTTGGAGAACAATGGGCTTGGAAAATGGGACTGGGAGGGAAGAAGGATGGTGGAGAGGAGCCTGGGGAAACTGAAGTGCATGTTGCCAAAGAAGTACATAGACTAGTAGAGGAGAGGAATAAGTACCAAAGTGTAGAGATGAGTGGCGAAGCATGAGAGGTGAGAACAAATGGAGGGCATACAGAAATCTAAGTGGAGGAGGAAGGGAATTGAGGGAGGGGACAGAGGGAATTGAAAAGTGCAGAAGAAAGAAGAGGCAAAGTAATGTAAGGGAGTAATTGAAGTATCGTCACTCAGGGAGGCTGTGTGTGTGTGTGTGTGTGTGTGTGTGTGTGTGTGTGTGTGTGTGTGTGTTTGTGTGTGTGTGTGTTACGAGTTTGAGAGCAACTAAGCTTGTAATAGCAGGTCCTTTCCATATTCTCCTCCACTCTTCCTCCCTCCTTACCAACCACTGTCCCTCCATTCCTCTTTTCTCTCCACTGCTCTGCTGCAGTGACCAGCGAACAACCCTGTTGAGAAGTGTTTCAGCGTCAATAATAATGAGGGGGGCAATGGGAAAGTGCAAGCAAGGGGGAGAAAGAAATATTGCCCTCCCTCCCATGGCTTAGGGGAGTACAGCACAACGTTAGGCACTTCAGTGGTTACGTGTGCTTGCCAGGACATACATAAAAAGCTCGACGCAGGCCTATTTAGAGTGCATGTCAGGTACCTCCATCAATACAAATAGCTGTTGGGAAGAGTCTCTTAATACAAATGAGAATTGCTTTGGAATGAAGGAAATTACCTGGAGAAATAAGAGCACAGGAGCACAGAGCGGAATAAGGGAATAAGAAAAAAAAGTGGCGGTGTTGGCAGGTATTGTAGCCAGGGCGGCACCAAGTGGTCAGGCAATGACAATGAAAATTAGATAATAGATAATCATGAAAACTATTTTATGCTGGCTCATCTTGCAACCAACAAATGAATTGTATCTGATCTTATAGACTCTTTTGGGCCAATGCATGAGTGCTATGCATTACTTAACTCACTTTCTAATAAATGATATACAATTCCATACCAAGAACATTGGACTTTGGCTTGAGATGTGGCACGTTTCCTTGGAGAAGATAAGTCAATGAGTGTACATAGGTTTAGGTATAGGTTTAGAATAAAATGAAGTGATTATGACAATGTTAACTTCACTGTGACATCATTTACTGCAAAAAACACTTTTCTAGCCATGACTTAACATGATAAGAAAGGGATACATATAGTCAGATCCTGAATTGGTGACACTAATCCTGGCTGCCAGTCTTGAAACTGTGCTCATTTAACAAATCGTATGTGCTGCTAAATTAGAGATTTTGACCAGCTTGGAGAGGTGCATAACTACAAGACAGTAATTTCAGTTTTTAGAAGATTTATTTTATCAGAGGAATGAATGGACTTGGTCAGAGTACCATAGGTAGACTGCAGGGTCTGCAAGTATTGTGCCATGTTTAAGGCCACTAACAATTAAATAGATTGAGGCAGAACCGTGTCAATAATATCACAAACTCAGCAAACCATGTTATAAATAATTTCCAAGTCTCAAAGCAAAGAAGTTCTCCTTCATTTACAGTCACTCCACATACACTGCCTCATGATACTTTTTGACAAACATAAGCATCATGGGGAAATTGACTGGGGATTTTTATACCTGCAATGTGTCCAATGACTGAGTCCATTAGTATTGCTCCATCTTGCTTATCTTCTGCACGTATATTTAATTTGGTAGCCAAATGAAGGAACATGGAGACTGTGACGGTGAAGCGCTCAGTTGAGACTAAATGTTTAATGTGCTGTGTGTACGTGTGTCGAGAGATGTACATATATGTGGTGTACCTGTGCGAGTGTGTGTAGACTAAATGTTTAATGTGCAGCCACCACTCCCATTTTCTACATTATTAATCAGTCAATAAGGTGACTCTCTTTCTAATCTCTCTCTCTCTCTCTCTCTCTCTCTCTCGCTCACACACACACACACACACACACACACACACACAAGTAAGCACATGACAAAAATAATTACATAAAGGCATGGGAGCATAAAAATACATGCATTGAAAAGCACAGTGAAAAATCAGATCTACAACAAACTGCAGCAATAAATCTGATTAAATTTTGGAGCATATGGAGCATAATTTGGATGCAGTTGAGATATTAACGTTAATTGTGTTGAGAATTGTGTTGGTTATAAAACATGTGCTATGTGCTGTGTAGAAGTCAATCTAATTAGTTGTTCCTGCACAGACTGAGAATCTCATTCATCTCATTTACAATACTGAAAACATGGTAAATATTCCACAATCTGGGAACCAAAACTTAATCCAGACTACTTCCAAAACAAGCACAGCCTCCAAAACTAAGAAATGAAGCCAATGCAGAAGTGTCCAAAATTGCAGGTCCTTGACCGGCCACATGAGGCTGGCTCCGGGAGCGAGTCAATCCCCAATCCCCCATCCCAGGTAAAAATCCCCAACTTTACAGCAGAAAAGGACATGGTGCAAAAAACGTCTTTGATCACTATAGCTAATTTCAGTTAAAGTTTAAAGTAACGCATTTGAAGGGCAGGCCCACTTGAGTGATAAACTGTGACAACACTAAAGTATATGAGTCAGTTCCAACATTGGCTTGCCCAGAGCTCTAAACCTGTCATTCAAATATGGTCACCTCTGGCTCCAAAAAAACAAAATGGCAACAGTCAAAATGCCAAACTCAGTGCTTCAAAATGAAAGTATATGAACCAATGATTACATCACAGCAGCTACATCTATTATTTTAAACAGTCTATGCTCCTTAAGAGCACTTTATTGAAGTCTGTTAATGTGAAGCTCAGGACAGAAGAGAGAAGATACCCTGTATATGAATTGCCGTAGGTGGTGGAGTAAAGTTAACAGGTAGTTGATGGAAATGTCCTTTCTTTGATAGACAACACAAATTCATTTCGGTGACACATCATACCCAAAAGCAACCCAAAGTGCTTTAAAAATTAATTAAATCAAAGTTCATTGTAGCCCAATTACAAAACATTTCCCAGATGGTTGAACAAATTCAACTGATAACTGATCACCCCAACTCTGACTGGAAATGGGTTTTGGTGGCTATATGGTATACATCTCACTTAACTATTCAGTACAGTGCCTTTATGGTAAGAAGTACACTGTGAAAAACAATTTCAGTGGAAGAAAATCTAACCAATACTTAGAGCAAGACATCGGATTTGTGTGCTTATATTAGCAAAATGAACTCTTGAATCTTGAATGCCCCCGGCCTCCCGACCTCTCATTCAGAGGGCTGCTTTCTTACAGTTCTTGTCAATTGTCTCACTCTCAGGTCAGAGTATTAACTTGCTAAACATTGGAAGTGTAGAGCCTTCATGAATGTTTTTATTGACAAAAAAACCCAACACAAGTGCTGTTTGGAAATACTTTAAAGAAAGAAGAGGCAAAGACTTCCAGCAAGTCCTTGGGGTATTAAATATCAATAGTTTCCAAGGTATTGTGTCTTTAGATGAACAGGAGAAAATCCACAGCTGTCTAAAAGCTAAGAAGTGCAGCTAAGGTTGCATCCATCAAATACATTACCTCCAGGACACTCTACAGCCCTAATATATACCTCAGTCTGAAGTGTTCCCTCTACCTTATCTTGATTTAGGCATTGATTAGTTTCATTACTGCTTTAACAGCAGCCCTACACAGCATGGTGTCATTCCTAAATGTTTTCCCTCTTAGGTTGAGAGTTAAGGAGAGAAGGGAGACATATGAAAAATACACATTGAATGCTAAACTAAACAAAAGTCACCAACATTAATCATTTAATTCTATCCATGGTACGTTATGGTTAAGAAAATGGGTTCATGCAAATGCAATCAAAAAAGTACTACCATATCTAAGAATACACCAGTGTATTGGACAAATCAAAATTTGACCAGATCATGGTGATAAATCATGATGAGATCAACAAGGACATGAATGTGTTTGCCACATTTTATGGCAATCCATCTAAATTTAATGGTATGTCATATAATATATATAATATGACCTGCTGGTGATGCAAAGAAAAACTCAAGGGATGACCAGTCAATAGGATTCATTCCGTTAACTATTTATAAAAATTATCATGTCAATCCATCTATTAGTTGTTGAGATTTCAGTCTGGACCTAGCTAGCATGTTGTGCTCTCTGTCCATTTTGTGTACTTCACTGAGGTAAGGATGCAACAGGAGTTCAGATTCCATAGCTACTTCTGTTTAGAAATATGTATTTGTGCTCAAAATGGTCTTGATAACATAAAGTCTTAACACATATATATATATAGTCTTTGTTAAAGATGCATGGCTGATTGTGAAAAGGCACTTAGTATCCCTTTACTATTAACAATATGTATTAACCACAGCGACTTGGACTAAAACGGCCAATTATTCAGCCACTTAAAAAGTACAGCTTAACAAAACTCTCAGCCTACTTTAACCAAAACATGGGTACCTGATACTCCAACATTTAATCAGGAGCTTAATATAGATATCCTCACTTTAGGTATAAATATACAGTGTTTAGAAACTCTTTTTGAACCATTACTATAGCCATGTCTTAACTGGGTCATTAATATAACTAATAGACTTATCAGTGAGGTAATAAAGGGGTAATAAATGCAATAAGGACATTAATTAAGACAATAAATTATTTCACATGAGAAATTTTCTGTCATTAAGTAGGTGTCAGCCCCTTACCAATCATTGTATTAATAACTCCCAAGAAAGCCTATTATGTATCTATGTTAATATATTGATTTGAGGTACAGTGCTGATAATTATGAATCTACACACTGTATTCTCTATTCTTATGAACAAGATCATTATCACGATTTGTCAGCCCTGATAAGAGTAAACAAATTAAAAAGGTAGCATGTAAATTGGGCTGCTGGAAGAGAAACTGATTAGAAAAAGCATCACATAATAATTTTGCAGCAAGATAATTGAGAGTTAAATCATGGCAGAAAATCACATCATACAGACAGAACATATTGACAAATTTGAGAGATTTACAGATGCCATAGAAGCAAGGTGAGGGTTTTGTAGCACAACTTCCCCCACACCCAAATTGCATGCAGAAGGGAAAGAAGTTAATAGAGGTCGAAACTCCAGCAACAATCGTAGTGTATAAAATTTTCAAATATTTTCAACACAAAATGAGTTCTTTAATAGTTGTTTGATATGTCAGACATGTTCTATTCAACTTTTATCATTCTGTCAACACCAGAAAAAAAGGCATAGGCAGATGGGCCCTTTTAGTTGCCAAAGTTAAAACAACATACACCTGTCTCAGTTTCCTACTGAGGGTAAGAATGTAAATTTAGGTACAATTTCTCCCAGTTCTGCCTCAATTTAAATTGTTTAATTAAATGCAGCCATGTATAGACATTAAGCCCCGTGCATCCATTTAAATCGATGAATGGGTTCACATCTGGCTCTTAAGGCTTAAATAAAAATCCCCCTAAACCTCTGCAGGAAGCTGGGGTTGTTTTGAATGTGGGGTATTGCTTTGACTAATGCTCATCCAGGGGTGAAGTGGAAAACAGTACAAAAATACTCACAGGGATGTTTGTCCCTGGCCCTGTGGCCTTGACAGCACATCCATGACAACATTCATTACATAGAAATTAACATGTGTTGTCTTTCTGACCACCTGATGCACTCCACTGACAGGAATGTCCAACTTGCATCCCTAAATATACAACACTCACATTGAAACTAAGAAATTCCAAAACATAACTTCTCATGTAGAAATGAGGGGATGACTGGCAATTCATGTTATGTTGCATAGATAACCCATAGATGTAAATCTAAAAGAAATGTATTCGATGCCGTAGCATAAATTTACATTTATAGTCAAACTTTAAATACATTTAAATAAAAAAAATATTAAATACATTTTTCAATGTATTTAAGACAATGTTTGTTGCTTTTTTAATCAAATATATTATTGTTTTCCGTAGCCACTATGTAAAATAAGAATAATATATTCTAAACATGAAATGACAATGACACAAAGGAAGGCACAGTGAATGTATAAGAAGAGGAGGTTCACCAGGGACCAAAGGTATGTTGATGAGGATATACTTAAGATAATGGATGGTGCAACAATTGTTTCAAAAAGACTCAGTAAATGGACTTGCATTTGTATAGTGCCTTTCTAGTCTCACAATTACTCTATGCACTTATAATACATTCATACACTGGTACCCAAGGCAACCATACAAGGAGCATCCTGTTTATCAGGTAAACATTCTCACACATTATCATTCACACACACTCAATTATGTGTGAATGCATTCACACACTCAACTGATTGCAGTGGTATGATGTAATGAAATCATAATACCTTGTTTCAGAACATCAGGTTTTTTGTAGTATGCACTTTACTTGATTGTTTATATTTCTCTTAACTTTCATTTTAACTGCTAAATTTCCTTAAAAAAATGTATACGTTTACATATACCATGCATTCAGTTATGTGCTATAAAAAAGAGAGGGAAAGGAAAAATTTGTTCTTTAAATCCTTTAGTTGTGAAGAAGACCTCATTTTACGTTAAGTGTAATGTATGCTCCATTTTAAATCAGTGTACGTATGAAGAAGAAAAACTTTTCAGAATTTTGATTCCCTTTTGTTACCAGCATTTACTTGTACTTTCACCTAGTACTTTCAATATCATAACATTACTTTTGATACTTAAGTAAAGTAAATTTCAGATACTCTATAAGATTAACTCAAGTAATATTCCAATAAGTGACTTCAACTTCTACCAACGTTGTTTTCTGGCTCATGTCCTTTTACTGCATAACTCTAACTCAGCTTCTTCTCTGGAGCATTTGTGCTCCCTTGTTTCGTATTTTTCCTGGATCATGGCTGCACCTTGATCGTGGTGATGGCTGTGTTGATGTTGTGATCCTGCCTTTGGCTTTGCTCGTGTTGTGGCTGACCTCCAGCTCAGCTTGGATTGTAGTCATCTGTGTGCTGTTGCTGTAGTCTTGTTTGTGGCTGAGTGTCGTGGGCCTTGGTTGCACTGATGCTGATCCTGCTTGACAGCATCCTCTACTGCCATTATTATTAGTCATTCCTCTACTATTAATATATACATGTGACTGTTATCGCCACTTACAATGTTTGCATGTAACATCACATGCTATCATAAATTACATGTATTAATTTTATGTCTATAACTATTGTTTTATGTTATGTTATTGTTACCATTATTGTTGCTGTGCATCTCTCCCCCTCTCTTCCTCCCTCTCTTTCTCTTCTCTCTCTTTCTCTTTCCTATATGTCATTTTGTCATCTACTGTAATTTAATTGTTTTTTACAACATCTATTGCAGGTCTTTCCATCGTCGCTCTTCCTGAAGTTTCTATCATTTTTTTCCCCCTATTATAGGGTTTTTTGGGGGGAGTTTTTCCTGAGTCGATGTGAGGGTATCAGGACAGAGGGATGGGGTATGCTGTAAAGCCCTCTGTGGCAAATTGTAATTTATGATAATAGGCTTTATAAATAAAATTGACTGGATATCTTTACTCTTACTCATGTATGACTTTGAAGTGTCCACAACTGATTACATGTGAATGTTCAAGTGATAATTTGGCATTGCATATCTTGCCCTTGGATAGCTCAGCATGCAGACTAAGGGGGCCAAGGATCAAATGGATCAAATACCTCACCCACCTCTGAGTCAGAGCCACCACATTACAAAACCATTTAAGGATTACTTTCTTTGACCTCAGATGACATTTAATTTAGATTTTTGTTGCTCAGTTCAAATTATGGCTGTGTAAAATGATTTTGAAGCCAGTCTGTTTACAATTGAGCTAGAGCTAGGGGTCAAACGGAGGACAGCTCGAACAGAGGGCTTCAACTACAGTCTGAAAGTTGTACCAATCATGGTGGGCCATCTCAACAATATTATGAGGTTGCTATCAATATGCATGCAGAATTACCTTCAAGCAGAACTTATTTGTTCACTCTAAAGACAAACCTGGGAGCTGAGCATGGTTGTAGGTGAATCTCTCATGAAGCTGAGCGCTTGGCAAGTAGTGCAGAGGTGAAAAATTATAACTAAATCAATTTTGGCATGGAAGAAGAGGTGGGAGTTTGTATAATTGTAAATAATTACAAACTACAGACTGTTATATTACATGTGTCAGGCAGAGCTCCTAAATTGTTCTACTTTACATGTGAACATGATCAACAGTTTAGGCAGCAGCAAACTTTATTCAACATTTGTCTATTTTTTGTCTTGGGGGTGGGGGGGTGTTATCCTCTAATGGTGCCTGCCAGTGACTATGCCCATTGATTCTTGTTTCAGTTCAAGATGTAACAAAATACCTGTCCTTGAAACTGTCCCACGGGGTCTTTGGCAAGCTCAAATGGAGTTAGAGGTTTAATTTCCTTTCATTTTCCTAAGTTTGGTCCTGTTGGCCACCAAATGAAGGTCTCTCTGTGATACCCATCTTTCTTTGTCTCTGTGAGTCATAAAAATGACATTACCTTAAACTAGAGAGTCATTAGACTTTATTACTCTATTATGGGTTCTAATCCCCTCGCCCTCAACGTTGACAGAAAGTCAACTACAAACACATTTACACCCCAGAGAAGCATAGAGAAGTCTAACAGGAGATATAACACACACACACACACACACACACACAGACACACAGACATACACACACACACACACACACACACACACAGTTTCCAATGCAGTTATTTAAGTAAAACACTCACATGCACACACATATATAATGAATGTAAAGGCTAAAGGACTAGACAATGAACCTAAAACTGAATGGTAAAAAAAGCATGCACAAAAGCAAACATTACTGCATATGAACATGAAGATACTATACAGACAAACATAAAGAGAGAAGATGAGTCTACCATTATGTGTTGCAATATTTATCTGAAATCCGTTGTGAGTGAAATGATATGTTGTACCACCACCTCAACCCTCAATAATTGATCCAAGAGAGAAATTAATTTGTACTTAACGTTCTTAAAGTGCTCAGTTTGTGCACACTAGTCAGACGTTTGTTGCCAAATGTCTCTAACAGGAAGAGCTGAAGCATCCAGTCTGGTGGCAGCTGACAAACAGCTGTGTATTAGTTATAAAATGCTAACAAATACTTTAAATTATTGTTGGTAATTTTGGGTCTGTACATATGTCTTGCAACACTTCTGTAGCTACAGCAGTGTTGAACACTACATTAGACACTTGCCATGTAGACAGCTGCGATGTAAGTGCAGCGGTGTGTAGCTTAATGCAGTTCAAAATAAACAGTGAAAGTTGTGGCACCTAACAGATCTGCTTTGAATTAATACAGTTTGTTTTTTGGTTTTTGAATGTGAGGTACTGAGCCTCATGCAGGAACATTATGGTATCCTTATCATAAACCGCGTGTACTATTTCTGAGAGGTTTGCTTGTTTGCATGTGTTTAATGAGGAGGTGCGTGTTTGTGAAATTTCATCATTAACATTACTGATGCTCCTAAATCTGCCATATGAGGCCACTGGTCCTGGCTGTTTCTGTTTTCGTCTCAAAACTTGTATTCAAGAGTAAACAAAAAAAGACTTCTGAGCTGCGGAACTTTAAGTCATGCTGTCATAAATCAGCAGACAGAAAGATAACAATAGCAGTGTCAGTGGTGGAATTAAAGGACCCTGAACAATTAGAAAACATAGTGCAGCTGCCAACGACGAGTCATCAGAACAGCACTGTACTGTGACAGGAATAAAGAGTGAGTGGTCTGACATAAAGTTAGATGCTAAAAATGTCTTTCTAAAGCAAAATGGTCCATGACTGATGTAAGAGGCGGTCAAGGGAAATGCGGTCATGGAGATATTGATGAGAAAATATTAGCCTACAGTGGGTGATGTTACACTGTCAGATGTTAAGGATTTTGAGGGAGCTGTCAAAGCGAGAGAGTTTTATAAGTTTCTATTCTGAAATATGCCAATAAAAATATTAAAATCTACAAACCTCTCAGAATAATTATATATTTGCACTGACAGAGCAACGGTTTTTGACTCCATTGGAGTAAGACAAGACTATGTTTTTGGTCTTTGTTGTAGTGGTTGGTTTTAAATTATAAAAACTTTTTCTAATCATTTGTTTAACTTAGATAGCATTAGCTTAGTATGAATTAGTGTTAGCTACCTTCCCATACATACATTTTCAGAGCATTATAACAACACTTTGTTTCTGTGTTTTGAAACCAGCTCTTATGTAGGTTTTAAAATTTCCAATAAATTTAACATAAATAATATAAATGTCAGACTTACTTGTTGTAAAATGAAAATAATGCATCGTAAGCACATTGGCAAAGTTGCACATGATAATTTCCACTTGAATTAACAATTTTGTGCTTTACACTCTGCTTTCATCGAAAAATTGTCTATTTGCAGTAATTATAAACTGGCAGATCTTTGGCATTCTAGCTGTCTGTTGTCAAGCTAGTCTTCAGAAATGTCATTTCAAACTTCTTGAAGTACCTTTCATAAATTGGATTGGCTTGATGGGCACATCGTATCATACGGTTCATGCTGCTCCCACAACAGATCAATAAGGTTTCGCTGGTCAATCCATTACAGAAAGAATACCAGCTGACACTTTGTTTCTAAATAGGTTTGACATATTATGGAGCCACTTTTTGGTCACTGTCCTGTTGTCGTTGAAATTGCTCTAATCTAGCGCTGTCCACATGGTATGACTTGGTATGGTGCTGCAAAATGGTGTGATAACCTTTGCTGTTCAATATAGCTCTTACCTTGTGTTAATCTCTCTTTTTCTCAGCACTAAAGCACCCTAAGACCATCACATTACTTCTCCTTGCTTGACAAATGGCATTGAGCACTCCTCCAGCATCTTTTCAGGGGTTCTGTGTCTAACAAAATTTCATCTGTGTGAGTCCAACACCTCAAATGTGGATAAATCTGTCCGTACCACTTTTCTCCAGTCATTGTCTGTCCAGTTTCTGTTTTCTTTGTTGATTTCAGTCCTCTCCTTTTATCAGCCATGCAATCTCAGATATGCTGTCTTTCTTCCAACTCACGCAGTCGCCTCTTAACTGTTGATGATGACACTGGTGTTTTGTGGGTACTGTTCAATAAAGCTGCCAGCTGAGGACCTATGAGACGCCTGTTTCTCACACTAGACCCTCTGATGTATTCATCTCCTGGACGGGCCTCCCTTTTCTCTTCCAATCCTGGATAGGGCCACTTTGTGCTTTTCTGCACAGCTGTGTTCAATGTCTTCAGTTTGTTGGCACTATCTCTCATGGAATAGCCTTTCTTTTTCAAAACAATTGATTGTCAAGTTTCCAGAAATGTTTTGTTGCTGACCACTTGGAGACCATAAACAGACCTGCAGATGCTGTGGCTCAGATGCTCAAGTAGCCCAAAGAGGACCTGTTTCTTTAAACAGCAAAACAGTTCTCAGCTGTGCTTACATGACTGCACAAAGGATGAATTAGTATCTAAGTAAATAAGACAATTTTGGAACAGCAAACAGGATGTGCCATTGGCATATTGGAGTGATGGTTGTTGATAATCAGCCTTCTTCAACAACTTTTGCCACATTAGCAGTTGCAAGACTGTATTTCTGATCAATTTAACCATTTGAAACCTGAGAAAACTGGCTTGATTTATTTAAAAAAAATTAGAAGACAATGAGCAATGAAAGAAGAAAATTACCCCCAAATGAGCAAGGAAGTAGTAAAAGGTACAAGAACATTACCTGAAAATTGTTTAAAGGGAGAGAGAGAGAGAGAGAGAGAGAGAATAAAAATAGAACTGACCTGGAAAAGTGTTTAAAAATATAATCATTTTGAAAAAAAATTCTAAATATAGATTTTTTTTTATGATAAATAGCCCTTTTTTGTAGTCATTTTTCTCTATTTTTTTCTTTTTCTCTAGATATTTTTCTTTTACCCTAGACAATATGTTTTCCTTTGTTTAAAAATAAATAAATCAAATTCTACATGTTCTCATTTGTTTTTTTTAATCTGTGGAACATTTATCACCAAGTTGCTCCTTCCCATTTATTGAAAGGTTTATATTTAGGTTCAAAGGTAGATATACTTGTTACAGGCATCTGAAAGCAGCACAAGGAAAATTATGTCGCTCCAGGTTTCAAAGGGTTAATATTATTGTATTTTGAAAAGTAAATTTCCTTCCAAACAATGCAAATTCCTCACAGATTCAAAACTCTTGAATGGCAGCTCATACAGATGACTATTCAAAAGCAGTATCTAGCAACACCTTCCTGTAAGTAAACAATCCCCCTTAGACAATTTCATGTTTCATTGCTTTACAACACTGAATCTGCAAACATAATGAGGACTTTGTGACACTGAAGAACAGAAAAAGACAATTTTATGTAAAACAAAAAAGTGCTGATTGACCTGATATATGGAGAGCGAGCATAATGTGAACTAGTTAATCACATTTAGTAGCAGCAAACTTGCACTTTCAGTTGTGCTCCATTGACTCTGCGTCTCAAATGGCCCAGCATCAGAGAGCAGTGCATTTAAATTCACTTAACTGCATCTGCACTCATTCACATCATCAGTGTTTGTAAAACACAGCAAACATTTGGCTTTGTGAATAAGCCATAGTCAGATTTAGAAAACATTCTTAAAGTCTAGAATTCAAAATTATAGACATATAAACTTGAGCACTCAGTAAGTATTTAGGTGATACCCAGCCTGCTTTTTTATGGCCATTGAAATGCTATAATGTGTAAATGCAATGGTTTTATTATCTTTCCTTATGCTTTTCCAGAAAAGCTTTCTGTTAAGGGGCATACATAATAGAGCTTATTTTGTAGTCTTAAAGTGTGTACTCAAAAGCATGGTTTAAAATGGAAAAGTGCTTTTTCTGGAGGTGAGTAAATCAGATGAAAATAAACAAGTCTGTTGTGGTACATCGGAAACTTTCTTTTTATTTAATTTGATCTTGCAGAATGCCAGTCAGCTGAAGAGAAAAGTCTTGGTCAGATATCAAAAATGTTGCTTTAAACTTTTGAATCATTTCACCAAGGGATGTTCTTACTTAGACTTATGCAGCTTACTGTATGTATAGCAAAGCTGTTTATCACAAAGATGATGAAACTGGAGCAGTCAGTAAAGCAGGATAGGAAATTGTGATGAGAATTGTAAATGTTTAATATGATGTACAAAATGCATAACATTGTATTTAATAATATATGTCAATTTGATCTGCATTAGCATTACATGCATACACTTAATTTTTAGTACACAGCCTTCTTTTCTGTAGGAGCAGGATGCACAGACTTTATAGTTGTTCAGCCTCTTTTTGTAGTTGCATTGCATCTCTTTGCAGTCATTTAGTGTCATATTGTAGTCATATTTTGTCTCTTTGTAGTTGCTTGGAATCCCGCAGTCTTTTAGTTTCTTTTTTTTTTAGTAATTTTCTGTCTCTTTCTGTTATTTTGTAGTTATTTTGAATCCATTTGCAGTTGCTTTTAATAACTTTATAGTTGCTTTGTGTCTCTTTGTAGTCATTTTAAGTCTTTTTCTGATCATTTTGAGTCACCTTATAGTCATTTTGTGTCTCTTTGTAGTCATGTTGAATCCCATTACAGATTATGTGAATCTCTTTATGTCTGTTTTCTGTTTCTTTGTAGTCATTATTAATATTTTGTATCTCTTTGAAGCTGTATTCTATCTATTTGTAGCTGTGTGTCTTAGTGGTCATTTTGAGTCTCGTCTTGGCCAATACATGTTCACTGATAGGCCCATTCATCCATTGTACAATCCATGTACACAGCAATATTGACTTTTATTAACAAGACATCACAAACTTTGACATCCGAAAATGATATGCACAGCATGAGTTGTTTTGGGGATTGAGGGAAAATAACTTTATGCCACAGCATAAAGTGTATCTGAAAAAAAACCTTAGATTTTTATCTCCACACATTGGCTCTCTCAATCTGTGTTAGCCTTACAAACACAAATACAAGCTGACTCATCCCACATATTGGCACGTTAAGGCTGTTTCCAGGAATGATCTCACTTTCATCTCATAGGAACTTGTGGAGACTAATCTATAACCAAGGACACACACCCATTAAAAAGTTTGAATCTCCTCCAGATGTGCAGATGTATTGCTGCAAAGAAACATATTTGCCTCTTCCAGCTTGGTGTTCCAGGCATTTGGTTTCGCCAAATGTTGTTTTATCTGTGATGAGAACGACTCCATTAGAGCGTAGACTTTCCTGTCGAGTTGAATTGAACTGCACAGTAAAGGAATGTAAATAAGTTTTATTCTTTTTTTGGCTTTCGGTTTTGTCTTCTTCATTTTATTATTTAAATTATTAGCTATTTACAGAATTGTATCTGTTCATCTTTCTGTGTGAGACACAGAAATAATTATTTTGATTCTAATTAGTCAATTTCAGCCAGGGTATGTTCTGGTATATATAAAATATTGCCATCAAATCATGACTTTGGAATAAACAACTTAGTTGAAAAAAAAAAAAAACAAACTCCTATAAAGTCTACTGTCGGACATCTATAGGTAAAACTTGAATAACTTGCAGCAGTGCAAAACTCGTAGTTTGTATTATTCTCTTTTCCCATTGTTGTGTTTGCTAACATAGAGCATTTTAATTTTTGTTTTAATCTTAATTTAGTTTACTTTTTTAATTTTTCTTCCAATCCATCTCTCCTCCATTATTAATTAAACATTAAAAAATAATTTTTCTGGCATATGACATTCAAGTTTTAACTATTAAATATAGAAGTAATTGGTACAAATCCAGTTTTAGAAAGTATTAATTTATGTATGTATGTGATTGTATTAGAACATGATTAGAAGCAAATTAGCTTGCAGAAATGACATTTTCAGTCTCTGACATTTTTGCTTGTGGGTGTTCAGTTATTTACACATGGTCTTTCAACTAAAGATAAAAGAATGGAGAGATCTAAATGGCAAAATAATATTTAAGGATCTGAGAATTTGCTGTAATCAGTTGGTAATAAGAGAGAGAGAAAAGGAGGAAACTGATCATTTTTAGAAAAAAAAAATTACCTATGATGTAGGAAATGTTGTTTAATCACGCCTTTTAACCTCTGATTGTATCTTTCTTATTGGATCTTTTAATGCAGAACTCTTTTTTTTTTTTTTTGCATGTTTTAGCCCATCATATTTTCGCTTCAGTTGCTACTGCACTTAGAATTACCAATACACCGCTTGGTTCTAGCCCTAGCCCTCCATTTTGCACATTCACACTAGAACCTTGATCAGGCGATCTATAATGATAATGACAAATTACAGCCTGGCCCAGCCCAAATGAGGAAGGTTGGGTTGGGTCCATTCAGGTTTGGGCAGAGAATCAAAGCTCTAACCTACAGGTAGGGTCTACTGGTTCTTCTTGGGATAGCAAGGTAGAGGGAAGTGTTAGGTTTACATGGCCCTCCAAACTTTCATTTTAGAAATGCACTTAAAACTTAATGTACTGCTAATGGACACACAAATCAACTAAGTAAACTGATGTTTCTTTGACGTGTGATTCACAAACATGATTATCCAACATTAATCTCGATGAACAAAATCTGTACATATGCATGATCTGTAGACAACAGGACAAGGTTTGAGTTTTGCAAGCGTTCTGGTTTCTCTTTGTATACTGTTTGTAGTCTGACTAGTACTGAGCAATCACATTTGCATTTTGACCAATGTATATTGCCTCTCCACACAAACTGTTTACCTGCCGTTTAAACTTGGAATCCATTGGGTAAGTTTTGGCCTGGATATCTGCTGGCTACACAGGATCAGCCCGAAATATTGGGCCTAGCCCCTAGAGACTTATCAGACTGCCAGCTGATGGTTTTAGAGACTGATCCAACATTAACGTTAGTTTAGTCACTAACTACCTAGCATGGTGTGTAGCTGGGCTAACTACCACAGAACTTGTTGGCAGTCTACCCTAAATTTGATGAACTGATCCAAAAAGGAACCAGCTTAAGGATGTCTATAACCCACACACAAGAAATCACAGGTGAGGACGGCACATTCGAAATGTCTTGCAGCAAACATCTATTTACATAAACACCATTGACAAGGCTGATGAGGTATTAGAGACTTGAACAATGGTCCCATTTCACAGGGAGAGATTTCAACTGTTATCCTTTGTAACTCTGTTCCACGGGGCAAAGCAGCACTTGTAAACAACAGTTAGGGTTAAAAATAAGAGATAGGTTTGGGCCTTTTCTTGTCAGCATTCTTGAAACCCAATATGTGACTCACTTGCTGTATATTTGACATAAACTGACACACACTGTGTGTATCCATCAACAGCACAGCAGAGCAGATACTTGCCAACACAGGAGTTTGAAAGACCATCCTTAGATATCAGCTTGAAGGATGGTCTTTCAAACCACAAGAGTAAGCCGCCACAATATCCCAGGAGCTGTTATTCCAAAACTGAGAACTCAGCTGCTAAAGAAGCTTGAAGCATTACATTACTTATGACAATACATCGTAGTGGTTATTAGTATAACGTACAACCAAAATTTTAGCCTCCATTCGCTATGAAAAAGAGGTCTTGACTTAGCAACTCCAGCCAAATATGGCTTCTATTGTTGCGCTGTGGAATAAAATCCAGCAGTATTGCTACTTTGGTGAAAATACACCCTTATTTACACAACATTCTGCCTAATAGCCTACATGTTGCGATATTCGGTGATGCATTTCATACATTTTGTTGTCACATGCCTGTCATGTCATATTTTGTATGCCAAGAAAGTCGGCTTATTCATCTAATTTTAAAAGCTGAGTAGGAAAAGAGGAGGTAAAAGAAAAGCAGATACTAATATATGAAGATGGTCATATGATAAGAGATTTACTCAGAAAATTTTATGAGGTTAAGCAAAAACTCCAAGCAAAAAGTTACTTCTGCTACAGCTATGCTGAAGATTGATCATTCTCAGCTGCGCTGATGGATTGGGCAAACTTTATGATGTTCTCCGGTTCACGGTGCTAAGAAACAGAGCAAAAGGAAAGAAAGGGAAAAAGAAGAAGTTTGACAGGGAAAAAATGAAAAAGTACAGTTTCATGTGTCTCCTCCATTCGTTTTTGTGTCTACATTGCACCATCTATCACTGGTCAGGGAAAGCTACAGGAAACTAAAATTCAAAAATGTTTCATGGTCCTGTCGCTCACACCCTCTTTCACTCTACTTAACAATGCAATGTTTTTTTTGTTTTTTTTAGGCTAGCAGTTAAAAGAGTATGAGCATGCTATGAGCAAGATTTTCTACAGTTATTTTTTAATGCAGCTATTAAGATAGATGTTTTTTTTTAGTTTGGAATTAATCAGTGTTATTTACATTGTAGCGAGTTCTGAAAATGTACACAGACACAACGTTAATAAGCTTTGTTTTCTCACATTTAATTATACTTTTATTTTAAAATGCTATGAATTTAAAAATGCATACAGCTATACTAGTGACTCTGAGACTGCATTTAGGCATAGGAGTTGTTAAGCTGTCAAAATACATGGTCTCAAGTCAGAACTGAATCGTAAATTTGCTAACTTTAGACTCCACTTCACGAAATCAACAAAATTAACGACTTTAAACTCAAATTGGACTTAGAGTTAATGTCCAGACATTTTGTTTTTCTTATATGAGATGACTTCAATACAGCAAGACAAGACATAAACATACAAAATTCATTCTGTTGTGGCGTTAGGACATCCATAAAACATCTGTCACCAATGCAGAGGCATAAAAAATATCAGACACTTGCCACATGGAAAATGTAAGGATTTGTGTCTTCAGCTGAAGTAGGATCCGACCTTGGCTGCTTGTGTTTCACAAGGATCTGACCTCCCTCCTTGTTCCTCTCATTAGAGTGATTTATACTGTCTACTATGGTATATCTGCTACTGTCTGATTGAACTCAGTGTGAGGTCCTGTTGTACTTGAATGATGCATCTGTGTGTATGACAAATTAGTTGTTGATACGTTCCTGCACCATGCAGTGTGACAAAGATTTACAACTCTTGCCAGCTTACCTGATTCAGACGTTTTTCAATCTCTTCTTTCTTCTCAGTCTTTCCTTCCACAGCAGGAAAGTTATCCCATAAATGCATTCTACTTGTCATCTGTCATTTAGATAAGTCATGCCATTGCCGGAAATTAAAAATGGCTCGTTAACACGTGGCTCGAAGAGGAAAAAGTTACGCTTTTAATGAGTTAATGAGAATTCTTTAAAAAAAGACTTTACAAGGTATTTTACCGCGCACATTGAAAATATAAAACTGTTTTCATGTGGAACCACACATTTCTCCTCTAGTTGTGGTCTCTTTCCATTCTCTGCCCTTTCAGTCAGTGAAGTGTGTGATTGGACAGCAGTGATGCTCATTAGCATAATGCTGCAGCATCAATCTTCAGCCTGCATGAAGTTGAGAAAAACTTACTGTGCTGTGTTTGCGTGCATGTGTGTGTGTGTGTGTAGAGCATCAGTAGCAGTTACTATTAGAGACACGGCCCACCATGGTTGAAGACATTAGACAAGTTAGCAAATGTCTCATTAGTGAGCAAATACTTGGAGGAGACTTTAAGAAGTGTGCTTACTCAAACACTTCCTCCTTTACTTTCCTGGTTGTCAGGATGTTGTTGTGTTGTAGGCCATATTAGTAGATAATGGTTGTGGTTGTATTCATCTTCCACAATAATATGTGTCAAAAATGAAGCACACCAGTAAACTCTTTTTTGGCTTATTGTTCATACACCTATTAAGGGGAAGAAATGATCATGTGATTAATATTCCAATATCGGTCTGTAGATTTTCTGGTAAAAACCCAATAGGTGCCACAAGTTTCAGCCTCCTTGTGCAGGCACAATCCCCAATAGTAATTTTTTTCATAAATGATTATAAATTCTTACATGTTGGGTGGGTCAGGAACACACAAGTGTAATTAATGCAACTCATGATGGATGAATTCCATTAACCCTTCCCGATTACTGAAACACCTGAATAGAAAAAAGTAATGGTTAACATTATTAGCAACACCTATGCTTTTCTTGCTGTATGACAAGTCAAAACATTTACGGCCTATACCAGAACTGCCACATCTGAATTAAATAGAGGTGCAATTAATCTTATCGATCATACCTTTACTTCACCCTGCTAAAAGCACGTATAAATTATACTATTCCATAAGGCTATTGAGCTGAGCTCTCAGCATTTACTCTGTGTCCAACACTGAGTGCAGCACATACTGCTTATCATTTGCAGACAACGTGTTTTCTGTGATTTACATTCAACACTCAGCAGAGCTCAAAGGTCCTAATTTAAACATCCTTCTCTTTCACCTGAACAACAGGGAAGTAAATGAGCAATCTGTTCTGACTTCTCAGTGTCTCCCAAGCAGCAAAATGGATGGCAACAACAGAGTTAAGGGCTGAAGTGACTCATCAAAGTCAGGACTTAATGTGTATTGTTTTTCATGCTTAAGTAAAAGTCCATCCCTGTTCTTTTTTGTTTGTACCTTTGGTGGTTGAGGATGGTGTGCTTACATGAATTATGTGGGTTTATCATATGTTTTGCAATAGATATTGTCATATGCAAACCATTGCCGTTTTCTAAATCAACATATTTTCGTTATTGCTCATCCCTGCTTTCAAACTATGCACAGTTCTACTTTACTTCAGCTGAACATTAACTTCTTATACTTTAAGCATTGCATTTCATGATGTTATTCATCCTGCTGCAGCCATTTTGTCCTTTGTCTTTTAACTTAACCCACTCTGTTCTCTCTGGATGATAATATTTCAATTCCACTTAAAGAGAGAAAAATTGAGGAGTTACGAGAGATAAGGTTTGTGAAGAACACAATTTCAAAATGACTTGAGATCTCCAGCGTGCTCAGGGGGTCCTATAAAACTTTCAGAAGTTGTCATCAATAGCTTGAAAAGTTTTTGAATTTCACTTTGAAAAGTTGTCCATACCCTGTAGACAAGTAAGCTGGCAATAAACGGAAAGAAAGTGTGACTGCCCGCAAGACTAGGAGAGACTAACAGAAACACAGGGAGGAGGGAACAGACAGACAGGTTACAATAAAGAAAAGGACAAGGAAAAGAAAAGGTGAGGAAAGAATAAACATGCTAATAGAAAAGACCAGCAGACAGATGATGCAGTCAGAGAAAAAGGCTGACAAGATAACCGTACACAAACAGGATGCTAAATAAGGTGGGAAACTCATCATATTGTAATAATGTTGAGAGAAAACATGGAAGCAGGCTGTGTAATTTTTGGCATTGTGGCCCACCCACAACCAACAGCCCAACAGATATCACTGAAATGAAAGTAGCTCATCGCTTCATTCACAATGTCGTGAAAACAACATTTTTGGCAGTGTTCTTTGGTAGTATGACCATGGCAGCTAGGTGTAATTTTCCACCACATTACAGGGAGCAATCGGCATAATGGTCACTTACCAGTAGAGCGCTGCAGCACTTAACAGACTGGAAAATATGACTCAAAATTTGTGATGCTGCATGAAATCTCAGGCAGTATCACAGATTTTAAGTCAACAGATGCTTGAAGAATTTTGTTAATTTTGTGCTAATTTTGTAGCAGCTTTGGGAAAAAAGAAAATATTGAGACTGCAGTCATTTGTCAAACAATGATTAAGTGCTAACAGAGAAAACACATTTTCTTATTTCTTAGCAGCAGAGAAGAGACACACTACATGTGACTGAAATAAGAACAAAATAGCTGAATAAGGCAGCCTTCATTAAATATTGAAACATATTAAAACAATGAATGGATACTGCATTCAGTGAGCGGTGATGACAAATTCAATCTACTCAAGGTTTATTGCAAGTAAACAGATTCAGGTGGTTTTGTTTCAATAAAGTGACATTTGCTTAAGTACATAAAAAAAACATTTCCTAACTTGCCATTTTTGTTTGCCGCAAAACCAGATTGCAAATTATTAAAAATGAATGCAAAATTCTAGTTTTTGTCCAGACACACAGATGTCTCATACATTCCTAATGCTTCAGCTTTACACTGGTGCCAGAGTCTGAGCTGAATGCACAATACAGACTGTGACAGAGATGGCTCTGATGATGAAGTGTCATGTGATTTTAAATGCTTACGTATTAAGACTGCTCTATGAAGAATCATTTCTCAAATGATGTTTTTTAAGTCATCATAATAAAACATTCTAGTGGAGAAACTTGGGCAAATTGTCCAAGACATTAGATTCTTCGGGTCTGGGTATCAGTGAGGTTGTAAGGATATAGATTAGAAATTTAATTGTGTTGGTTAAGATTATGGTTAGGCGCTAGATAATGCATAATGTTAGTGAGGGTCCTCTCAAAGATAGAAAAACAGGGTTGTTTTTGTGTCAGAGAAAAAAATAAGTTGAATATTGCAAAATTTGATGTATAAAGAGCACTCTAAGTGATGTAAATATTTCTATCACTGACTTACACACTAGACAAATCCACACATGCACTTCTTTACTTGTAATGACCCAAATTTGCAATCCATTCCCTAAATTTGACCATTGCAGTCATTAGCTTAACCTACCATTGCCCTAACATTTACAATTCTAACCCCCTATCATTACCAAGCATTAATACTTGGTCCTAAAGAATTCTTACTTTACAAAGATGTCCTCATTTTTGAGGTCTTAAGTCCTCAGATAGATAGAAATACTTGAGTACACACACACACACACACACACACACACACACACACACACACACACACACACACACACACACACACACGCACGCACACACACACACTCACACACAAAAATACACTTGCCTTCTTTCACTACCTCTTCCTGATTCGTGTCAGCTCTGCCAATTACAGCCAAAATATTCTCCTTAAGGGCTGTCAGGAGCTCCTGGAACCTTCGAGAAATGTCACTAGTCAGATTCACTGTTCTCTTAACTAAGGAAGAATCTCCTTTTTCCTCTCGTAGCCTGGCTTCAGTGGTGGCTATTCTATACCCTGATAAGGTCAAGACTTTTGCTGTTGAGAAGTACTGCTTTTCTATTGGTTAAGACTCATACTGCATGCTGTGATCGCAAAGTCCTCAGCTTGATTCTGCTGTACTTTGCATAAAAAGTATAAATCTTTTCATAAAGAACATATTATTTTTTGACTATAGTATCACTGATTCCAAATGAAGAAATATTGCATACCTTGCTAAGTTTAGGTGGCTGTCATGATTGTAAAAGCCTATAATAATAACATAAACAAGAGAAAGACCTTGCACGCACTTACACACCATCAAAACAATCATTAAATGAAACATCTCAATTCTGCTTATACATATGATCTTTCACCCTTTCCTATATTACATTTTTGGCAAAAAGTATAATATCCAATTGGGTTATTAAAAGTTGACAGACTTTTGTTTGTCTTCCTTGCTTTTGCATTTTTATGTTTTCCTTCATAAAAAGCCACAGCTTTTGATTCACAGAGTTGCTGCTCATGTTTATTTATATTCCCTGGTTGCATGTCTACTTCTGATTAATAGACTGGACTTGAACTGCTTCTATTTACATTCACATTGTTTATGAGGCAGTTAGTCATGAAGCTCAAGCTTGGGGCAAAAATGATTGAATAATGTGATTGATGGCTTTTCTCCACACAGGGGCAGACTGCAAGGGAGCTCTCATTTGCAACTGAATCATTGCACTCACAAGACATCTTCTCCTTTTCCTTATCTTTTGGTAAAGTTTACTCTTTGTTTAAGGTGTTTATAAGGATTGTTACTATAGCTTAAATTCAAGTTTCCCATTCCGAGAAACCCATTCTGAGAAAGACTGAATGTTTGCAATATGAGAATAAAGTTTATTTTAAATTGGAAAAACTAATAAAAAGAAAAAAAAAGGAAATGTCATTAAAAACTTTTATGACTGAGGTTTGCACTAATTGAAAATGGGTGCTGTGCTGTTTGAAGTTGGAGGTTTAAGTAATTTGTTGACTCCAACTCGCTGTCTGGACTGGCAGTGGAAGACCAGAAAGCAAATAAAAACCAAAAGGAAAAGAGCAAATACAGGAAAATGGCAAGTAAACACAAAGATTCAGTGGATGGGAGAACGGCTGGTAAAACAAAACGGCACGCAGGACAAAACAACAAACAAACAAAAAACATGGCAGTCGCCACTGAGGAGAATTATGGCACAAAAACAAAGAAGAAACAAAGAAACTTAGAAAGGGAGGGAGAGTAGGATTACCTCTTTATTCCATATTTTTGAAGATATTTGTTATTATTTTGTACTATTGCCATCATTGTTATTTTTCCAGATTTTTTTTTTTTTTGCAGGCAACTAGGCATCTTCTTGCCGGGCTGCAGCAATGGAGTGACCTTATTCATATGAATGACTGGGCTGGGTTTTTTTCTGCTGATACTTGAGCTAATTTAGGTTAAGGAGGTTAGTGGAAGGTTGGGTTGATGCTCAAAGGATGTTAACAATCAGAGATCTCAAGTTTTAGAGTGTCCTCCTATGCACATATGGCCCCTAAATCCTAGATACACATCTGTGTAAAATGCCTAATAAATGACTTAACTTTTAAGGTGATGCAAACACCCACACAATGCATGAATCAGTCGGTTTTCACCTGGTAGCAATTTGATGCATGTCTTTGTGTGCGTGTGTGTACTAGCCCCAGTCAATAAACTGTTTTGTGGGTGTCAAAATTTGATAACAGTATTCATCCTTCCTGAGACTCTGTGCACGTCTGCTTTCATCAAAGTAATGCTCTAAAGCACAACAGGTGTATTTTGAATCTGAGTCATATCTGGAGCAGCGAGAGGCAGCTTATTAACGAACTCCCTTTTGTGTGAAATTTTCTCCTGCTCAGCAGGGAGAGCTTGTTGGAGCGCAGTTATAATCTTTTATTTCCTTCTTTTACAGGCTTGGATTCACAAACTCTAAACCAGGAGAAGAGCAGTGACATTTCAACAGGGAACAGAATAATGAGAAAAAACCCTTTCAGATGTTAACTATCTATTCATCAGACTTCACATGATTGTTTATCTGACATGAAAGAGAATTCCATAGCATGCTCTGTAGAGCCAATTCGTGTTCATATACAAAGAGAAAAAAAGAACATTAAAGAAAATGAACAGTCCTATTCACACCAAACATGCACTTAAAAATTGTATCTCTCCAGCTACAATGATAAACTTTAAGGACATTATATTGAGCATTGCAGTTCATATGAGCCCCAAAAAAGAGTTAGTGTGTCATCTTCACATGATAATGAAAGTCCAAATTGACAGCTGAGTTGTGAAGATTCATAGGGCTATATATTTACAATAACACATCTCAAACTGTGTGTTAACTGTATGCTGCTCTGTAAAGAACTGATTTAATTTGCACTGTGCAGAATAGCTTCAACTGAACCATGATGCTGTCCATCCACCAAGGCATCGATGAGTGAAATGTCTCATTTAAATTTGTAATTCTGGTATTTCAAGCAGGCACCTGAAGGTAGCATGAATTTCATTTTACTTTTAGGTGTGAATTAATTGCGTGCACGATGACAGACTGATTGGCTCGGTTGCAGTCTGTGAAATGTGAGATGCACCAATGTAAAGTTGGTAAGTCGAACTCAAAAGATGAAGTTGAAGTTTGTTTAATTCATAAACATACAAGCATCAGTCTGGTTAGGCTAATACAGACGTGGTCTTCTGTGCATATCATGGTGTCAGTGTCACCATACTGACCACCAGCTCACACATTAGCCAGCTGGCAATACTTTAACTCCAACCACAGAACAACCATATATTTAAGTATATTTCGCTGGTAATAATTCTGTACTGACCTTTACATGATATGGATTATTTTTAAATTTAGTTTAAACTTTTTTTGTTTGTGTGTGTGTTTTGTTTAGGACAGCAAAATAATTTTTGACATTTTATCACATTATAAAAATGATATGGAGTTGTGATAATATTCTGAGTCCTGTTTTTTTAAAAAAAGTTAAATATTAACTCTGCTTTTTACTCTGTTTTGGTCCTACCAAATATATGACACTTAAGCTCCTAAATGCTTCCGAAATGTTATTCTGCTGGATGCCAAAAGAATTAAATTTTGAAAAAAGGCTAAAACAAAAGTCAGAACTGGCAGTCATTCACAGAACAACAAAGAGGGAGAGTTCATGTCCCAGTAAGTGACTATTAGAGCAGCACCTAATGACAATTAGTGAAAGTCATCAAAGTAAGTTTTGCTTCAGATAAAATTATTAAAAACAAACAAGCAAAAAAAAAACAGAACTACCCAGATACCCCTCTGTATTATGAAGATGCAAACAATAAAAAAAATGAAAGGCCACTGTGTTTTTAAATGTCAGATTATAAAACAAAACAAAACCTGCTCTTTATACCTAGTCTATATGAATGCAAATAGAGCCAATTTCTATAGATCTTTCAGCTATAGCTCTTAATGGAAGAAGGGAACAACATCTTCCAGCCACTGTGCTTTTGTTTTATAAGTTCCAACATTAATGTTAATTGTTCTATATGACAAAAAGAAGAAGCACAGTGTTGAATAGGGCACATGTAAGTTTTTCTTCAACAGTCCAAAATCAAAGAGAAGGTTGAGACTTGGACAAAAGTAGGTGAATAAAAAAGAAAGAGAGCTATATACAGACAGCAGGTACTGATATAAGCAGTAGAGGAAAATGTACAGACTCACAGTCTCAGAGACGAGCTGCAATGTAAAGGGAACAGAGAAGGGCAGAGAGACTCAGAAGCAGGCAAAGTAACTGATACAGAGACATAGAGCGGAGAAGCCAGACAGGTAAGAGATGCTTTATAGGAATGAGCTTATAACGTCTCTTCAGGGAGTATGTGTATGTGAGAGAGGGAGTGCTTGTGTGAGACAGAGAGAGTGTGTGAGAGAGGATAGCATTAAGGTTTCAAGAAGAGCAGAGCAGACAGTCATGTCTCCCAAGACCACTGCTCATGGGAAGTGACCTTTACAGGATCAGAGTTGAAGCAGCACAGCACAGTGTGTGTGTGTGTGTGTGTGTGTGTGTGTGTGTGTGTGTGTGTATTTCTGCATCCAAATGTGTGTATAGAACTGTCTTGTGAACATGCCGAAAGCACAAGGAACTTTTTTTTTTGTATTTTAAAGCATTTGGGTAAGGGTGATGTTGAGTAAGGTTAAATATTGACAAACTGAACACACTTGAAGCAGAACATATTCAGTACCTTTAACTGCAAGATATCCCTCACACCTTTACCAAAATGCTTTTGTTGCTAAAACTTTTCCAAACTGAAATCAGTATCCAAACCCTGGTATACAAGTCCAGCACATTGTGTAATCCTGACCACCTCCTTACAACCACCATGTAGTACAAGCACTTTGTTCAGGAAAAAAAAATGTTGACAGTGAACACAACACAGGCAGCAATTAAATTTCCTGCAAAATGTGCAGACACTTTTGTTTGGCCAGGTCTCCACCACCAAGACTTCTTCTATCTTTTATCAGAAACAGTGTTGCAGCTGTGAGTTCTGTGCATGATCCCATGGAACAACGTTTCTGGAAAGGTTTGTTCTCTTTGAGCTTTCAAGTGCATCTTGTTAACTGTGTGAGCATCAGATTGCTAACATTATGTATCATTTACTTTGAGAAGCCCAGAATGATAAGCATTGATGCATACATATACATACATATTTTATACATACTTATACTACTATCCAAGTAGTTCAAATGTTATCCACCTCCAGTGGCAAAATTAAAATGCTGCTATGGATTAAAGCATCAGTATTTGCATCCCAATTAAATTATATTTACAATGATGTAACTTTCTGCCTAACTAGTGATTTCACTTCAATACTTTAAGTTTTGCCATTCATTTTTTGTACTTTTACTCAAGTGAAATCTTGCATGTAGGGCTTTTAATTGCTACATAATATATTACAGAGCAATATTGTTACTTCTGCTTAAATAAAATATATTTCTTCTTTTACATTACATTTATTTTTCTTCCCTATATTTATTTCTTGCATCTCTGGTTTTAAGACATATTTTCCAGCTGTAGATACCATTGGAAAGAATGCATGTTGCAATAAACCTTTTGCATTTTGAAAGATTATTTTTGTCTGTTCCCACTGATTACTTTCCATTTGTCTGTGTGTACACTTCAGTAAGTCCTAAACCTTTCTGTTTGCGTGCATGTGTGTGTTACAGAACAAGAAAAAGTAATAGCATCTCTCATGCACATGCTGTAGTGTATCTTTTCATATCTGTGTTGACTCTCTCTGGCCTGAGGCAAGGACAGTAAATTGGCCCTATAAAGCTACACATACTGATAGAAAGATGAAAAACTAAGACCATAACCTTTCAGCCCTAATCTCTGTGGAGTTTGCATATCCTCCTAAAGCTCGTGCCAGATTAACTCCAGGTTCTCTGGTTTTCTCAAATAGTCCACACACTACTGGCAAATTAGGCTCCAGTTTCCTCTGACTTGCATGGTTTTGAACAGCAATTTACAAGTGCATGTGAATACAGATGGTGTCTGACTATTGCTTATGGTGAAGTACCAACTTGTTCATGTTTTTCTCTGCCCTCTGCCCTGTACATCTTGAAAAAGCCTCCAGCACCCCCCTCAGGCAAATCACAACAGAGCCCAGAGGCTCAAACAGCAAAGACTACAGGATGTTAGCGTTGGGAACCAAACATCAGAACAGACCAGACCAAAAAAAAAAAAAACTGAGCAGGTGTGGAAGTTGTACACTGCCCCTTCCACTTGAAACACTGTGCATAGGCCTGACATTGTCAGAGGTGACTTGCCCTTGAAGAATGAGCACATTTTGATTGTACCAAAAGAAGAATCTACAGGGAACTGCATTGGATTTGCAATTCTCAAACCAAAAAAAAACCAAAAACAAAAGAACTTTATCTTTGACATATATTATCTTGGCTCCACAAAAACAAGCACAGTATATGTTTATATAATTCTTAAATGTATTCTAATCTAGATAAATACTTCCAGTGCACCTCATTATAGAATTCCTTGAGATTCCTTTGGACTAGTCTCTAGGTGCTTTTCCTCCAGAGTTAGTCAATGTTTGTTGCTAGATCCCTTAATTAAGCACCAATTTGCCTTACTTAACACATTTTCAAAATAAGATGAAGCTAACAAAGTGAAGGTCTAGATGAAAGATAGAGGACATGGGAAAGATGTATCCTTTCAAAAAAAAAAAAAAAGGATAGTGTAGCTTAGAATTTTAATCAAGAATTCAATTAAATTTTACCAAACCTTAAAAACCTCAATATTGTTGTATATCATTCCAACAAAAAACACACACTCACACACAGAAAGGCAGAGAGACAGACAACAAAAGTAGATAGGTATAGGTCTCAGTGTCTTGAGCTTTGTTTTGAGCTTACTTCCCACAGATTCCAACAACTCCTCTTTCAGACTACATCTTTTCAAGCACATGCACAAACATACACACACACACACACACACACACACACACACACACACACACACACACACACACACACACACACACACACACACACAGCTAATCTGTTTCTGATGGATTGTAATACTGAGGTCAGGTCGTGTCTGTGCCTTCTCATCAGCTTGTTAAATCTCTCTCTGAAACACATTCAGCATTTAAACACTTTATGATAATTAGGCTTCCTGCTGAAAACACCCAATGCTGGCTGACCTGCATTATTACAATTTTGAACTCTCTTAGGAATCAGAGAGCATGTGTCATGCTCTTAATGTGTTATTTGGAAAAAAGGGATAAAAAGAGGGATGACAAGATTTTGGGGGGTGAAATAGGTTTTTCAAGCATAAAAAGACAAATGATATGTAATAAAACACAAATAGCCTAACTGTCCATGGCATCCAAAAGAAAAAAAATGAATAAATGAATATGACAAAAAAAAACCACTCAGTGGCATGCTTGTATATTCCAAATCACTGGTTTATTTGGGCAAAAGGGAGCTGCATACAGTCTAGCTATGCAGCTGCAGACTGCACATAAAGTGGATTGAAAAAAATAAATCTTTCAGTAAATATATATATATATATATATCAATTAATCACACCAAAGTTTCTGGTGATTCTTACTATCAAGAAAGTTCTATCTTTTCTGAAAAAAAAATAAAAATACTGAAGAGTTGTCTTAAAGTAGCTCAGGTAAATGTGTCTGGGCCACTGAGTTTAGCCATTGGTGGCTGCATCCTAAATATGATTTGTCTTTTAAAACTTTTCTTGTGTATGTCATTTCAACATATCCACACATAACATTATGTATGATACCTCATGAAAATGCCCATACAACCGTTTGTATGGTGACTAACAAATTAGCACCCCATGAATAGTGTCGTCATGTTTCGCACTTAATAAAAAGTCACGTGGGTTAGGTGTAGGCGAATAAAGTTACATTAGGTCTACACAAGAAAACTTTGTAACTTAGGTTTAGGAAAAGAAACATGGTTCGAAGTCGAAACGTTATCTATGTCAGGTTTAGCTAACTTATTTACATTTGGTCTAGGCATGTAAAACCACAGAAGTCAGGATTGGGAAAAGAAAATGGCTGGGCCTTGTCATGTAGGTTGAGTGTAGGCAAGTAAACATCTGTAGGTTCAGTTTAGAAAAAGAAACATGGTGATGGTGTTCTCTAAAATAACTCAAAGTTGATTTGGTTTCACACACCCCCGGGCACTGGCATTCTGAGGGAAAGTCCTGAATTTGTTTGACCTATTAACAACCCCAACCTGCCTCTTTATGTAGACTACGATACTTTTACTCTTTAAACTATTTCTTCTTTGATCAAAGTAGCTTATTGGACATGAGATCACAGCTTTCCTGATTTGGTTATACAAAAATCACTCATTCATAATAAAATAGGAAATGTTCAAGTTTCATGCTTTTTTTTCTTTCAGGAAAACATCCTGACAGTGCATGAGAACGGCCTGTTTCACTTCTTTGTGTTTATTTTTGTCATGGTTTAGAATCACACTTTGTTAATTTATCATTGATTTATTTACTTGGTTTGTTAATACACTGTGTTATAACTTTGCTGTCAGTTCAGACCTTGCCATTCTCACTGCCTGCACTCATCAGTAGATTCACTCCACCTGCTGATCATCACTCACCTGTTCCTCATTTCCCCATTAGCTCCCTGGTATATATACTAGTCCACTACAGTTCTCTACCACATTGTATTTGTGTCCTGTGTTGCAGCTTTCAGTATATCTTATCTGCACTGGGCCTTTTTGATCTATATTTCAACCCTGTCTGCAGTTTGAATTCTGCCTGAGACCAACCCCTTGTTAATTTGTTGATTACCTGCAACATTTTGCATCCTTGTGCTAGTTTTTGCTCAATAAAGATTCTCTGCTTTGTGTGCCTGCCTTCTGAATCATGCTCTTGGGTTTTTTCACCTGTGAGCTGGAACAATTCCTGTGTGTTTTACACTGTATAGTTTCCAGGACACCAATATGCTGTTTTGAAGAGAACTTATTTTTTGGGTGTGTGGTTTTGTTTGCAAACAGTGATAGCTGACTTATCTTTTTAAACAGTATTGCACAAATCATACAGATAAAATACAGAGTGCAGAAAGAGCATCATCTTATTATAGCCAAAGAATGACATGTCCTCACATGCTCTGATGAACTGATAAGTACTGACTGAGTGATGCATTTTCTCCAGTCAGCTCTGCTTTACTCAGCTACAGCAAGACACGGTATTGGTTTGTTTGATTTGACATTCTTCACTATTGATCAGCCGAGTAGGCAAAGAACAGGAGGATTCGAAAACATCAAGTTCACACGCACCCACGGCTGACATTTAATTCTATCAGCAGAAAGAGAAAATCGCAAAGGAAAATAGATGACTGAGACAGAAAACAAGACATCTGGGCAATCTTATTTTTTAAACATTAAATTTGGGGTTTTAACACTGCCTATATCAATACAGCATTGTGCAAAGCATTGTTATTAACAGCATACATTCTTAAATTGAAACAGCTGCATTAACATATAGTAGATTTGCCTTCATGCTGTATGTATAAATGGTCACTGTGCCTTCTTAGTTTCTGATTTAATACACCAACCCTATTGTGAAACAGTTGTATGTATAGCCCTGGGAGTTATTGATAGGTATGTTGTATTTGCAACTTAGGTGAAAGAAACATGGTCAAGCCATCAAAAGCATGCATTCATATACAAGCAAGCAAACATCCCCATGCACAATCTTTGGCCAGGTCAGTGGTGCACCCAGTCTTTGACTTGGTTTTCATCATTCTTGCTTTTGTGTCCCTCATGTTCTGTGAACCACTGCAATGCAGGTCTAGAAAGCCATGTACATAAACATAACAAAAAGCTGCAGGCTCCATGCCTTGATTGAATTCCAGTATATCAAGGCCCAGTGTGGCTTACTGATTGATTTATGTACTTTATAAAGTGCCCTTGCCAATTGTCACAGTGGCATGTTTTGTCCAGTAAAACTTGCAATAAGCAGAGACATTTCTTATTGCAATTGTGGCACACCTAAAGGAATGTGACCACATTTACATGAGATTTGAGAGTGATTTTGTGCCAATTATTTGGGTCAATTTGCATGTTTATATTTGCTTTAAACAAAGAAAATTAATTTCAAACAGAAGCCACATCCAGTAATATTGCTGAAGTTAAACTAACATTTATTATGTGAATATAGTATGGTTGGGGCGGAACGTTTGTGTTTGCTCCTGTTGCTCTGGGGGGGGTCAACGAGAGAGCACCCCTCCCGCTGCTTCCTCAGAGGCAATTTGGAGGGAAACAGATCGCACCTTGTCCTCATTGCTCCTGTTTTTACCTGCTTCATACAGGTTGGTAAATTGTCAAACCCTAACTATCTTGTTAAGAAAGCTAAGCTTAACTTTTGTGACCGTTTGTTTAGAGTTTAATGTGTGTGTGAGACGACTCTTTAATGAGTTAACGAGCGAGAGAAAAGCCGGACTTACCGGAGTTTTCAGTGATGACGTCATACGACGCATGTGATTATCGCGACGTTATCGTCGCAGTGGTAATGTGTGGAGGGCTCCTGCACACTAAATGTTTGGCTGATTGTGTTCATTCTGACGAGTTTTAATGCATATGTACTGTTCAAAGTAAAGCCTGTATATGTAATGTTGAATATAGTAGTTGTTTGGAGATAGTTTCTGTCAAAAGAAATGGTTAACATGTAACACAGCACTTTCTGATCAATATGCCTTACAGGTCTGTGAAAAGGGTGCAGCTTAATGTCAGGGATGACACATATAAAGGAGCAATTCGCCTTATTTTCATTTGCACTAAATATGAACAAGAGTGTTGATACCAGTTGTATACTGTGAGCAAGAGTGATTTATTTACTCATGTTGGTTGAAATGGATGCCAAATGAAATGTGTTTACAATAATAGGGACTGGTTACCGGGGAAAAATGTGTGTTTTATGGAAACTGAATGTTGTGAGAAATGGACTCTACTTACCTCAATAGGAACCTAAATGTCACACAAGAACTGAGATGTATTGATTAGAAATGTTTGTGTATATGATTTGAATTTGTTAATTAAAACAGCCAGAGAGGCAATTTGGAGGGAAACAGATCACACCTTGTCCTCATTGCTCCTGCTTTTACCTGCTTCATACAGGTCATATAATTGTTACTGTGGTCTTCATTCCTGAGATGCGTAACACAATCATGTTCAGCATTTTATTGCAAATACAGGTTGTGAGTTATTGCAGCTGGCTGCTAGTAGATAATAAATTCCCTCCACAGATTTATTGTAAAATTGATAGCTGAAGAATGATGCTTCTGTGTATTTGATAAATATAAGCAGATTGTCGACACATCTGCACTGTGAAATCAAAGCTCCCTTTTAAGGCTTGTTGGTGACAATAAGAACAGGACCAGCAGCCACATAACTGCAATGATCACTGGCGTCATGACTCACTCTAATGTTTTTTGGTTTGTGCATATATATTTGCCATTATCTGATAACAACTGCCATGGTAGTGGATCTTGTACATGAGCACAACATCGCGTTGAGGGAAATTTTAATATCAGCACGCTAACATGCTTGTAATGCTTAGAGTACTTGTGATTTGTTTTCATGTAAGGAGGACTCCCACCCCTCTTCTTCCTCTCTGCTCAGTTTTTCATTAGTAATGTTTTGTACCCAAGTCAAGATCCCTCATCATCTATTGAAATTTGTTTAATCCTTACAGCGGACAATGTCAAGAACAAACCTCTCACGTCTTCCTACTTTGTCACTTTGGGATATGCAGTTTAGTGGGTATGCTTAGTACATCCTAAAGTGTGTGCTGCGCAAATACAGATTTCAGATCAGACCTGCGGAATTGAGAAATGCCTTTGCAACTCTATGTACCAACTGCTACTCATGTTGAGTAGCTGTCTACTTCCATGTTTTGGTACAGCTGATTGTCACATCTGATGCTAACATTACCAGATAATACATTTACTGTACCGGAGACTACCATTTCAGGAGGACCCAGGCACCAGTTGATGAACTGTGCCTGGGTTTGGTGCAGTGTTCACTCTAATCAAATAAAATGAACTTTAGGGGTCAAGTACACTTAGATCAGAGCCCAGGTTTCTGGAGGTTTTACCTGACTGTAACCATAACCACTACATGCTTTTTTTTTCAGTTTATCTTAGGGAGGACCTGGCATTGTCTCAAAAAGGGATGTGAGTCCCCAGTGTCTCAAAATGGGATGTGAATCCCCACAATGTCCCCAGATGAGATGTGAGTAACCATAATGTCACTACTACATGCTTAAGCACAATCCCTTTCTCAACCCAGAATGTTTTTAAAAATGTTGTGTTTTAGTGTTTTATGTCATTTTAACCAAAAGTATGGTAGTTTATCTTGTGAAGACCTGTCTTTGTCTCAAGATGGGAAGTGGGTCTACAAAATGTCATTGTGTGAATAAATTCCTCCCCATGAACACAGGCTGGAGAAGACAGAAAACGACACAGTGATTGTCTCTCTGTCAGCACCTCTGGCCTTCATACTGACATCTTCATTCCACCTATAAATATGTCAGCTGCATTATGCCAATCACTGACAGCTGTGATGTCTATGTGTGGTTATTAGCATGCCACTGAGTATGAGTGGGTGGGTGTGTTTGTGTGTGCATTTGTGTGGTGGTAGATGTGTGTGAGCATGTATTTGCGTAATGTTTTGAAGAAGATAAGAGAGCATGTGTGTCTTTGCATGATGCTTTGAATACGATAATTACATATTTTAACTTTATCGTAGACAGTTGTTAGAAGTAAATTTGTTTTATGGAACAAACACAAATTTTCACTTATAGGGAGAAATGGTTCTTGACGTGTAATTTACAAAAACATGCTTTATGGAAATGAAAGTGAATTCCAGTTCAATCCCAGTTCACCCCAGTCCAAGCTTATGTTCTCCTGAATCTACCTCAGTTCATAGCAATGTGCATTTAAGCACCAATATAGAGCCGCAGCTGTTGGTAAGAGCAAGTTGTTTTTCTGAGTACACATTGCACGTGAGTGTGTGTGTGTATGCGCGCGCGCGCACATGGATGGTTAGCAGTGTTCATCCCCCTCACTCCAAGCATGATGGTGTTTTAACGATTCTGGCAGATGTTGTTGTTTTTGTTGAGAATGAGAATTGAGAATGAACTCACTTAAGTGCGAGATGGTGATCTGGTTGAATTACCTACCTTTCTCCTTCAAGGGCAAATTTTAATGGTGCTGTAAATCAGCAAAGGGCTCATTTGTAAGAATTATGCTGCCATCTCTCTGCTGATGGGGAGAGAGCTGACAGGTTGGGCTATTAATTAATCTCCCGTTAAGAGGTTTGTTGTGAGCAATTGAATTAATTCCTTTTTTCCCTTTTTTTAAATCAGTTAAATCATTTAGTTGCATGCTGTTCACCTTTAATGTAAGAAAATGAGCAAGTTTAGTTTTGCATCCTGACCTGAATATTTTAGTACAACTACCGAAGACAAAAACAAAACTCTGTAATGTAAACAAAGTAAAACTAAATTTGCCTCCAGACAAGACAAAAACTTATATTTAAATTTGTCAAAACAGGCAGGATGAGATGGAATGATAGATGATAAAAAAAAACATACAGACCAAAAGAAAAAGGCACAGATGATTGCAGTGGGATCTGGAGGGAAATTGAGAAAAATTTACTCTAAATGGTGCCACTTTGAGACCTGACTCAATAAGCTGAGAGACACAAAAGGGATAAAACAGGGTTAGAGGTTTTACCGGATGAGTTTGCCTCATGAGACGAACAAGAAATAAAGGATACAATTAAAAAATGAAATATGCTGAAGAAGGGTGTCCAAATATTTTAGAATGTATCTTATTGCTTTTCTTCAATTTAATGTGTTCATTATACATGCATAGAAACATTAAAAAAAATTAATTACAAATTTGGTATACAGCAGCTATTCACTGTAGGTGCAGCTTTTGAGGCTTGTCCCACTTTAAATCTCAAGAGGGAAAATTTTGAAAATTGTTTCTTGAAACAGATGGGGAAAGGGTAACCCACAGGGTTGACCTACTGGCTGCATTCAAAAGGTATATATGCAAGACAAAGTCCACAACAAAGCGCTGAATCAATTTCCATTTCAATTTTAACCATCAGCATTTAAAGTAAATGAAATTTGTCATGGTAAATAAGAGGGTCAGGATATAACCAGGGGTATAAGTAAATATTTAATGAGTACAAAATGCTATCCCATGGCATTTTGTGTGATATAAAATATACCAGTGCAGCAGTTTGAAATCACAAGGCTGCTTGTGCCTGGACTGCCAGCTCAGCAGCTGAACAGTGCAAAACACAAGCCAGTCTCGCATTTGGTGATTAGCACCCGAAAAATCTTCAAAAAATCTTCTAAAGGTTAAATGCCATGTAAATTGATAATTCTTACAATAACTATGAAAATTTGCTATTTAGCATATATCATTCATTTTCATTGTGTTATCAGTGAAATGCTGATATTTTTTACTAAATAAACTTAACCATGAGCTTAATTTGTAATCATTATAATTTATCTAAGCAAAATGGAAAATGTACAAAGAAGGACCTGAACACAGACTCGAAAAAAAAAATATTACTCAAGCTTAACAACCTGGCTCTACTCTAGGCAGATTGCTGAACTGTGTTTAGTTTTGTTTTTATTGGTTTGGACTCCTGTTGCCATTAACCTGCAGGTGGAACATCTTAGCTGCCTTCACCTGCTGTTGGATCTGTTCCTCAAACATCTGCAAATTCCCCAACTGTTTAGTCAGTTGTTTACTTCATAAATACAATTCCCTGATTAAGCCTGATTGTTACTTCTCCTGATGCATCTTTCCTACAAACAACATGATCTCATCCACACTTGTCATAATTTGTTGCTATGGCAAAACCCTTAGCAATATTCTGTCAACTATACTGCATCTTGTTTTTGAAGCTCTTATTATATTATTTCATATCAACATTGAATCAAATGACTTTGATACCTTTATTTGGCCAGTGTTATTCCACTGTGAGTTATGCTCTCTGCCACACTCAAACATATTCAAACATGGAAGCTGCCCAGTACGACAGCATTTTGTTGGTCGTTTAGGAGCTTACCCCAGTATCCCTACTAATTATGTTTATATTGGATGAATCTGCGCCACATAAATCTTGTCCACCATTCAGTGCCAAAGAGGGAATTGCCCTATAACGTAGTATGTAGCCATGCAGCCTGTAATAGTGTAAAGGCTGGAGTGGTGAAAGGGTGTGTAGGACAAATTGACTTTCACATGAGTTTGCATCTCATCACCTAACTGCATTTAACCTTTGTCATTTTATTAAATGTAATGACATTCTTTCCTAAACTTTGAAGGGACACTGCACCATCAAATCAAAACAAAACAATACCAACAACAAAGACAAAAAAGAATTGAGAAACTATTTTATATTTACCGAACCGCACCCACCATCTGTATAGCAGTGCATAACAAACCTGCTAGTTAACAAAGCACCACTGAGCTCGCTCACAGTTCAGTCGAGGAGGATACCATCAATATTCACATCTCACACTATCACAGATGAACATGTTCTAAGTCTCTTGTTCTTGAGTAGTAGAAATTAAAGTGTTTGTATTATCTCCAGTAACTAAGTCATGATTTCTGGAAAGAGACATTACTTTTGAGTCTTTAAAAATGTATTTTTTGGCACTTTGAGCACCACAGGTCAATGTCATCCAGTTCCATAATATACACAAGAGAACACAGAAATCTCTACGGCTAATATCTCCAACACCCTGAAACTATCACCAAAATAATCTAGATTGATAAATAGCACTACAAGTGGGAGGAAAATGTGCATTATGCACAGAGTTTGTATTACGTGAGAACATAATAATTTTGGCATTAGAAATATTGTCACTAAAAGTAATCCAGAGTTTTGCAGAACGATCCAGTATTGACATTTTTGTCTGGCCATAGCTCCAATGGATCAGTTTGGGGGTCTAGAGCCTTGCTCAAGGGATCTCATTGGTGATTTTAAGAAGGAGTAATTGGCATGTTAACTTTCCCCATCCAGATTCATTCCAGCCCCTTCAAGCCACTGCAGCCCCTGATCTAACAGACACAAATGTATACAGTGCATCAGTGACAACCTGCAAAATGACATCAGAGCTCTAGTTTGGTCTGCTGCCTTGCTAAATATTTGTAGTTCTTAAGCAATCACTCAGCTTTTCTCTGTTCTGTGCTGGACAGTAATTCTACAATCAGTTTGTATGTACTTGTAGTATGAGAGCAACTGCCCATGATTTTGTTGTAACTGCCATTGTTTTGTGAACCTTTTTTTACCCTATTAGTCAAAGAATGGATTAATGCACCCACCACCACTTCCCAATTCAATGACAACAGAATGAACCTCTTGTTTATACCAACAAGGTTTCACACAATTCTCACATCTGGCAGGTTTATTGTAGCTGGCAGGGGATTCTGTTTGGCCCTGTGGCTGACAAAGCCCTGTGTTACCACATTTGGACCTTTCTATTGTCTGGCTCACATCCATAGGGTATGTTATTGGGAAATAGTGGTGTGACAGGGCACACAGTATGTGTGCACCTTTTTTAATGTTTTTTTTTTTTTCATTTGATATTGTAAGTATCAAGCCATTACTCTTTAAATGGAATATTAAGTATTTCAATTGACTTACATACTTGGCTTACTACATAATGAAATGCTCAAAAACTTTATTGGTGTTTTCCAATAACCTTTTTGGAGTTGATAACATACTTTCAAATGGTTTTACACATGAGGTGGAAGAACATGTAAATCCCAGATTGATGGTGTTATTTTACCCTTATCATGGGGGATTAAGGGACTAGAGCCTGCTGAGATTTTCAATGAGAGATCATAATAGATATACTGTAGTGCACCAATACAACAAAGTCTCTGTCTCTAAAACAATACATTCAATGTGAGTGTGGTGGAGTGCGGTTTTGCCAATTATTTGATCACACACAAAAAGAGAGTAATCTGGCATATTAGGTTGCAATACCTTTCCCATCTGTCTTTGTGCTTTTTTAAAATTTATTCGGAAGCATGCAGCTCTTACGTAGGACTTGGCTTATTAGTGTGGAGATAGAAGTGGCTGGATAGCGAAATGAATTAATTTAAAAGGAGCAGCCTGTCAGGAGTCGCCTGGGAAATCATGTAATAGATAAAGCTACCTGCTTATTCCTCCTGGAGGAAAGCAACACATTACAGACAGTATTAACTGGCTGGATGAAGGACTTGGACATGAAGGTAGAGACATGTAGTATGCAAGACAGACATGTAAGGTCACAGACTGAGTAACCATTATGGGAAGACTGCCATCAAAGCTTGATCCAGCTACCAGGTTATTCCTCAGGGATTTAGATACTACAGACATTATAGGCATCAATAATAAGCCACAGAGTGACAATGAAACAAGGAGAGAGAAAACAGACAGTTGAATCATGGACTAGATTAAGCTATCTTTGTGGTAGATTGTGCTTCTGTTGTGTTAGCACACATTCAGGGCACAGTGGTCCACACTGAATCCAAATCAGTGTAAACATAGCAGCGTACCAGCTACCTAAATAAGAAAAAAAGGAGTAGCAACTCAGGAAATGGGTTAAAAATCTTTTTAAATGTGCAGCAGACAAGTTTTTTTTTCATGCAAATTTTAGTTAAATGTTAAATGTTTTTGAACAGCATTCTGGGTTGATCAGACATCACCGGTTAATTATCCTTTAGGGAAACCAAAATTACTTTAATGTATGCTAATACATGAATGCCACAAACTTGGACTAGCTTTTTGAATTTTTTTATTTTTTTTTGATACATTCATTTTGGCCCAGATGGCTAGGATAATGAGGAACCAATTAATCAGCCCCATTTGTAGGGGTTACTTTTCACACCTGGTTGGATAACAAAAGGTTGACGGATGCTGCTGGGCAGATGAATGAGAAAAACACAAAGGGTGAAGGGCTATTGTATTACTGTAAACACCTTAGATGTTGCAGGAGACAGATCACACAAAGGATTTCGTTGTCCAAGATACTTGACTGTTCTAACTGGCTTACACCATTTTACCAACAAAATGTGCCATGTTTAACATTGTGGAAAACAGATTTGGAAACAGTAGATAGCAGTATGGAGGCCAGTGAAAATGATACAGTTGTTACTATTTATATCTATTACTCGTACAGTCTCTCTCTCAATCTTGGTACCAACTAAATTTTGAACAATGTTCGAGCGATGCTTGGTCAGAGATGAACAACATTTTGTGACAGCCCGTCACTGCATGGAGCTAGCAAAGAGGCTAAAAAAGGCACATTCACGTGGGTGTCACACCTCTATCTCTGCCAATAAAAGCCAATTAGAGCTGGACTCGATAAATACCTGTAACTAGTCCACAGTCATATGTTTTGAGATTGAATGTGGATTGTAAGCATTTCCATAAAACACAAAAGCCAGATGTTAGTGGGTGTTTTTATCTAGTGAGAAAGGGACTTTAGAGGGAAGAATCTGTCTCACCATACTGACATCTTTCCCTTGGAGGACTTTGTATAAGGTTATATTTTTGGCAGGAAGACAAGGAAACTACTGAAACAACAGTGTCAATTATTTTGGGTAGATTGTTTACAATCAAGTCCCAACTATATGCCACAGGTGCATTGACCGGATGGAAAAAAAAAATGTTAAAAGCAGGGACAAAATCTGGATAGTACTTCCTAGTACACTTATATTTCACAGGTTGAGAGGAGATAGGCCTCTCAGGTAGTCCCAGGTTATTTGTCTTGGCCCTAAGCTGGGAGAGTTCCAGGCTTGAAGAATGGTTTATTCTTTTCTCAGTAAGGCACTGAGGTCTGCAGATGGAGCATGATGCAGCTGGATTTTCATGGCCAGGTGGGGCGATGATGAAAGGATCAGACTCCAGATGGCAGACATCACCCAGAGATCCTTCCGAGTCAGACAGCATGGTGGGGGCAGGCAGGGGACAATGGTGACGGGAGTGACAGCTCTATCAGGACAACATGGCAAACAGACTGCAATTCCAGAAAAGACATGAGCTGTAATGTCTTGAATCTGTAAGAAAATGGCAAGGCTAAGAGGGAAACTTTTAGAAAACCGTTGTGCTTCCACCTTGGCTGAGCATCATAGTATTAGTCAGTTGGTTTGAATTATTGTCATAGACACAGACAAAAGAAGATAAAGGAACAGGAAACTATTTGTAAAGACAGCCATGAAGCATGGTATCTAATAGTTTCTAGACAGAAATAGACAAAGAAGACAATAGCTGGAAAATGTGAAGTTGATCCGTCCAGTTGCCAAAAACATGTCAGCATTATACATTTCTGCATACCACATATATGTTACAGTTCCTTTTTTTTATTTATCAACATTTCTAAAGTGATGTAATATATGAGATGACTTTGTCAAAAAAGAGGTGGAGTGGATGGAGGCTGGAGTGTCACCTAGGCCAGACTGCTGGCAAGCTGCAGACCTCTGTTCTTGACCAACAAGCAACAAAGCTAGTTGTGTTTTAATGAGTCATTGCAATGGTTCCATTTGCTTTTTAGGCTTTAATCGTGGGTGTGTTGTAGCAACCTGTCAATTTGTTTCCTTTGGCTTTTTTTAACTGTAAATGTGAGTGTTTAGGAGCACATTGTCTTTGTGTTTCCATCTGCTTTGTGGGCTCTTAATGTAGCTTTTTTGTAGTGACTCATGGCTGTGTTTCCATTGACTCTAAATGTAGGTGTACTGTAGCTCGCTGTCTGTGTTTCCATTGACTTTTTTGGCTCTAAATGTGGCTGTTTTGTAGCAACTCATTGCTAATCAGCCATTTAGGTTCTGATTTTGGGTGTTTTCCATCAACTTTCATCTCACATCACAAATGTAAAGTATCTGTGGTTTGCAGAAATCTATAATGCCAAAAGATAGTCTGGCAATTGGATTGTGTTGTTTTAAATATACATTTAATCCCACACGGGTAAAGGATGGATCTAAACCACCTGTAGACCAAGTCTGGAAAAAAATTTGTCATGTGTTTACATATGAACTGGTGCCAGATCAGTTCACAGTCTTTATAAAGCTACCATCTGCTGTGGGATTATAATGTCTGTTGTAAAGGGAGGTTATGCCTGGAGAATGTGCCATAATATTGGGTTTGCACACAGGCACTAATTTCATTTTGTCTGTGTGTATTCAGCTAAATGAGGCCGCCAATTACTGTACAGTTTTGTGAGTATTTGTTTTTGCCTTTCCCCTTTGTTCTTCTGCCTTTGTCTCATTTACTCATGATAATCTCAGTTAGAGCAAGCCCACCATGACTGCATAGTTGCAATGTGTCAGCTACCATAATAAACATTTTTCCTGAGAGACACTCTCACAGACTGACACCAGATCGTCAGGCACAGTGGATTTTGTCTCCGATTTCTGCTACCAGATGACCTTTTTTTTCTTACATTTTCTGTGAGAAAGTGTGATGTTATTTTCTGTCCTTACTTGCAATCAAATTGCAGGGACTGTGTAAAATTACAAGTTTGAGAATATAGTTTGTGTTGATTGGGTGTCATGTTAACCCTCCAAGAGCTAGAGTGAGCAATTTATGACAGGGGATTTATTTGGAGTAAAACATTTGGAATTGAATCTGAAGCATGTTTCGAAGAGTTTGGGCAGTAAAAGCAGGTGAGCCAGTGGGAATTATGGACGGGGGGACAACATTTTCCAAATTGGGCCCCTCATTCACACCAACTACAGTACCAGCACCACCTCACCCACCCTTAACTCTAATACCTGCACAGGCTATTTCAAATAAGCTCTGAGATGAGATTAGTCTCAAGCAATCATTTCCAAATCCAGTGTAATGGACCCATCCAGGCCATACTCTGTAATCATACTGAGAATATGTATGCAAAAAAGTACAAAAGGTCCAGTCAGTTGTATCAAAACTTTTTTTTTCAAATAAGATTGTGAGAGTTGTGTTCATTCTTTTACCTTAATACAAAAAGGACAGAAAAATACTCTCTGATGAGTAATTTGGTAAAAATAAAATCAAACATTGATCAAAGAAATTACTTCAAGGCATTAAATCATTAGATCCATCATGAGCAAACAAACAAATTTACTCTTCATCTATCACAGCTTCCAAATCCACTGTTCATAATGCCAATTTATGCAATCCCAAGAATGTTTTGGGTCCCCAGAATGCAGAAAAATTCAAATACACCATTTTGAGAAATGGCAATGTCACCTTTTCCCTTGCCAAAGTTTAGCCTAACTTTGGAGTGTTATTTAACCCCTTCCCATGGATGTATAAAGAGAAGATAGAATAGAAAGCTCAACATTTGCAGTATGAAATTTCCCACATCTTTCACATTTTTGGGTCAATAGAGCATACACTATAGACTTCTGCCAGCTGAATGGCTAACTTCCGGTTTAGCGCTCTGCTATCTTGAATAGATATATAACAGTTTAACCAAGCTGCTCATCTAGACACTGTTGTCACACACAAAATAATTTTTTCACTGATTTACAGATGTAGCTTTTGTAATGTAGGTCAATGGGGAAAAGTCTTACTTGGATTGAGGGTATCACTTGCCAGAGATGGACATTGTAATGCCATGTCTTTTGTCTTGCTGCAGGTCATCTGGTTTGATACCACTATCTTCACAGAGCCCACTGCAGTTGGTTTCACTTGCTAGCCTGAATCCAAGCCACAACTGTCATCTATTAAAAGCTACAAACCTTCCTGTTCCCCTTTTCAGTTTTTCAGGGAACGAGTATTTGATATCACAAAGTCATTCCCAAGCTGCTCTGTTTGACCTGAGTAGGTGTTGCATGATGATAAATATCTGATGTTATTTATTTATTTTATTTATACATTCACATTTGTGCTCATGCTTTCTGCGCTACACATGCTGTTAAAGCAAAGAGGCGAATGTGGCTTTAATTTCACTTTACCTGCTTTTAACACAGAGAAAAGAGAAAAACAACATATGCTGGACTCATTAGTGAAATTTAAAAAGTGCAAATGCAAAAATAGCCATTTATATCATTGTCTTTTCCCCAAAATGCATTCACATTCATACAGAGTCCCCATATTCTTAGAAAAATAGCCTGAGGCTAAAGAACCACCATTTTATGGAAATAAATACTTTTTCCTGCAGACAGGTTCTAAACCACCTTGTGTATAAGGAGGAGAAAATGAATGCTCATTTATACTATTCATGTTCCTTCTTCAAAATTAGACATTAATTGCCCATTAGCTTTGACAGTACTTTGTCACAGACTCCAAATCTTCTCATTGTGCTAAATGGTTTCCGTGCCAAATGGTTTTATCCCTTAAATGAGAAAACTCAGTGCCTGAATGTGACTCATCCAGTCTCTGACTGAAGCCAGGACTGAACTCCTCTGCATAGCTTCACAAACAGCATATATGTTCACACACACACACACACACACACACACACACACACACACACACACACAAATACAAATTCAATGTAGGGCCTTTGATTAATTAAGACTTGATGCATTGTGATTGCCCCTCACTCAGAGAGGAAGTGGGAAGACAGACAGAGAGAGAGATTCAAGTCAGGAGCCAAGGAAGGATAATGAAAGAGAGAGGACAAAATGAATAAGTTGTGTAGATTGAGCCAAACAATCTAATCAGATAACAGTGTGTTTTATGAAAAATGCATTTGGTAGACATACTGATGTTGTGATAACCACAAAACATTTTGCTCGCTGACTCTTGTTAGTCTCAGTAAATTGCTATGAAAGAAACTTTTCACACATTAAAAGTGCAAAGTGCATTTTACTCAAAACACATGAATCCTTAAGCAACTTTGATATCACTGACATCAATGAGTCATGCTGATGTGACACCCATAATTACGGTAAAGAAAAGCCTCATGGACATTATTGCTAAAATAGGACATTGTTCTCCCAAATTGCTCTCCATTACTTCTTTTCCTCACTCTCTCTTAATATCCCTCTCTCTCCTTAATTCACCCCTCCTGTTGTAATAAGTGATAATTCCTAGTAATTACATCTGTTTTGTACAATCAGCACACACAGCTGGACATTAAAGGATGAAGCCATCATTTTGTGCTTTCAGTCTCACTCTCCTCATCACTGCATTTGTACTTTCATTCCCTTGTTCCTCTCTGAATTGACCCCTGTGGCAAATAACCTTTTAATCTGCACTACTTAATACTGATATATTAACAACAGATCAAATGACCAGATGTGATTTGAAAGGTGTCATAGGTAGTAATAAACCTGTTTCAATGCAACAAAAAATTAAGGGCCTGTGATGTGAGAGGGCCCATAGAGTGGGCCCCTTAACAATGTATGGGGTGAAGAATAGGTCCTTCAAAGTGATTCTTGCCACCTTGGAAATACAATTTGCATTACACTTCTTGCCAAGATGGTCATTGCCTCTTTTTCCCATGTTTTCAAAAGAAAGCAAAAGTGACATTGATCCAGGTTTTAAAGGGCTAAAATATAAAATCTATAAATCAATGTTAAAGATAAAAAAAAAACAAAACTTTAATGCAATGAACAATTTCTTTCTTTCCTTTTTTTTTTTTTTTTTAACTTATTGTTCTTCTTAGCACTTGATGTCCTGAAAATGAGAACGGGCTGCAAAAGCAACTTGGAAGTAAGAAATGGAGAGATGGGAAGTGAGAAAGGCCAACAGAATCCCTGTAAGAAAAGGGAGGCTTTTAAAGAGATGATGAAAAGACGTTGTAAGACAAAGAAGGGAAAGAAAGAGAGAGAGACAAACGGATGAAGGACAGACAAACTGGCAGGGTGGAGAAGACGACAAAGAGAAAGACACTGACAGCAGAGACTTTGCAGATCAGGCTGGAGCCTTGAATATGTAATGGGTTCATGATGGATGGCTGGCCTACAACCACATCAACTGTGTGTTACTTATGCATGTCATTAACTCACTCCATAGAGGGGAGTCAAACTGCGGAGCAAAGCATAAACACTTATGATGAATGATAGATGGACAGTCTGGCAGGTAAATAGGCAGGCAGGGAGATAGACACATAAATATGCTGGCAGACAGAAAAGCGGTCAAATAATGAGGCAGATAGGGAAATTAAGTCAGACTAATAAAAAAAGTGCAGAGTTCCACAGTAAACAATGCACAAACAGGCAAAAAACAGGCAGACACTTAACATCATGCATCAAGACAGTCAGACAAAAAAAGGTGCTTTACAGCCAGAAAGAGAAACACTGTTTACATGCACCCAGTAACCCAATTACTGGGGATAATTGGGGTGTCTTATCAATTACATGTGCATAGAGTGCAGTAATGCTCTTCAAAACCTGATGGATTAAAGCAATTATTTGTTATTTCTCCACTTCATACTGTAGAGCCTTTTGTTTGCTTTGCAACATCTGAATTACTGCAACCCCAAAACTCGAGGAGAACATCAAAACTTTTTGTTTTTACTCAAAAACCAAAACGTAAATTTGTGAAAAGTAATGAAAAAATCAAAAGCGAAATATATCTGATTGTCATTAATAATTCCAAGATTTATGTGGAGTGAATACAGTAATGGCAAGATCACAAAAATTACACAGCTTTATGTGGTCGCATTTGGTCAGACAGTCACATGAAAACATGGAAAAAGTAAACCATCATGTGTGAGCATTTGCTGATGAGCCCGTTTTATGGTCGAGGGTTATTTTAGTTAACAAGACTAAAACTTCATCAAGGTCAGGGGGAGATCTTGGTCATGGTTATACAAGACTAACACTGTGGTTACACTGAAGATGTAACAGATGTGAACCGATTATGGAACAGATGTACCGCAGGATATTTTATTTGCTACACCTGCAGTGCATATTTGCAAAATAAAACAATGCACTTTCATTAAGGGATTGTGTGGGATTGTTTCTTCAGTTTTTGGATCTGGCACAGTGCTGTGAAACTTCTACTTCGTCACCAAGTTGACATTTACAGATTACAGTATGCTATGTGAAGGACGAAATTACTGAGCAACTACCAGCTGGTGGCAAAATAACTGCCCACCTGGTGGTAAAAACCCAGACTGAAAACCCTCTTAGATACAGATATAGTATGGCTAACCTACCTGTCAAGGATAATACCAATAAGGGTATATCATGAACTTTTTGTTGGCATAAGTAATTCCCTGCCCTCTCCTCTTCAGCTTTTTTGGTAAGATTTGTAAAAAAATTAAGGAATCTCTTTGATGTCAAAGTTGCACACATTGTGGCCTAAATTATCCATCTTGACCTCCTCCCAGCATCTTTTTTTTATCATTTATTAATGTCACATTACTCCAAACTTTGCAACTTGAAAAGCACAGTAATTATTCTCAAAAACCGCAAAAGGACACAGGTTGTTTTAGATGTTTGAATAAATGTCCAAGGTTCGCAGGGAAGCCAGACATACAGGTAAATAGGCTAGACAGAGATGGACCATTACATACCGAGACAACAATAAAGACAAGTAAAAGGAACCAACAGACAGCCATAACCCTAGTTGACCTCTGCAAAACCAGACAGCGCAAATAAAGAAAAATAACAGTGTCTTTTAGTCATCACTAAGCTGACAGCTGTTTCAGGATTTCGTGGCTCTGTGTGAGTGTGGGTGTGTGTGAGAGAGCATATGTCAGGGATTCAGGTCTAGGTTGACATGCTTCGTGGGACAAAGCCTGTTTTCACTATGCAGCCTGACATCTTCCTCCTGCAGACACTGAGCAGAATCTAGATATGTGACTCTTCTCACTTTCAAACTTTCATCCTATCATCATCTGGAGGTAAATGCAGGTTATTTACTCAAGAAAAGGATATTTTGCCAAGGCTGCAAAGTGAAGACCATTGGTGTCTAATCGTCTCATTCTTGAGCATTATTATTAGTTAAGAGTAAGCAGTTTCGTACTTTCCATAAAATTTAAAATTTGAGTTGTGAATTTGTGCCAGGGACTTTATCCCTTGTAGCAGCAGGGATCAGAAACAGACAATTTGACCATTTTGTCATGATTCGTGTTTTCTTTTTACCTATCTCGGGGACATATTTGGGCCACTGCTATAAAAATTCCTGATTTGAGGGTTGTAATAGTTATTTTCCTTATTTGGTGTGACCAGAATTACTATAATAGAAGGGGACCTGGTAACTACATGAAGGAGGTATACTGGATTTGTCATCTTAAAATCATTTACTTTAAAATCAGACTTTTAAAACCCCCAAAATTCTTCCGAACTCTCTGATGATGTTTTAAAAGTCAACTGAGTATTTGATGCACTATAACAAAAATGGGGGACATATTTGTGAGGAATAAAACAAGAGGGAAGTAATACCATGCACACTTCACATTGTTATCCCCTAAACCACTGATGGATACATTTCTCACCCCACAAAGCCTTTTGCTTCTCGTCAAAAGCCTGTTTTTAAACGCAAGATGACTTTTTTTTTAAAAAAAATTTTAAACAAGAAAAGTTGACTTTGCAACTTCTAAGGAGTTGGGAAAACAACCAACACATGATGAATGTGCTAATGAGTATTTCTGCATAAACAGGAAATAACCCACAACACAGAGTGTACATCATTAGCAAGGCAAACATGTGGTTCACCTCTGTTGTTTGCTATCTAGTCGAGCTGTTCACCAAAATGATAATTTTTTTAGCACTGCTGCAATATGCAAGCAACACTGCAGAATCAATGTGTTTGGGTGAGTTGTAAAAGACACAGTGTAATGATTTTTGCTTTTTTGTTAAGATGTGCATGTGTGGATAAGAGTGTGTGTGTGGTTTTATCATAACTTCTTGTTCTATCAGGACTTTTCCCATCCCAGTGAGTTCCACCTTCTTCGTTCTGGCAATCAGCTTGTGGCCCCCAGGTGGAGAACAAAGTGAAATAAGAATACTTTTGTACCTACTGCTATTACACTGTTAAACAAAGGTAGCACAAGATGATTTACTTGGCACTTAAAACTTTGGAGTGAGTGGCTAAGAGTGAGTGAGTATGTAAAGGAACTGCCATGACATTCACATGAGTTCTTATACTGTTCTTATAATCTGATACTATTTATTGCTATTATAGATGATACTAGTTATTTTATGTATTTTGTTATGAATTTTCTGTCTTGCCAACAAATTTACCTTTGGGTACTAAAAAAAGAACCCTTGAACCAGTGTCATCAGTTTTAGGAATTTCAGATTCTCTTCCCCTATCCACACACGGACACGTTAAGACTCATTCTTACTCCAGTTTGAAGGTTGAGTATCTGGTGAAATCTTGTGGAAGCAGTCTCTTCCCCTCACCATTTTCATTCCTGATGCATCTATAAATCATGATGTCATACAAAATCTGTGGCTTTATACTTCTGCCCTCGGCCAAACTGTTTTGCGGCTGTGATTGACTTGATAACTGAATAGCTTCAAGCTGCTCTTCAGAAAATTGCGGTCACAGTTATCTTAGCAACGACAAGGCATCGGTAGTGTTTCGGCCAATATGTGCTTTGTGCCACCACTTTTTAAGAGAGAGAGAGAGGAGCACAGACGACAGGCACAAAGAGAAGCAGTGAAACAAAGAAGTGGTGACTGGAGAGGAGAGGCAGTATGAAAGAGAGGGGCTGGGCAAAAGTGACCTAAAATCTATATCACAATAAATAGTCACATTAATCTTGATAATGAGAAATGTAACAATGACTGAAAAACATATACATCAATGCGTTGTTCTTTTTCTCTCTTTGACTCATTTCTTATAAGTCTGTTGTGATTACAATACCATGACCAATTAAAGATTCTGGACAGGACTGTGAACTCATTGCTAACTATTAGAAAGATGTCATTGGTTGTTACAGTTGTTTGCTGTTTGATTATATGGGATTCCGACAGTTTATTTACTGAGAAATTACCCTTTGGGTATCGTTAAGATTAAAGGCATTTTGTCAGTTTTTCCTTTAGCTGAACTTAGATCTAGAATTTATCCTCACTGCATGTAGAGTCAATACAGAGCTCTACAAAACCTCTTAGATACATGCACTTCAAACCTAAAACTATATAGACATTACCCAGAGAAGCTGTATGTGACAACGCATGTCCGAATTAGTTGGATTACACATTAAGCAAGCTTTACCAGCTCCCTAATACGAAGTCTGTGTAATATCTGATTGAGCCCATGTTTGATCAGAGCAGGTAATTAATCTGTAGAATTCATAGCTAGTGAATGGGCATGTTGATAACGTTTCTATCGTAAGGATTGTGCAAAACTAGAAGAAAACAAACATTCAGGGGTAACAAAAATGTCTAAATAGAGAGACTTTGAGAGATTTTGGAGCTTCTGTTGGTAAGGTCTAATGCCGAAATCGCCACAAAAATTCAAAGAATGAAAAATGACTGATCAGGTCCAGACATTGTCCAGAGTTAATTTGACAAAATGACTCTAGACGGTTGACTTCATCACTGCCGTATGACAAATGCCAATTTTATCAGATGTAGTTTCGAAAGAATTATCTAAGTGATGGCCAAAGCACACTGCTTTGGGATGTTAAAAATACTTCAGCATGTTGAGAAAACCTGCCATGCATGGATACAGTTATCAAGCTCACTTACTGTTTGGGTAGAGTTTTGCAATGGTCTTTAAAACTGAAGTGAAAAAAGTGTTTTTCTCATGTCAGGGGAGAACCACAAACTGCATAAGTGGTCATCTCATTGTCACTCAATACATGCTATAGAGCTTATTGATCACCTCAGCAGGAGTGTGAGTTCAGTGATTAACACATGGCGATAAGAGGCTTAAACAAGTTAACAATTGAATGGTGATCAGCCTAACATGCTGAATCTTCAGTTGATGTTTGCTTGATTATGTAGGATATGACAGCATTTTGGCTGAGTGTATATTATATATATATATATATATATATATATATATATATATATATATACACACACATATATATATATATATACATATATATATAGATAGATATAGATATAGATATAGATATATATATATATATATATATATATAGATATATATATATATACACACACATATACATATATACATACATACATACATATATGCAGACATGTATATGATGTTCTTCCTTTGCTGTAAATTTGCTGGTCATGTACATTCTAGTACTGCCATGATGTTTTGTAACGTGGGACAAAAGATCTAAGTCTTGTTATTCCTGATGCCTGTCTCAGGGGTCAACTGTTTTGTTTGGAACTGTATTAAGCACTGAGGCTTTAATTTTGCTGCATTGACCCAGTGATGAAGCAGCTATTCATCACCAGTAGAGTGCATTGACATAAGCAACTAATGAGGGCTTTCGCTAACGCTGAACAATGGAGACTTTTAATAAGGAAAACCGATTGATTCGGATGGAGAGATGCAGTAGATGAGTGATTGTGCTGAGAGAGCAGAAGATCACCCAGTCATCCATTTCATTAAAAAAAAAAAAAACATTAGACTTTGGGTAAAAGTGTCTTGCACTTCTTCTTTTACTTCATACTTTTTCCTTCCCGTACAATTATGTTCAGAGATAAAATATGGATTTATGCAAAAGCAGCAATGCATACCAGCTTGCAGGTACTCCAAGAGATATATTCAGTGTGAGTATTTGTATATGCATCATGACTGCTGATTGCAGTCGCTAATACTTTTTTGGTCATGGAAGCGAAGCCCCTTTTCTAAAACTAAATTGACTGACTTCATGCAATGTATTCTCCGGTGTAGGGCAGGTATGTTGGAACTAGTTTGTAAAGGGGTCTTCACATTTTCTGTACATAGCTTTGGAAACTGAAGTCTTTTTTTGTTTTTCTTTTTACTCTGTGCACAAAAAGTGTGCATGCAAAATTACCGCCAAATTTATGACACATGCTTACAGACCTGGAAGCTTGTGTGATTATGGACCACGCATGCCATTTATCAGAGAAGCAAATAATTTAAAACTTTTAACACCATCCTGTTAAACTTTTGCTTTAATTTGAAACTTTATGGAGAATAACATCTCCATATACTTAAGATGCAAACATTGTTTAAACGCTGCAAATGTATTACTGAGAACGGTTTTGCATTTTTAGCTTCATTAAATATGTTGAATTATTTCTCGTATTGCTGAGTGATAAACTGCTTACCCAACTAAGAACAAATCTGTTCACTTTTTCCAAGTAGCACTGGAAATGAAGTGCCTGAAAACATAAAAATAAAATGCTAATGAAAGCAACTCTACAGTGTGTACCTGTAAATTTATACAGAGTGGAAGTGTGAATTAAGCAGGAGAAAAAGTGCTTATACTATTCAAGTTCAACAACAAGTTCAGAGTTGTGTATGAGTTGATCAGCAACACTTTTGTGTGAGATCTTGTGATTTGTGTGAAAATTACTGCAGTGTTTCTGAGTTTGTAAAAACACACACATTGCCTATTGAGTGTAGATAAAAGGATTAATAGTGTTATAGACAAAAGCTGCAAATTGTCAAGAAAGGAGTTTAAGACACATATGCTCAAGATTTTATTATTATTATTATTATTATTATTATTATTATTATTATTATTATTATTATTATTATTATTATTATTATTATTTATTATTTCCACAGTGACACCTTGTTACTTAGAATTTATCATTATTTCATTATTTTGGATACTACTCATCATATCATTATTTTGGATACTTTCAAGCTCTCAAAGCTTCTGACTTCCTGTGGTAGCTCATATGGGTAATTTTATTTGTAATTTGTGTATTTAAGCCATGTAAATTATGTCTACATAATGTTGTTACATTTTCCACACACCAATAGTCCACCCCCCACAGGTAATTTCACTTATGGCCTGATTAGATTGCCTTTGTGATCATGAACACACTCTGCTTGCTTGTTAGTGTTGTGCTTGACATCTATTTCACCCGTTGTTGGCTCTTTTGCAGTTCTTAGGATGGGAAAATGTGCATCTTTATAAGTCCTAAACAATCTTTTGTGACCTCAATAAAAGTCACAACCAGCCAACTTCTGCCTGAGCAGAGTTTCAATCAACCAGAGGAAACACCTGTGTCAGCATGCAGGGCTGCTTTACATTGAACTGCTCATGGATCAGTTTTCTAATTTATTAAACACAGAGAGCCCATAAAAATATTAAAATGAATGATGGCTGAATTACCTGAAAAGAACAGTCAGGTTGAAAATGTACAAGAATTTTGCTTTTTCTGCAAGAAGAAGACAAAATGTCAATTGGAAAAATTGCTCTCCTCCTGTGAAACCTCACCTCCAATATGAAGATGCATCTGACTGGGCAAATCCCCACCTCAGCAGTTTGTCCCAAGTCATAGCTTCTGATTATCAAACCGATAAAGCATGAAAGCCAAACTTGTTACCAACTTTCTGTAACAATGACAAATACACTTTAAAAAAGTTTTCTTTTTTTCACTTGCAGCTTGCAGCAGGCAGGTGTTACAGGCAGTGTTGCCCTGATAACACAAGAAAAGAAAAGAATGGGTTTTATTTCGAGGGTTAAAAAACATTAAGTACAGGTAAAGGGGAATCAATTTCAAGACATAATTAAAGTATTAAAAGAAGACATAAAAAAAATGAAAAATATAAATCGGTGGTTTCAAAGATGCAGTGCCTACACTCTAAAATTTTCTCAAAAGATGCTGTGCAATTACTGCACCTTTGTATGTTAAAAATGCATGCACATACTTTATCTCAGCCCTTTTTCTTGTTTTTGTTTTTTTTTCTGGTCATGTAGCATCAATCTTAAAGGTGTTTGCGTTTTTTCTGCTGTATAGATAGCGGACTCTCTTTATATTGGTGAAATACACACATTTGGCTTTCCCTTTCAACAAACAGACTTGCACCAGTTCCTCTTTCTGTGTCTTGTATTCAAACACAGATGTTATCAAAGTTTGGGGAGCAGGGGTTCTAGACAGCCCCTGAAGACAAACACATTGTGTTATATTGGAATATTGGAGTGGAGAAGAGAGGCTTACACAGAGCTCTGTGGCTGACAAGACCTCCCGTTTAGGTATTAAAGGGACAGCAGAGAGGAGAAAGAGAGGGGGACGAGGGGATGGAGGTGGAAAGGATGACAAACACAGGCACAGCTTCACAGACAAACTTGACCTCCTTTGGGAAAGAAGGGAGAGGGAAGAGGGGAGACGGAAAAGAAAAGTAGGGACAAAGAAGCAGACATTAGAAGAGGACAAACACACAGCTTCACAGTTGACAAGACCTCCTGCTGAGGCCCACAGGGGAGGAGATGTTTGGGGAATAGAGGAGAACAGGGAAGAAAAAAGACAAGCTTGGAAAGAGAAAAGAGAACAAAATGATTTTTTGATTTTTTATTTTTATTTGTTCAGGCTGGCTTAAATTGTGAATCAACTTGTAATTGGCCAAACATGGACAGAGAAAAACATGGACTGAAAACCACTAGAAAATAAATGCCAACATCAGTATCAATGAATTTAGAAGAATACATCATAAAACTAGATATACTGTCACATGGTTTTGTGCTTCCACACACCAGTCAGGTTGCACTTAAAGTTTACATCCAAGTCTGTGAAAACATGGATGCTTCATACCTATCGTCCCCCTGAAGGCACAGATGATTTATACAATCAGCACAGTTTCTAGATGGGCACTGAAAGTTCTTGAGTTATGGCCAAAAACCTATTTTATGAGGTCACTGTGACCTCAACCTTTGACCTTCAACCACCAGATTCTAATCATTTCATTCTGGAGTCTAAGGAAATGTTTGTGCCAAATTTGAAGAAACTCTCAACTCTTAACCTTTGACCTATGTCCACCATAATCTAATCAGCTCAGTTAGAATGTTGGAAGGCGTGTTTGTGTTTACAAGAATGTCCAGGACGACCCGAAAAACATAATATCTCCTTGGCTATTGCTGGCGCAGAGGCCTAAAAAGTGTGTAACCTATTTTTTCATGGCTTATTCTATGTGCACTTCAGGTCATGTTCGGAGTCTTACATGTGTAATCTTAGAGCTCATTCTTTGTCCTCATCCTCACTCCTTAATGTCTCTGCCTCTCCACAGCAAAAAGCCAATGCATAAGCTGAGCTGCCGAGAGTTTACTTTAAATCTGTCTTAAAGCCAATTTTTGCACTTTCAGCTAGTACCTTAGTAAACAAATGAAAAAGACAACGTAGTGAACTACAGATGGATTTACAGCAATGCCTGTGCACACACAGGGGCACACACGCTTTTAACTGGGTTATCAGAGCACACACACACAAAAGCAAATATTAATGTAAGTCCCAGAAGTGTGTCACTGATTCACATCCCAACTGCTGCAAGGAAAAGCCAGACTAGAAAGGTAGGTCATTTATTTAAGAGTTTGATTTAAAGGTGCCAGTAGACAGTTTTACTCTTTGTGCTGTTGACTTCTGATTGCTGCTCTCCTCTTTTAAAATGGATTACAACAGAGATTTGGCTGTGGGCACTGAATTGCTTCAATGTTCAAACAATGACAGAGCTCGGTGTCCTAATCTGTATGCTAATGAGTGTGTTTGATATTTCATCTTAAGTCTTGTTCCTTGCTGCCTGCACTGCTTTCTGATGCCAGCAAAAGCTATAAGGCTGTGATCAGGACAGCCAGACAGTCAGGATGGAAGTAGAAAGTCTTCTCTTGTAAAAGAACAGGATATATGTGGCCATAAAATCTGCAATACTGAACAAAAACTCAGTTACATCCCTGGGGACTTTGTATTAATAAAAGGAGCATTTCTTTAGAGTAAGTTTCCAGAGAGTAGATGTCGATGCTTATGAGCCGACATTGTGGAACCTAAAGGATGGGAAGTGATAAGAGAAGGAACAATTAAAAAGAGATACAGTCTCATTAGGAGACACAGTTGTTTACACAAAATGTAACTGTGCATATGCAAAGATACATTTACATTGACCTGACTACTTTCTGCAAGCACAGTTATGCCTACACACATGCACAGTGTCTGCTTTTTATACATGTTGACCATGTAGATGGGACAGTGTGTATCATGGGGGTATTTGCTGAACATCTTTCAGCCTTTGAAATCCAATGAAGTTTAAAAAGTGACCACTATACAGTTTATTGCAGCCAATCCAACTACTATTAAAGCCCCAATATAGATTTGTATACTTAATGCGCTGTATACATGTACAAAGAATGCCATTAAAATCCAAATAATACCGGCATATCCCACAAGCCTTAATCGTAAAATGCTACATTCAGAATATCCAAATGGAATATACCATTTACATGACCCATGTGAAATTCTGAATATAGTCATGTTTGGAATATCAGGGTGCATTTAAATGTTGTCAGTGGTGGGCTTTTATTCACATTAGCAGGCCTATGTGGCAAGAGAGTGTGTTGTTTTGTGTATATGCTGGAAGTGTATGTCAAATAAAAAACAAGAAAAAAAGCCCTCAGGGTGTCGCCATTACAGCTACATTCAAACAATGACCATCTATGGTTTCAATGCCAAAGTTGTAAAGTCAAAGAGTCAAAAGGCATGGGCACATAAGAGTGGAAGGAAGGGAAATAATATCCATAATTTTTAGTTTCTAGACTGTTCATTTACATAGTCATCATGCAATATCTTATCTATCAAAAGCACTGTGAATCAGGCTATTTCCATGTCAAATATTATACATGTGCTTTGCTATAACTTTGAGCATAAATTGTTGGACACATCATCACAAGGGGGATCATCGACAGTAACTGTATCCAATGATGTTTTACAGAGAGCCAACATTTTGCAGAGTTTCATTCCAACCAAACACTACAGCAGCTGATTACACGGATTAGCACCTTCAACCAGAGAGGGGGATGTAATCACTAAAATCACCTGCTGCTGTGTTTGGCTGGATGGAATGAAATCCTGCCTGCTTTTGGGCCTCCCTGGCATATGGCAGGAAACCACTGGGTTTCAGGCCGAGGGCACAGCCACTTTTCAAAATTCCAAACAAACTTCAAAACCCAAATACAAACAATTTACAGAGTAGTGTGTATGCACTGGGGTGGTACACTATGTACTTAAAAATCAAGACTATAGGGAGGCAGTAACAAGTGTCCCAAAATGATGCAATGATTGTGTGGTGAAATCAATGTGGTTATTCTAGCCATGACAATGAGGTTCGCACCCCTTCAAACTGATCTGTTATCAGCCCACTAAATGGCCGTTATCTGTTGTTAAAAGCCTCATAGATATTAGTTGGTAGAGGCCTGCTACACCAACTGGAACATCCTGAATGCTGTTATCGGCCCATTTAATGGCTGTCACCCATTGCTTGGTTGCTCTTTTCAAAGTTTTACACATCAAAACAATGTGGTTAGGTTTAGAAAAAGATAATGGTTGCACATTTTGCTTTCACACAGAGCTCGAGCCCAGATTTCCAGGGTGAAAGTCCTTTGCCTTTTCATGGAAAAGCCCTATCTGGCAGGAAGATCAATTCCATGGCATGATAATAGCCTTTGCAACCTAATAGGTGTGTCAGCCCCCTACTAGCCAATATCTAAGACACTCATCATTATTGATAATGGCCATTTATTGGCCTGATAACAGCCAAGTCACCAGAGAAAACTCCTGTGTCATTCCTGGCTTCCTTATGACTAATGAGTTGCTACCATGGTAGTGTCCTTGGGTTCTCAGTCAAATCCATCCCTTGCTCCACCCTCTCATCCAAATAGGGGCACTAGAAAATAAAAAAAGATGGCGTTGGCCAAAATGCTGAACTCAAGGCTTCAAAATAGTTGCTTATTTCTTTTACAGTTTATGTCCTTTAATCAAATACAAGTAAGGTCACAGTGTACAAACCATTCATTTCTACTACTTAAATAGTCATGTAATGTTTTCACTTAATTTTTAAAAGTAAAGTCTAGCTGCTTACCTTTCTAACTGAATAAAATTTCAATGATTTACATTAGTTTAATATTGTCTGTACCAGAATCAGCAAAAGGGCGCTAACGTTGGTAATTCAGTCTTAGTTGTTAATTGGCCACCCATCAGATTGGATGTGTCCAAGTCAGACCAAATCAGGACATAATGATGTTACATCACTCATATTATATTGGTCAAACCACCAGGGAAACTGAGACATGCAAAGTATGCACATGCACAGGTGTTACCTTCTGTATCCATTTATGTATGTTGTCATGCTTCCATTTGCATGTTTTCATGGAAGGTTAGCTTCAGTAAGGGCTACCCCCAAACCAGTATGGGGTGTGGAAGTAGACTCTAAGTTGTTCTCCCTTATAAATAAAAAAATAAAATAAACCCACCATATACTATACACTTATTTGAGTGAGAACACAGCAGCAGCGTGAGACAGTGTCCCCCCTTTTCCCCACTGATGGATGTTGCAGCTCATGGTGAAGGGTGGTGAGCCCATCCCTCAGTTGACCTGTTTATTTATTCCATCCTCCTTAATCCAGACAGCCCTCCTCAGATGCCACTGTGACTCCATGCAGAGTGACGTTCCCTAGGGAAATGTTAGTGGGGAGGAACCACTTTGGCAGAGCTCCATATTGTGTCCAGAGAGAGCAGTGATAAGTTTATGTCCCTGTGAGGGGCCAGACAGGGATAATAATTCAGACCTGAAATCTTTAGTCAACAAGCCAATGTTCAGACATCCACAACAGAAGATGTATACTTTTTTTTTCCTGTTCGTCATAGTAGCACAGTGTTGGTGTATTTAGCTTTAAGACCCAGTTGATTCCAACCAAATAATTAAGTCTTGATGAATATTCATACATAATTTTTGTGCACTTCTGAAGTGTTTATTTGGTACTTCTAATATTATTTCCATGCATAAACATCTTCTGTTTTCCTACATAGTTTTAATGCCATTTATTAGATATTAAAAAAGCCACACTTCCCTTCAGGATTTTTTCACATTTTAATACTCCTGGCTTTGTCTTTTCTCCTTGCCTCGCTCTTGTTCTGTGCAGCCCCCTTTTTTTTTTTTTTTTTTGACAAACTGCTCCGCCACACACACTCCACGCATGCACTGACCAAACATCTACAGCTCCTGAATGACTGTAGATGGGAATTCTCAAGGTGTTTCTGATGGCCAGTGCGAGCTGTCCCTAGTGGTGGAAAAAATCGCATAATAGATTTAATGAGGCCAGAGGACTCAGTGAAAGAAGCACCATCCCCAGGTACGGCGAATACTGTATGCAAAACTTTTCATATTGTTGTAAGTTACCTCAGACTGATAGATGAGGCCATGGCCTCTCTTAAACAGTTTAAACTAGGACAACAGCACACTGTGAAGCTGCAGGTGCTATGATTCTCTCACTCTCTCTGAATAATTTCACAGACAAATGACTGAGCCTCCTCTCTAGTTCTCCCTGGTCCGTGGTGGTCCCTGTCTGAGCAAAGTTTAATTCATTATTGTAAAGTCCATCCAGTTAATGAACTGCGGTCCATGCAGAGAGGTTCGTCTAATTGTTGGTTTGTCTCAGTCAGAGCCACAGCAGACTCTCAGCAGGAAGAGATGGGCCAAAAGCTTCCCACAGAGAGCCTTCTGGTGTCGTCAGCTGAGACAAAGCAACAATTAGCAACAATTAGCAATTAGTCTCTGCTGCTAAAGTGAAACTAACAGTTCCAGCTACTTGGAGGCAAGGATTAAATCCATTGTTTGGATTCTTTGGTGGAAAACTGCATTAATCAGTGTAGATTTTAACTCATTCCAGGAGAGCTGTGGGAAGACATAGCTCATGTACTCCATTAAAAGTGACTCATTATGTCTTGCTACACTGGAGAATGATTCATTGGATAATTAACAATCATCTTACACAGTCAAGTGACCAAGCTCCTATTCCAGTCCAATCAGCATTCACGGGAAGAAAATGGTACTCTTGATTTATTATGCTAAATTCCACAAAACTAAAGCAGCTGAATGTAACTGTTTTGTGTCTGTACTTCACTGTAAATGTAAATGGCTGCATCTGATGTTGAGAAAAACAGTATAAAAACTAGCTGGAGAGCTGCGCATAATCAGAACTGGGACTCTCAGAAGTTTTCGACTGTGCCTACTTCACCCAAGGACTCTGTGGAGAAGCAAATGTAACACTGAAGCGGGATCTTGGATCAGTAGAATGTTAATTTTTGCTGTTGAATAGTACATAAGGGCTGTCAAGCTTCCCTCTCACAGGTACATTTACAAAGTAGCTTCAGGGCTTAAAAAATAGTTTCACGCAGAAATAATGCAGCACCCATAAATCTCTTATCTTCCTGGTCTGTCTGCACCATTTTTGAAAAAAATATGAGAAAACATTGTACTTTGGTGCTTTACAATATAATAGGGAGTGAGCAGCTGTTTTTTAACCTGTTAAGATATATAATTCAAATGTGATTTGTGATATAATCGTCCATGTATAGAGAGTAGGTGCCACTTGGTTAATGTTGGCTATATTTTTCCAAATGCTAATGATAGGAAGATGACTGATTAATGAGAGATCTCATCAGCCTCCACTGCCTGGAAGCTTATTCTAGGGTATAGTGAGTGCTTTCCAAAGGTTCAGGAACTTCAGGGTTGACAGGTTGGACTGTGTCTGTCCAAGTACAGACACAGCGGATGTTTCAACTTGTTTACCACTGCATTCATAAAACAAGGACGTGCTCTGGTATCAAGACTAGGACAAGGGTCAACATTTCTTGTTGTTTATTTAACCAAAGTTGGGCTTTGTTGTTGGCTTCCTGACATTTTTTTAAAGAGAGAAGGAGCAGCAGTATTTATTCATTCATTAATTCAACCTTTATGAGTCATGATGATGAGTCATTGAGGGCAAGCCCTAATTTTTAATGACTTCTAAAGCACAGAGAACACAAAGAAAGAACAAAGAACAACAACAGGCCAAACACCATTAAAAACAGTTACATTCAAAAGTGGAGTAATTGTTGATCATAGTTTTAATAGAGAGACCAATAGAGAGGCCAAAGTATCTTACCAAGACAGGCAAAACTTTGTTCACTATTATTATTATTATTATTATTATTATTATTATTATTATTATTATTGTTATTATTGTTGTTGTTGTTATTATTGTTATTATTGACATCATTAGCTCCAAAATACATTTTGCCTAGCCCAGTTACCAGAAGAAAATTTTGGCACGTACGTTTTGCAAACCACTGATATGTTACATGAACATTTCATATCATGAAGATTTCTGAAGTTAAATAGTTCTGATACATGTGTATGAGCTGACTTTAGTCAGAAAGAATAGTCAAAAAGAATAGTTTGAGTTGAATTTAATTAACAGAATGGACGTAAAAGAGGGAAAGATCATAGAGCAGAATCTTTGTCCCCAATGAGGGTCACCCACCATTCTCTGAGGGTTTTGTTTTTACTTGACCCTTTCCTGACCTTCAAACATTACACTAGCTCTCATTTACTTCAGCCTTCTCCCTCCCTTGCTTGCTTTGCCAGCATCCATCCATTCACCTTGTTCTGCCTCTTTACCTTTCATATTCTTTCACCACTGCTTCCAAGTTCTTTTTTCTCCACAGTGGGCAAGTAAACTGAGAGTGAGGACATGAGACAATGGGAAAGGCTCTTAAAGACTGTTTGACATCATCATACTTCAGTCCTATCTTGAAGTGCACTAAAAAGAAAGTGAGTTCATTTGAACCTACTCTTTATTAAGAAAGTAGCCTAGCCTGCTACTATTGATGGACGTCACACACTGCAAAGAACCAGGAGAAAGAGTTCTGGTTTGATACAGTGTTAGTCTTCCAAAAATACAATGCTTCTTTATTTCCACATAAGTTTGCAGTTCTGGCTTGCTGGCATCCAGTACTGTGGCATCCAGTACTTTGTGTTCTGGCATATGAAGCATATGAATTGGTGGTATCATTCTGTTTGAATTGGACCATACATTTGGATTATGATAATGATGGTACTACAATGATAAATTTCCTTCATCAGGTTGCTAGCATATTAAAATGTTGTAAAAATTCTTATATTTCTGACTCTGAGTTATCCCTCTCTTGCTCCTTTTTGTCTCTTAAAGCGTGTCTTTCTCTTTCTGCCACCATCTCGTCCCCTCGTCCTTCCGCCCATGTCCATGTAGCCCTTTTTCTTGTCACAATCCTCCTCACCTCCTACTCTCCTTTCATCCATCTGTCCCTCTCTCCTCTTTCCTCCCCACTTTTTTCTCCCTGCTGGACCCCACCAGCCTTCTGCCTCCCTCTGTTTATCTCTTTCTTTCGCCCTTGCACTGTGTTCCAAACTCACATTATCATCTGTGGTTGACAACTCCTCAGAGCAGGAGTGTTATAATTGGATAGAGGAACACTATCACTCTGTGAGAGTCCCAAAAAACCTTGGGCTCTAAGTGCTGAAACAATCAATGAAAAAAAAAACACTTTTCCTGATGTCTTTTACTTTATTCATCTTCCCCATTTCTCGCACCCGCTTACCTCTCACCACTTCTAATTAGGCTGCTGCTGCTGACACATTTTTGTTGCGTTAATGTTTGCATTGTATTCACGAGCTTGTCCATTCTCTGTGTGAATGTGCGAGTGTGTGCACAGCCACTGATGTGTGTGGGTTTAGTTAAGGGAGAGCACAGACTGCAGTGTTGACAAGCCAGCTAATTAGCTGCTCAGCTAACAAATGCACCGCTAACAAGGCTGTACGTGTGGTGGCAGCATGTTTTGAGCAGCACAACTTTCGACTAACATTTAGAATATTGGCAGAGATGAAACAAAGCTTGACAGTGCAAGAAATTTAAAAGCAAATCAAAGTTGAATATATGTAATGAGTTGGCACAGGTGACGGTGCAGCACTGCAGGGTAGATTTTATCATAACTCTGTCCCTATGTGGTTGTGTGCTGTCTGTTGAAATATAATAGTGGAGTGTCAGTAATACCAAAACCTAGCATTATGGAGTATGCAATTCATCTGAGTAGACTTGATATAATTCAAGGAAAGTAGTCACCTACTGTGCACTATTATATCACATCATCAATAAAAGTTGCACTTGAGCAATGTAGTATTTTCCTTCCACAAACAGGGACAAATACTTAGTAGGTTAAGTTTCAAAAACACATAATTAAACTTGACAGTGTCCTTTTCTTAGAATGACATTCTAAGGAAAAACATGTTAAATTTTGTTTTTAAAAACAGTGATGCAGTGAGTTTGATGCAACCCAGGTGACATTCTGTTTTGTTCTGTATATCAGTCTGGACTTAAAATATTTGTATAAATTAAATCCCAATCAGGGCCAATCAAGATAAATTCTTAATAGTGTACTACCTATCCTGTATGGGTGTTGTGATCAAACAGAATAAAATTTATCCTATGATTACTGTTTGATTAAAAATGATGTGCTTTAATATAAGTAGGACAATTATGATAATAGTTAACTACATGTTGCCATTACTCATTTATCATTCACATAACAGTGCAATTTATCATTTAAGGTGAGCACATACACATAGTGACCTGCAATAAGATGATTAATGTGAAGCAAATAGCCACATGCAATGAATGCATTGACCAAACATAAGTGATAATACAGAATTTGCAGTAACCTGGTTAGTTTGAGTAAAAATGTGTTGATTGATTTAAAAACTGCCCTTTCATTTGTCAGCGTCATTCCACATTATGTTTAATGGACACTAATTATGTGAAAATTACATTTGTCAGCCATGAGAGGCTGATGTGATAATAGCATGAATTGAACAAGCCATTTTCAGGGTGTGATGTGTGGAGGGGAGCCAGTGGTTAATTATAGGCCATATGGTCATGCTGCATAGCAGGGCAAACTGCAAGTGCAAAGAATTGTGGGGAAATTTAAGTAAAAGAGTTGATTTGAAAAGACCAAAGATAATACAATAATAATGTAACAAAACTGAAGTTTGTGTGGACATTATGGTTGTGTTTTGGTGGGGTATTTGTTTTTTTACAACACTTGTCTCATGCCCTACTTGTGCGTGCACAAGCATGTTACTGTGAGATGCAGAGGGTGGTTGTGCAAAAATGTAGTGCATACAGCTACTGTATATTGTCCCCCAGTTTCAAGCCAAGTAGCATGCACCAAGAAACACCAGTAAGAGGGGGAGAATAAGACTCCCAGCTGATATAAACGTGGTTGTAAATAATGCAGGTTTGAAAATATTCTGGAAAATTGCCTGTGTAAATCGTTTGAGGAAGAAAATACATTCAGCACATTTTGGAGGCCTTCAAGGACACACACAGTGCACTGTGGTGGGAAATGCAAACTGAATGAATGTGAACGCACTGTGTTTACAAGAAAACTCCACAGGGTACCTTTTCACTTCTTCACATGACTGAAAAAGTTGGACCTCAGTCGCTGTACATCTGCTGTTTTGCCCTCTCCAAATAACCCTTCCTCTGCTCTTTTAGTATCAGTACACTTCTTGTTTGTACTGGTTAAACTGACATTTTGTTTGTTAAATGTAAGTATTTGTGAAAGAACTAAACATGCTGTGTTTCAGTGCTGGTTTTAAAAGTGCAGGAGACTAAGAAGGAGACAGGAGATTAGTTTAGTGAGTTGGTCTTCAGCCCATCAGTGCCAGGACACGGCATGCACCGCAGTCAGCTGTGCCACGTGGCGTCCCAGGAGACGCCCCGCAAAGACAAGGAGTTGTGATATGCACACACAAAAAAGCCTTGTAAATAGGCACCTAACACACACACACACACACAGGTTGCATCCCACACCTCCTCTTCATCGTAGGAGCTGTCCTGTTTTGACCGGAGCTCATTTACCACAGCCTGAGGCTATCAACCCCCCACCCCCCCTCCCCCCCCCACACACACACACAGTGCTCCTTATCAGCTCTCCCTCCACACTCTCCTCTTCTCCTCCTCCTCTCTCACCCAGCCTCTTTCCGTTTCCCTCTTTGCGTCTGTCTTCTTCGCATTTGTCTCCCCCCTCCTGCATGCAAACACACATTTTTGTCCTTTACAAGAGAATTCTCGCCATGCTCTTCAGCAGTAATGAAATGCATTTTCCTTCCTCTAATTCAATCACAGAATGCTGTGTGCCGAAACGGTTTATGAATACATTACTTTATTGCCAAGACAGGATGAAAGAGGGAATAGACAGCCATGACAGCCTTTTAGCTTTTTGAACATACACTCGCTCTTTTTCCGTCTCTCTGTCACAGACACAGACACACACACACACACACACACACACACACATACACACACACACACACACACACACACACACACACACACACACACACACACACACACTCCATACCAGAGAGAGAAAGCCTTTAGGCAAAATATTATAAGAGTTGGGTAGAGCAGTTATTCTCAGAGAACACAACATCTCAAAATTAATTTTAAAAATTAAATTGGCACTTTACCTGAGCTGAAACATATTTGGTAATTAGTGTCCCCTACTGCCTATGAATTATATAGGTTACTCTAACCACTTAACTGTTTCCACAGCTATACAAGACATCAATACATACTATTGTGTTCTAACAAGAAATGATACAACATGGCAACTGATGGAAATCAATTAAAATGTGATGCCAGAATGCCTCTGCAATTTAATTTGAAGGAGCAGTGTGTGAGATTTGGGGATTTGGTGACATCTAGCAGTAGATTGTACATTGTAACCAGCTGAAACGTTCTCCAATTAGAATCTCTCCAAAGAAAAGGACACGCTCCCTGTGAAGATCTAAATGGCTCACTGTAAGGTTATATCATTTCTGCCAATGTATCCACCTAAATCTTACACACTTTACCTTTAATACATAGAAAACATAATGTTTTATACTTGATTATGAGTGAATTATGGAACAATTTTCTTTTATGTATGACATAGTCCAGCAAATATTAAGCAATTGCAGTTTGCATCCGATATATTGTGCAAACCTTAAGACACTATCTAAAGGTAAAAGTTTGTAGCTGTTCCTAAAAGCCACATTTGATGGTGGAATCTTCATTTTCCTTCAAAGTCTGGGCTTTTGGAGAGAATTGGGGCCAGAAACATTGTACAACATAGTATTATTGTAAGTGTGCATGAATGCATTTCTGTACACCCCAGGTAGAATAGCCAGTGCTTTTGCTGTTGCTAATAGGGATCCAAATAAAGAAGGAAACACCACTGTTTAACTAAAGGAAGCCCTGTTTGAACTCATATGCTGCCAAAGGCCTGTAGTATCCTTGAGCATGACAGTGTTTAGCTGCCAGTTAAACTACTCCTTCCCTTTTTGCTTGCAGAGGGTTTGAACTCTGCAGCGCTGATTGCAGGTCATTGTCCTTGCATAATACATCACTTTGTTACCCCATTTACTCTGTCCTTCATCTTACTCCTCCATGCTTTGCTCCTGTAATGACTCAATTTCCCCTTTGGCATGCCTGGCCCCTAAGGGATCAATAAAGTTAATCTTATGTTGCCTTACCTTATCTTGCCTTGGATCCTAGCCTCATTAAGACATGCTGGAACATTTGCCATATGGGGGGCAAAATAATTTTAGGCCCATGGCCAAAAAACGTGTGTGAGGCTGAGTTGTGGTGGCAGCAGTGGCAATATGTTTGAATAAATCTTGATCTCAGACTCATGGGGAGTGCATTTCTCATTTGTGTCCCTGACTGAAGGAGCTTTAATATCCCTGGGATTACGGGTTTGTGGAAGCCACAGGGCTTTTAGTCCATCTGTCAGACAACTGTTCCTATTACAAAACTTTGCCTTTCTCAGTTAAATAGTCGCTGGTAGCAGTAGGCGGTAAGGCCGAGGGAGTCTGAGATCATTCAAGGTCTGTATCTTTTGTCATAACTCTACATGTGTCTCACAAGCAATCTGACAGGTGGCAGCAGCCTCTCCACGGTGCCAATCTGAAGAACACAAAGTCAGTTTAGCCACATGGAATACTTTAGGACACTACAGTATCATGCATGTGTAAAGTCAGCAATATCACTAAGAATAAGATTACTGACAAGGGGTTATCTGAGTCTGAAAGCCAATGTGATGCCTTAAACCTGCATTTTTCTGAATAGTCAGCAGGGTGCAATTATGTGAAAATGACCATACTTCTCAATGTATGTATCACCTTTGATAAAGATTTTCCGAATTAGTTTATGGTCTCAATTGCTGGTTCCAAATCTCCTTTAATACAGCGTGATGTTCATTGTGGAAATCAATTTAGAGTAAAACAGACAACAAAGCAGGGTATGCTTTAGGGTGTTGTAATTTATAAGTAACTATCATTCGGGTGTCCTCAGTATCTCAGTCAGATCCACATCTTGGTCCTCCACAGCTCTACCCTCTTGTCCATATATGGTCACTTCTTGCTCAAAAAAAAAAAAAAAAACAAGATGGCAATAGCCATAATACCGAACCCAAAACTTTAAAACGGTATTCCACAAACCCTTTGGTGATGTCAGGGGGGTTGCAAAGGTGCTCAAGAGGAGTGTTGCCACAGTGTCTTGCTTTGCACTTCATGACAGAATGAAAAGTTAGGTATGCAGGGCAGGTCCAGCTCCAGGCAGAAGATAGAACTGACTGAAATAATATGACTGGAATAATATGTTTCTTTCAAATTTTCCAATTTGTTTAAATTCCCAGCTTTAAGAAGTTAAGCATCTTAATATAAAGTTTTCAAGCCTGTCCCTTGACAATGTTACAATCGCAACAATTAATGCAAGTTAAGCCAATCACCATGCATTCTACAAAACCTTGCAATTTGTCCAATTACTGCAACTTTACCTCAAATTTGACTATTTAAAAAGGGTCAGATCTTATGTCACTGATGCACTGTGCTCAGCATATTGATTCAATCCTCTCTCTCTCTCTCTCTCTGTGTTTATCCAGAGACAGCTGTTGCAAGAGAGCAAACTTTGTGCCTGGGACAGAGTCACACACACACACACACACACAGTGACAGGGCTAACTACTGGTATCACATGGCTATCATTATCCAACTGGTATGGGTTCAACAAAAGATTTTGCCATTTTTGTCCCGTGTGAGATTATTGGGATCATTTAACTGCTCAGTGTTGGATGTTAGCCACTCCTGCTGCATTAGCTTGTGCAGCCTGGGCACCTCCAAAGGGTGAGGAGAGAAGTCAAGCTGCCATGGAAGCAGAGAGAAGGAGATGCTACAAGTATCAAGATGTACAAGCAGGGTACCAGCTGGTTTTGATGCATGCTGTTAGGCAGTTTTGTTCGTAAGACTTTCAGGTCAGTCTGACGTTCTTGAATTGACAAGCTCACAAAGTGCTGTAATTTATCAAGGCAGTATGATTTAAAGATGAGGAGCCATGTTTAATTTCATTGTTTTCCCCCATATCATTGCTTGGAAGATTTTTTAAAGGGCTACAGCGACAAGAAAAAGTACGTGCTCATGTTTCTTTCTAGTATGATCACTGTCTTCTTACAATTACCCTTATACTCTTTGACCTTGTTTCTTTTTGGCTGATCCTTGCCATCACAGCAATAAGTCAAGAGAGCTAATTAACCTCCTTCACACACACACATACACACACAGGAGCATGACCGCACACACACACTCACACTCACGCATGAGTCATCCCGTCAGCATGATTGCTGTCTTTTGGGTGCTAATTTTGGGCAGCGCTCCTCTCGGGGTCAGCTGAACCTTGCCCAGCTGTCTTGGTGCAGAGTCAAACAGGCTAATCTCCCACCTCCAGCCTCCCAAGCAAAGTCAACACTGGCTGCCTCCTTCATTTACCTTGTTAGCTAACTGACTGGGGGCTGTCTGGCCTGCAGCTTAAAGGCCTTAATGAGCAGAGGGCCTTGTTAGCGCCGTGTGGATGGCGAGAGACAAATGAGCTTGTTAAGTCCAGGCTATGCATATTCTTAATTAGCCTTTTGTAGTGTGTTTGAAAGCACAATCATTCTCTGTGTGTGAGAGAGAGAAAGAACAGGAGCGAGAGAGTGTGTGTGCAACATTAAATGCAATAAAAACTCATGAATAATACCCCGCTGGTTGGTGAGTTTGTATTTACTATAGATAGTCCTCAGGACAGACACTTATTACCTGTAACTGTTTGATGTTGGCTGCTTTCTGTGTGTTATTGTGAGTATGTGTGATTGATACAAATTGAAACTTGTTTGCAATTTACTGGACCGTGCAGGTATCACATCCAAGTGATGCTTGATTGAGCTGATGTTTTCTTCTATTTTGTTAGTTTCTCTTTACTCATGATTTATTAAATAGTCCAAAACACAAACATATGTGCACACATGATATGCCTCTGACATTACAATGTAAAATATAGAAGTTGCAAGCCTCTGCATATAATCCTTTGAATATAAAGTCTACATAAACTACAATACATGCAGGGAAAAGAAATATGTGCACAAACAATTATGTAAATTTACAAACACACATACAAAGCCATACATGCAATTATGGAGAGTGTAAAAAAGTCTGAACTGCTGGTCGTGCGAAACAAGTAGTAAAGCACAGACTTATGATAAATAGGCTTACGTCAAAAAGGCAAGTTCATATTCACCTTTTCTCACTCATTAATAGTCTGGTCACTTTTTCTTAAGTCCATAACTTCCATCTGCCTTACAGAGAGTATAACCTATACCACTATAAATAATTTACAATAAAGAAAAAAATCAGTCCATCATAAGTGTTGGGTCAGTTTGGGGTTTGCCTTCCATGACATCCACATTTCAAGATTGAATCTGTCAGAACAGGTCAACAAAGCTGTCCTTTACAAACAACTCCCTCAAACATGGCCACAACTGTTGCCACCACAATGACCTAAATTACTATAGAAAGATAAATGTTGAACTACTAGTTTAATTACATTTAGTCCACTTCTACCAAACACTGGACACAGGTGTTGGGCAAACTTGTGAAGTGATTTTGGTGTATGCTTAGCCCTTTTGTGCATGTGTATTAACACTACGTAGTGACCATTCTTGTAATTGTGGACATGATTTAGTTTTAACACTGTATGGGAAAAAGACAAAAAAATAATAAATTAATAATAATGATAATAATAATAATAATAATAATAATAATAATAATAATAATAATAATAATAATAATAATAATAATAATAATAATAATAATGTTCTATTGGCACTCATCACAACCATGAAACACACTCCACTTGTGGTGGATCATCAAACTCACACAAAGATACTTTTAAACACAGAACATTATTCCTGACGGGATAGATAGTAAAACTGTACTTCAGTGGAACAGAGTTGAAAAATTTGGCTGAGCTTTGCGGTGGAAACATTAGCCTTTGGCTACATGAGAGGCTCTTTTAAATTAGCCCCACTGGTAGCGCAGTCGCTTCTTGTGCTGGCAGCTGCAGAACTTGTGGGATTGAGACCTTTCGCTGGCTCGCTATAATTGGATGATGAAGTCCTTGGAGTTCTTGCTGGACTAACACAATTATCGTTGTTAGGGAAATGATGTATGTACACATTTGTGTACATACATCATTTGCCTAACAAAGAGCCCTCTGCCTATACATATATTTGTAAATTACACACACACACACACACACACACACTCGTATCATTCAGGTTTGTTCAGTTTTTACATTACACCTTTCCTCTCCAGCTATCACCCTCTTCTTTTCCTCTTGCCCCCCTTAGGGCATGATCCACCACAAGCAACATGATCAATAAGTCACCAGAAGTCAATTTATTTTTTTAAGAAGTTATCAGCTGAGGAAAATTGTATGATCTTTGGATGGCCAGTATTTTCGTTGGCTGAGAAAATTGTGCCAAGGCTCAACCGTCTGCAACTAAACTCCAGATTTCCATACTTTAATGGTCTCCCACTCTGACTTAATTTTGTGAACAATGGCTGTCTGGCAAGTGCTAAACGGATGACTAGTTGATGCCAGGCTTTCTCCACTTCCTAGCTCTCTACAAGTTTTATGTAAAAGGCTGTAAACAACTTTGGGGTTGAAGTTAATTGATTGAGTTTTCAGTTATTTTCAGTGAGTGCCTCCAGCTGTCTAATACAAAAAAATAATGCAAGAGGCAATACCAATCCCAACAAAATACACATGCCTGACTGTTGACATTTTATCTGCACAAGACCACTAATTTATTATCGACTAATTTATTTTTCAGTCCTGTTTTGGTTTGATGTCGATTAAAGCCAGATTCTGCAAACCTGCTGCATCCCCTCTATTCATTATTTTACTGTTATCCCAAGGACACACAGATAAAAGTATGTAAATTCTAGGCCTTGTGAAAGTGTGGGACACCACCCTCATTAACATGTTTGGCATCATTTTGGGGAGATAGTGATAAATCACAGTGCAAGCAAAGCCAGTAATGGGCTCCCTATGGTAATTATAGAGTGGACCTTTGAAGCAAATAATCGTATAAATCCCTCATATTTTGGAGAGATAATGCTGGAAAACAATCTGTTCCCTCCCCGCCATCTCGTATGTGAGCAAATTGACTGTTTAGTTTACTTTGCTGAGCAAACACCAAGCTTTTCCCCAGCAACACAATGTCTTATTTGAGATTCAAATCACCCTTTATTTCTTTTAAATGTATTCAGATGGAGGATGAGTCTCAAATTAGTTTGTTTGACAGCTTACAGCTTCAAAAGCTACCAACGGGCGAATGCTTAAACGGTTGCTAGATTTTATTTTTTTTTTTTTTGTCCCTGAAGACTGAAGCTTGTGCGTAAAAGCATCAGCTCTGCGTGAGTGTCATTGAGCAAGACACAAATTCCCTACTAGCACCACACAGGCTTCTGAGGTGCTGCCTGGTGTTGAAGGGGCAGTAACACCCATCTTGTCATGGCTTATTTAAAGAAAGTTACCCAAGAATGAACGTATGTCTTACAATTCGCCACAATGTTCCAGCAAAAGCAACTATCCAGATAGGAAGGATAACATTCGATGGACTTGATCAGACATCAAGGCAGCTAACAATTCCAACAATATCATCTTTCATCTGTACATTTATGTATGAATTTAAACTTTTGCAGTACGTTCACAGAGAAAAAAAAGTGACAGAAAAAACGACCACACTGTCCAAACAGCTTATTACCACACATACGTATGTTTATTGTAAGGCAGCATCCTCTAATGGTCATAGCAATTTTTTACAGGAGCAGAGGAAGATTTAGGGATGGAGCATAAAACACAGAAAAGTATTTTTAATTTTAAATAATATGAAAGAAGCCAACAGGACTTTCACAAAGGAGACCAGTGTTCACATCCGAAAGTCAGCGTTGACTTTTGATAATAACATATCCTAGTATTCCACTCTATGTAGCATGCTACATGTATGTGTTATGTTACATTTTGTTTCATGATATCAGTTACCTTACGTCAAATAACATTATTTAATTGTTTTCTGTTTGATGCCAGATCATGATATTTTTCCTAAACCTTACTACATAGTTTTGAAGCAGAATTGCGACTGTTTCATGAATAAGGACATTTTTAAAACTGCGACTGTTAAAACATTAATACTTGTCATTTTGGGACTGGTCATATAAGTCCTTTTGGAAGTCAGTGGAAATTTACCAGTTCTGTCCTATAGATATGAGATAGCACTGAGAAGGTCTCTATACATACTGAGTGGTGCTTCATTTTGGAGTGTGCTGTTGACCCAAGCTATTTTTCCACAATCAAATACCCCCAAAAATCAGGAGTGGTACTCACAGCTCTCTTGCCCTTGTGGTAATTTACACTCAGCTGTTTGATTAATAAGTTATATATCAAATTAAATAATTGATAATGAGACTTCATTAACATTTTCATGGTTAATTGATAAAGCAATTAGCCATCTGTTGATGAAGTAGAATCACGAACACATGCCAACTGGTGTAATCCATACGCACACACTGACAAAGATCAGAGAATACACACTCACAGCTGTCACTGTAAGACAAGGTTTATTTTATACTGAGACTCAGTGTGTGTGTGTGTGCGTGTGTGTGTGTATGTGTGTATGTGTGTGGGTGGGTGTGTGTGTGTATTAACACCTCAAAATGAGGCTCCACCATGTGTTTCATTGTTGACCCAGCAAGTCATGAGCTTGTGTAAGTGTGTGTACAGTATGTGTGTGTCAGGTAGCACCATCTGTTCTCCCAGTTTTAGGGCACGGCATGTTTTAACAGAGATGATCTTGAATCAACAGAGCAGTTCACTCACCTGTGACCAAGCCATCTGACTACAGTATTTAACACTGACAATAGTAAATGTCATTGAATTGCTCCCGCCTGCGCCATCATGTGCTGCTATGTTTCTTAATAGGACTTTATTAAAGATCATTAAAAACAGCATGAAAAAAATAGTCTGGTGGGGAGCATAAGAGGCACAATTAACATTACGAGCTGCATTTTTAACAGTAAATGTAAAATGATGTAAGTATTCTCCTGAAAAATATTAAGATTATTGTCCTCAAACTGATCACAAGATGGGATCAGAAGGTGCAATAAAGCTTTATGACTCACATTGGATATCCACGCCGAGTTCAAATCGGAGTCATGATTTCACAAGGGTACCCACTTTGAAGTTGGTCTTCCCATCAAGTGATTTCTTTTCATCCAGAAGTCAACAGAGCATGCCAATTTTATTACCGAAAATGTTGCACATTTCTAGTCAGTATTCAAAGTCAGGCCTGTGAGCTGCCCAGTGCGAGTACACTGACACTAAGCATCCTTAACTAGGGAAGTTAGAGGTCGTTCACTTTGCCTGCCAAGATTTTTCCCAACCAGTTAGTCCACTGATGCAAAGTTGTGACCTGAAAATCCACGAGGGTGCTTCCAGGACCCCCAGGCTACCACTGACCCACGGCTCATTCTTTTTCATTTAAACTTCAAGACTTATTTTCATCTGCATAGGGAACTATTAGAAATCCATGAAATGAAATATAACACCTAAAAAAAAAAGAAAGAAAGAAAATATATATTTTTGGCATTCCAAAAAACCCTTAAAACACTGCCAGCATCAATTTTGAGTATTACAAAAACAAAAATCTAATTATTCAAAGCACTTCTACAATACATGTCACATTCACTTATTCACACACATTCATACACTGTAGGCCGAGTCTGCCATACACGATGCCACCTGCCACTCAGTTAAACATTATCAATGTGAATGTGAATTGTGGATATCTGCAACTGAATTGTGACTAGCTGTTATTTCCAGTTGAGATATCTTTTGAGTTGAGAATTATAATTTTATTCTTGAACTGGAATTATAGCCAGAATTTTATTGTTGATATATGAAAGCGGAGTCACCACTAGTAGTAATTCAGTTGCAGATATCTGCAATTGAATTAAAGATATCTGCAATGAGAAACACAAAGCATGAATGGCAAAAAGTAGCTTGAATCATACTCGTAAAAATGTAATGACATATCTTGACTAAGGGCTATGTCTAAGCAAATTGACACTGGCAATATCAGTAAAAAATATCCAGTATAACTAATAAATGTTCAAATGTCTTTGCATACACTCACATAGCAATGGCACAGCCATCAGGAGCAATTTCAGGTTCAGTATCTTACCCAAGGGTACTTTGATATGCCAACTGGAGGAGCCACGGATCAAATTACCAATCTTTCGATTAGTGGACAATCCAGTCTATCTCCTGAGCAACAGCTGCCAAAATAAATGCAGTGCAATCAATCATAACCAGCAGGTCATGGTTTTACTTCTCCTGAGAAATCAATGTCTATTGGATGGATTGGAAGAAAATGTGGTACAGACATTCATAGTTTCCACTCAGTGAATCCTAATGACTTTGGTGATTCCCTGACTGCCCTTCAAGCACCACCATGAAGCTGACAGACACAGCTTTTTGTGAAATATCTCACCAAGTATTGAACGGATTGCACTAAAATTTGGTTGACATTCATATTCCCCACATACAACAAATTAGGACAAAATTTTGGTTTGACTTTTGACAGAATTCCTGCTAGAATAATAACATTCACATCATCCTTAGCTTTGTTTTCTAATTAGCATGTGAACACCCTACTCAAGAAGTCAGCATTGGAACTAGACAATAATCTGCTTCTATTATGCAGACTTGAGTGCTTTGATCCTGTGCTATCCATTTTTTTCAGAAGCTGCAAAAACAAGTGGCTCTGTGAGATACAGGTCATTTTTTCTTAGCAAAATTCAACAGGACTTCAGAAGTTAGAATTGCATCCCACCAAGCGACAAACTAGCCACTCTGCAAGGCTCAGATGCTCTGCAAACCTGAATATTTTTAATGGAAACTGCCATCCACAGGCCACTTTCACCAGAACCCAGCAACCACAGCACCCCTCCACACAAGTACCAAGAAATTGCAAGTGAACTCATTATGGAAAAAGTGTTTTCCCCTCTACCTTGAAGGAAATTTAAGCTTATTCATGTTGCACTGCCATAAATTTTGAGAAATGTAGGTGCAATCGATAATAGACCTTGAACCTTGATTTATTTTTTTTTTGGTCCAATTTATAAAGTCTTGTCTGATAGGACTTGTCTCTAAGGGAACTTTGGAATCACTTATAATTACTTTTTTTAGTTCCTGCCACTTTCAGCAGCGAGAAACAATAGCGGGCTGATGAATGACCGGCTAGTGAGCATAAAGATGTTCTAATCCATCTTTAATGATAATTTGGACATTTTGTTAATAATTTTCCATTAGGTTTCCTTGGGGTGACCCTGAATCTAAAGTGTTGCCACGCATTTGCTCACACTTTTATCTTCCTCTCCTATTCCCACTCCACCCTTTTTTGCTCTTCTCCTCCACCTTCAGCACTTCATTGTCACAACTCAGTCAATGCCTTTTTTTCCTGCTCTTGTTAATTCTTCTCCTTTTTTTTACTTTTGTTTTTACCCTATCGTTTTCTCTATGCCTCCTTTCTTTTTTATCTGTTCTCCCTCATTCCTCCTCTCTTCCAGCACATCCTCTCCTCCCCTCTCTAGGCAGCCAATTAATCTTGCCTTGTGCTAATTCCTCATGAGTGCCATTTAGTGGCAGCTCAGCAGGAGGATCCATAAGGATTTAATGTGTTTATTAAAAGTTTGACTGCTGGTCGATGGAGACTTCTCTTCTCCCAGCGGCCTGCTCTCTGTCTCTGCCAGCAGGACAATGCACAGCATGCTTGCGTGTGTGTTTGCCTATGTGTGTGTGTGTGTGTGTGTGTGTGTGTGTGTGTGTGGATTCCTCAGGGCTGCTGCTTAGTAATTGATTTTCAATATCTGTGACACGTTGGGTGGCTGAAATGAAGCAGACAGTGATGAAGCGTTTCAGCAGTTGCTGCTTGACAGGGGGTGCACAATTATTTTTTTGATGAGTGTTTTGTTATTTTGCCCCAAAATTGTCATTTGGAAGTCATTTAAGTAAGCAGAACATTAACTTGTGTGTTCCTACTTTAAAATATTTACAATATTAATAGTTAAAGAGACTGATGGGGTTGTGTGATGAAGAAAATGTAACATCGCTGATACATAAATAAAGATTAAGCTTTTCACAGTTTATTTCCGTGATATCTTCATATTATCATGTCATTTTGGTTACTTTAATATGTTGTACTTAATCCTTAACCAAGGAATAAGAACCACAGGGGCATAAGTGATATTTTGGGTAAAAATAAGTTATTTATATAAAATGAAAGTTCTTTGATTATTATCCAAGGGGTACTTGTGAATTCTAAAACAGTCCAGAGTTATTAATCAAACAAATAGACTTAACAGTGAATACAAACTATTTGAGGCCAACTTTATTCTTTTTTTAAATAAAATTTGAAATATTGTTCACTAATTATATGTCATTAATTAAGTATATTGTCATCCATATGTTTATAAAGTTTTGATATTTAAGATTAAATTCAATAAACAAAGTCAGGACAAAGTATGGTCATATTTCATATGTGTTGGCTGTCCTGTAAAGTTGCCCAAATATCACGTAGTTTCTCATCCCTCAATATAGTATATGTGGTACAAGGAGAATCAGTTTGTTGTATTAATAAAAAAGAAAAAAAGTTTGTCCATCATGTACCGTAGACTGGTTGAGCCTCACATCATTTCAATGCTTAAAGCAATAGATAATGTCTCATCTGTCTTTGATAACTCTGCTCATACTGATCTATTGATGCATGTCAATTCTATGAGCTTGGTCCTTCTACAACAAGCCAACTTTTAGACTGAAAAAAAGATGATGCTTTACATCTTTGATAACAATAAATCAATGCATTTGAATATGGGACAGTTTAAATCACTAAGCCAATCCACACCTAGGCAGCTCCAGGATTTTAACAGAAGAGAATAGGGAGTAATTGTTGTTGTGAATACTAGCGAAATTTATAGAACCTGATTGTAGATATCTTTGTTGCAAACAAGAGGTGATTTTAGCCAAATAGCAGGTGATTTTCATTTAATGACAACCCTGGCCAATTAGCTGCATTATGAATACTATGAATATGTAGATTGTAGATGTAATTAATTACATAAAGTACATGACCCAAAGTAGTTAATTACTTTAAAAACTACTGATATTTCAATATAATTATTGCCATCCGACTACTGCAAATTTGAGTTGAACTAGTAATTGTACCTGTAGTTAACTGTGTTTATAGATGAACAGGCAACAGACTATTTCCAGTTGTTTTAGTATTTTAGAGACCAACATAGGTAAAACCTTAGGCATAGTTCTGTCAAAATTGGAGGATATTGTACTTATGGGTCTAAATCATTTCAGGGTTAGGGGTCAAGTTTGAATGGATTGCTTGCTATGGGGACGTCCAGATGTTTTATTTAATCAAATGAAAGGAGGGAGGATTGGTGACTATATTTAGTATTTTGGTAAATATGTCCAAAAAGTAAAAGTATAATATATAATCTCCATTCTGCATGGTACAACTTTCAGGCAAGGTAATAATATAGCATAGGCACAGCAATCTTGGATGTTAACTAACTTTAATTTTAAATTGTTTATCCTGTACCATGATTCATATATTAGCACAATATAATACTTTGTTTTATAAGCTTTTTATTGTTTGTTTTATGTTTGTTTAGTGTTGTGTTTCTTTACATCCTTGTTTAATGCTGCATTAAATGTGTTTGTGTTGTTGTTGCTGTTGTTTGTCTGCTTGTTTGTTTTGTTTTGTTTTGTTTTGTTTTGTTTTGTTTTGTTTTGTTTTGTTTTGTTTTGTTTTGTTTTGTTTTGTTTTGTTTTGTTTTGTTTTGTTTTGTTTTGTTTTGTTTTGTTTGTGCGAATAATTGGAGATCGGAGGTAATTTTCTGTGACAATAAAACCAAACAGAGATTTGTCTTTCGTATCCTTTCCACCTCATGCATATGGAGTGGAGGGGGGTAGACACAACATTAGGATCTCAATAAAGTGCAAAACAACACACAAACACAATAACACCATGACTCAACTACAGTCTCAAACACAGCACAACTTTGTCACAATGTCAACAAATACTGCAAATTACCTTTTCACAAAATGAGCATTTGTTGCAGGGATATTGTTTTACCTTACATTATATTGCGCATGTTTCACTGTTATTTTGTCCACCCCCTGTATAACTTAGCTTGCATCAACATTCATGGGATGAACTTGTTTACAGCATTTTTCGAAAGGAAAAATAGGTTTGCATTTGCATTCATGGAGGATTTTTGCTCTTGGCCCTGGTCCAGGGAAGGTCTTATGTGAGCTAAGCTGTTAACACTCACCTCTGATACCCTGTAACTGAACACTGTTGTCGCTAAGAACAAATCAATTAAAGGGATATTAGTTTGTCAGTAGTGTGCTTGGTATGATAATGTTATAGTTAAATAGACATATAACTTTGTTATTTTTGTTGTGCATTGGCAGGATCCTGAATGAATTTTTTGTTGCTAGCATCAACCTCCTTTTTTTTCATTATGTAAGCTTTAATACTCCAGATATAAAGCTCCAAAATATACTTGCTACAAAGCACCTAAAACATATACTGTATCTGAAATGATTATTTCTGAAATCCTATGATTAAGGAACTTATGTTTTAATTATATATTAGCAAAATAACTTTTTCAGACCTAATGAAATAAACAAATACTTGGTAACCAACAATGTCTTTTGGTTGTGAGCCATTAATCCCTCGCTGTGCATTGGAGTTTGTGGTCTTACATCTCTCCTCACATCATTTCAGTGCTGAGCCATTGCCAGAACAAAAGTTGGCAGCGGAGAATAAGTGGAAAAAATTATGAGCGTTAATATTTCTTTACCCAGTGACAACAATTTAGGGTTGTTTTCAGCAACAGAGTTGGTATGCAACATCTTACCATGTTCATTAGGGAGCTGACAGCTGCTAGATGGGCATTTATGAACAAATAAATACTTTTAATGAGTGTTTTCATTTTAGGGGTGGATGACCATTTATATATTCACCTTCCAAGGTTAGCATCTTAACACATAAAAATACAGTCTGCTATATTTATTTGTCTTAAGTAATTATTGCCTTTATTGGTGGACATTTATTTTCAATTTGTTAATGTACAAAAAAAAAAAACACGTAGATAAATAATAGTGTATTTGTAAGTATTTAACTGGGTTAAGATATTGTGACTCTGTCAAGCAAAATATATGAGTCATCTTAATGGTATTTTGAACGTTGTTAGTTAGTTGGGACAAAACTTTTCCCTCTTACAGAGTGTCTTGTAGTTCAGCACCATGGATAGCTCCACCACAGAAGTATGCATGAATGAGCTAATAGCCAGGGAGATATTTATCTCTTAGATATATTTTCATCATGAGACTTTGGGGAAAATGGCCTTAATGCAGTTTTAGCGAGACAGTTAAGTTTCACCACTTGAACCGTAACTCCCTCACATAATAAAAAGAAAAAAAACCTTTTTTTTCTGTCTTTCTTTCCCTCTTTAAAACTGAAATTTTGAAAATTTTTGTTTTATCTTCTCACATACACACACCCAAGTTCATATCCCCCTGTGACAGGGTCTAGTTGAGAGATATCATCTACCATGGGACAGTCTGTCAAAGCCGGGACAGGAAGTTGGCAGAGGAGAACCACAGGACAATCCCAGATACCAGTGAGGCACGCTGCCAGGATGAAGAAAGGAAGAGGGCAGACAGGCAGAGAGTCAGGGTAGAGAAAAAGCAAAAATGAGGGTGAGATCTTGGTATGACAGGGAATGAGATAGAGGGCCATTAGAGTGAGTTTCTAGATTTTCAGTGTGAGAATGTAACTTTTGTTTTACCATCCATACCAGCTGTTAAAAGCTTACATTTAATCTCTTGCAAGCGACCTTGGAAAAAAAAAAAGACCTCTGTGGCAATAAACACAATAAAATGAGACCAGGACCTAAAGATTCTGACTGTGTTATTTACTAGCTCAAAAAAGTGGATAAGTTAACCTCTTTCGTTATTTTCTATTCCCATAGTATTTAAGTTAATTCAAATTAAAATATTGTATTAATTAAAATCTAAAAAACAATATGAGATGTAAACATTCATGGTGACCTCCTTGACTGATCTATAACATTAGTGATCTAGAAGAGCTAGCGGTTGATGCACACTTCCTGTGCATTGGTACAGTTGGTGGGTGTAGTTTGGTAGAAATACAATAGTTTCTACATGAAACTGCTCACAGCAAGATCTATAGATTATCTTGACTAACTGTGTCATGATTTCTGGAAATGGAAATCACTGTGAGTTTTTCAAATGTACATTTTTTTACACTCTTAAGCACCACATGCCAAGTGCCATTTCGAGAGAAGGCAGACATCTCTATGGCTAATATCTCCAATATTTGGCAACTCACACCAAACTAATCTAGGCTGATAAAAGCATGTTGTTAAGGGTGAAAGGTGGGTGTGTCCTTTCTTGTGCATGTTTTCCTGTGTGGTATTTTTGTCTGCCTCTTCAGGTGGCACCCTGAGCGCACCTGATTGAGCACACCTGTGCTCACTCTGCTAATTAGGATCATGCATAAGACTTTGAAGAAGCCAAACGTTGGAGTCAGTGACTCAGTGGGTCAGTGTGGCAGCATGGGTGCTGTGTGTTGGACAGAAGACTGTAGAAAATAGCTGTAGTGCACCAAACTCAATGACAGATACTTTGTTTTTGGATAGAGGGTGGGTTTTTTTTGTGTGTTCACTGATTTGTTTTTTTTGGGTGTTTTTAAATTATTTTTAGTGTCATTTTCTTTGCTTTTAAAGAAGGTGACCTTTTTTATTATTGCTTTTTTTCTGTAAATAAATTTCATTTTTTGTTTATACACTTTGTCTTTTCACTTGACCGCTGTTTATTATTCATTGTTACTTCCCTCTTCCCATGAGCCTAATCGAGGAATGTAACATATGTATTTTTGATTTTGAAGTGAACTGTCCTTCTCTAAAATCTCTAACAGTAGCCTTCAAATTATGATTATGGCTCAGAACTTGCATTATTAAGGTGCTTCTGTTATTGTATCCTGCTGTTCAGAAAGTTCTGTGTGTTTATAGAAACTCCTCTGAAAGACTTTTACAGTCTCCCCTGTCGTCTAGCTTCGCTTTTACAACGTTTGAGGTCTTTTACAGCTACTATCACCCAAAAACCCATTTTAGAAAGCTAATGGCCTTTATAGGAGCTGTCCTGGTTTGGGACAGCTGGAACATAAAAATAGATTGTAGCCTGTATTCATAAAGTGCATCCTGATAAAAACTATTGTAGACTGTTTCTGCCATGATGGAGGCACACCAGATATGCATGCCAACACCCTGTAGTAACCTCTGACACCTGCCAACAAACAATCCATCAGATGTTTATCTATAGAGTACTTTTGTACAGGTTCACACATATTGCAGTACAAAGAAAATCAAAAGAGATATCAATAATATGAGCAGATAAATTAGTAAATATGCAAGGAAAGTTTATATTTTAATTCAATTAATATATTGGCGGGTTAAACTTTTTCATATAGCTGCATCTCTTGAATTTGGTTGACACTGAATACCTGCTGTTGGGTCTCTATATGACACAGGTGGGGTTATTTTCTTGATAAATTAAAGTTTATTCACTTTGTGCCTCTGAATGAGACGCTCTAATACACCTATTCTACACTGTCTGGCCCAGCATTAAAGTTTTCAGCTGAGTTATTGTCTTTAAAAAGCTCAACCTTGAATTGTCTTTGAGTCTAACAACCTGCAGTTAATGCTCACTGAGGGGGAGGAAATGCACACAACAAGCCAACACACATAGACACACACACACACACACATTGCTAAATTTACAACCCACCTGAACACACCTGTGGTAAATGAGCCAGCAAATGAAATACTGTTTAACGCCAACATGTGCGGACACACACACTTTCAGTGCAAATATTATAAAGCAAAGAAAAACTGCTCTTATACATGCATCCATACAGAAATGTGAAATCACTATGTGACAGGAATGAGTCCCAAAGTAGCAATCTTACACACCCAAACACATAGCAAGTATTTATCACACACTCACACTTGAGCACAAATACTCTTACACGGTCTTAAAAGCTTGAAATCCATCCACACGTAACATTCGAGACAGCTGGAGAGTCATCAGATTTTGAGAAACTATTTCATGGTCTGTTTATTCAAAAATTAAATTTACTCACCATGACCCTTTTGCTCTCACACACACACTCACACACACATATACACCTAACATGCCCTCACATACTGTGCATGAAAATGAGGCATTCAAACAGGTCTACATGCTCAAACTGGCACACGTGGAAAAAATAACCACAGATTTACACACCAGATTGAGTGAAAATGAAAAAGAGTGTCAGAGTGATATTTCCAAACGTGTTTCTATACATATGTACTGCACATGTTATGAGTGTGCTTTGATTTTGCTACGTATGAAAGCTTATATATTCCATCACAATTTAATTTGAAATTATGGTTCCTCGAATTTCCATTTTGGACACACACTTCCACATTTGTACATCAAAGTGCGAACCCTGATTCCTTACTGACACAACGAGTCCCCTAACTTCTTACAAGTGCAAACTACATGGCTCAACCCAATCATAACCCTGAAACTTAACCTAAATATAGTTATGACCAAAACAAAAGTCCTCAAAGCCTTAAAAAAATAATGAGTCCTCACAAAGATAGAAGTGCAGGAGGCAGGCATACACACACACACACACACACACACACACACACACCATAACAAGGTTTCAACCTGTGACATCTCGACACATATTTCTATACTTTATACTTTACTTTATACTGCAGCTTATATATAAGATTCTATTTTATTTAAAATAAAATTTTGGATACACAGACACCATATGAGGCTTCAACCTGTGCAGGTCGATCACAGTAAAACAACTTTGGAGAGATGCCTGAAAATGACTGGAATAGAAGTCATTACAACTTTCTAACTGAAACTGACATACTGAGTTTTTACAAAGTGTGTGTGTTTATGTGTGCTGGTGTGTGCAGAGTGAACAGTCAGCAGACCCACTCCATTATCCCCGGTCAGTCTTTAACAAGCTCTGAGACCCTGTTCGACCCAGCAGCTGTCATTTACTGTCATCTACCAAACAAGCACTCAAACCCACAAAATACACAAAGTAGACACCCGAGCACTGTCACCCAAAACGCACACACTATTTAACTTTACAATACACGATCATACCACGTGTAAGATGAACACACACTCATACACACCCCTTCTGCTGTTATTGTCTTGCACACACACAGTAAACACGCACACACTTTCGCAGTCATCTAAGTTGATGGGCTCATCAATTTTTTAATCTGCATTGTTCTTGGGACAGCAATTACCGTCTTTTCCCCCTTGTCATATTGCCAAATAAAAATTGGTCACACAGGGTGAATAGCTTGTTATTGCAGTAATTACATACGGTGGTTATAATTCTCTTCTCACCACTCTTCTGCTCTCTGTCAGTTTTCTTTCCACTTTGCTTTTCCCCCTTCATTCCACTCCATCATACTTTTTTTAGCTTCCCACTCACACTGCTTTCCTCTTTTACTTTTTGTTTCTCTGCCACCCTTATATTTCTTAAATTAATTAGGCTATACTTTGCCTTATGTTGGTACTAATAGTGTAACTAGTTAGAAATAGATATTAATATAAATGGAATTAATAATGCTGGGGTTACATCTCTTTGCTTGCTATTCTTTCTATTAATTTAGTTCTATTTTCATTCCTGTTACACTTGGGTTTTTGTTTGTTTGTTTGCTTGTTTGTTTGTTTGTTTGTTTGTTTTTCTCAGTTTAAGCCACAAGGTATGTTTCCCCATGAAACATAAAACTTGTATTGTTAATTTAAATCCGGTACTAAAAGTGAGGTATTATATGTGTTGCTTTTGTGTGTGTTTTTTTTTAAATAATGATCACAAACAAGGTTTTTAATAACAATTTTCAAAACGGACATGAATGGACTGCAAGTCAAAACAAGTGTAATCTTGTGCAGCCATTCCAAGTTGTATGTTTTATGTGTGAATAATGCAAAGTTTAAAAAAATAAATAATGATTAATTTTAAATCTAAATAATCCTGGACAGGGCCATGCTATTTCAAAACATAATTTTGACAGTCCCTAAGACATTCAAATTATTGTGTTTCAAAACTCTAGACTTTTGAAAAATAAACTGACAGCTAGAGAGAGGTCGATCTATCAACAGCAACTGAAGAATCTTTCAGTTTAACACTATCCAACACATGCCTGTTGCTTGAACGATTTACTGAAGGCACAATTTCAGACAGTTGTTAATGACAATACCCTCTCACTGTGAGGACATCAATGGTGAGCAGTAAATTGACTGTCTAAATGTGTCTCTTCCTCTGTGTGTCATTGCCTGTGCCCAATGTTCCTCTCAGCATTCTGGCGGAGATTGTGGTTTACAGCAGTTATTGGTTGATTAACCTGGACAGCAAGGTGGTAGCATTTTATCTCAGAGCTGCCCTAACAGCTGCTGTGGAGAGTTAGTGGTTTGTGGCTGCCAAATGAATGCCTGAAATCTGCACCAGAGACGAGGAGACGTGTAAAACTCAACAGCTACTTCTGTCCTGCAGACAAATATATGGATCTGATGCCCAAGTATGTAGTGCTGTGTTAAGACTGTATGTGAAGATCATTTTGCTCTTGCATAAATCTTGTTTCTGCTGAAGTCAGAGTCTGTGGCCACACTGAGGTAGAGTCTCATGAAGAAGGGTATCACACAGCATTTGTTGTATTCTGGACATGCAGGTAAAAAAAACAGCACTGACCTGCACTGAAGCAGCAAATTAGAATAGCATTGGGAGTTTTAACTGACAGTTTAAAGGCCAACTTCAAACTCTTATTTTGGGTATCAACTGCAACTCCCCTGAACTCAATATGGAAAAAAAGGCTACGATTAATCATGCTGCAATTTTTTCATCTTTACTCTTCAGCAAGCACTTGTTTGTGTTGTTAGCACAGTCACTTTTAAGCAAGAAAAGTCCTGTGTTTGATCCCGACCCAACCACATGGTGCCTTTCTGTGTTTGAGTGGGTTTTTTTCAGATGTTTCATTTTCCTCCTACAGTCCAAAGACATCCAGGTTAAGAGAATTTAAAAAAGCTCCTTTCATATCCTTGCTCACTCATTGGTTGGCTAGAATTTTTTTTTAAAAAAACCCTGCTTCCAGTTAGTTTATTGATCTAAATCTCTACTGTAGTCGACTGGCCGGCTGAAAAAGCAGAGACTAAAGACAGATATTGGCTTTAGCAATAAGGAAGAGTTTGTCTTTGTTAGAATTTGACTGAAATTAACCTCAGTAGTGGGGATCCTAGAAGTAGTCAAATAAGATTGGCAGAAATTAGTTATTTGACTACCTAGTGATTATGCTTGTAGTTATGCTCAACTGCCATCAGTTGATTATACTGTGTGTGATTCCTACAGTTTAAACTTTAATGCGAAAATAGAAACCAAAAGGTTTACACTGTTAACACATTTTTTACCATGAGAGGGAAAATTCACATCATTCACTTGTTTGAAATAAGCAGATATAAAAATAGAGCACAAAGTGGTTTCTAAAATCTTTCACAAAGTTGTTCCACCTAATGGCATTTGTCTTCATGACTTTAACCAGCCAACCAACTTAACCTCTCCTCTCAGTATTACAGAGATGTTCAGTCTAACTGCAGAGGTGAAATTAAATTCAAACTTCGTTAAGTGCCCACTTTATCAGAGATGTCAGCAGATGGCTGGTGCGTGATTGGATTTTATTGTCACAGAGAAAAATCTTGGACGTGGTACATGAAGAGAGATTTGGAGAGCTTCTTCAGAGCTGTGGACAGGCTTTCTTTTCCCATCATACAGTGCTTTTTTTGTCATGTATCATTATTATACCATGAGAGAAAATTGCCAACAAGATTGGAGTGTGAGTCTGTTATCTGTTGACCTCTTCCACTTTGGAGCTGTCTTGTTATCCTACCTGCCCAATAGAACATCAGCACATAAGAGCTAAAGTTTAGAGCGCTGTGTGCCACCAACATGGGAAAAGCATATAGTTTGTAATATGTAATAGGTAGTAATGTTTAACTGTCCAAAACAATCAAAGAATGCTGTGTTTCATACAGTTTACAGTGATGCAGTGTAAATTCAGATTGGTCTTAGACATTTCATAACAACCTATGACCGAAGGCCACCGGTTTTGTTCTGTATATTTTTTTGATAAATACCTGAATTTTCTGATTATTTATTTACAGAGATCACCTGGAATATTTTGTCGTCACATCTAAAAAGTTACTGTATGTCTCCTGTTGCAAGATAGCATTGATTTACGCTATTAAGTTCCACTGTTAACTCATAAAGCAGAGAGATATAAGAAATAGTCACTTGTTTTAGCTATTTATGGTGCTGCTTTACATTTCTGCACCGGTTATTAGCATGGTATTAGCATGCTAAGTTCAGCTGAGGTTTACAGGAATGTCATTAATTTGAAGGCATGTAGTCGTGTAACAAGACTCAGATGACCAACGAAGCTATACGGAATTATTGCACAATGGTTATCTGTGCCACATTTCATGGTAATCCAATAGTTGTTAAGGCATTTCACTATAAAGAAAGAATGTCAATTTAATGAGGAATAGTATAGTTATACAATAGTTAGGGAACCATCAAAGTCAGTAGGCTTTATCCGCTGGGGATCACCAGGGCAAAATGTTGGCAATGTTACATTTGTATGTTTTTTACATAATAAACAAGATTTCTAAAGTGATATAGTTCTGATCACATATATGAGCTGGGACAGTGGATGTTGTAACACCTAGATGAGATGGCTGCCAGACCATTACAGACCACTTTGCAAGACCAACAAAACAACAAAACCCTTTGGGGTGTTTGCAAGACTTTGGTGGTCCTTTCAGCTTGCGATTGTGGTACCAAAATTTGGTATTTTAAGCCAAAAATGATCTTTTCTTATCCCTAACCAAGTGTTTTTTTTGTGTCTAGACTTAAATACACATTACAACAGTGTTGTTGGAAAGTAAAGAAATGTAATGTTTAAACATATTTGCTACATAAAAACTAACAATCAACAACAGGAACAATATCCTGCTTCACCATAGTTCTTTGTCTGTATTTGTCAGTCTGCCTGCATATTTGACATTTAGAAAGTTTTATCCGTATAATAAACATGATGTATCCAAAGAATAAAGGTAAATTCTTGATGAATGCGCATATCAAAGCTCACTCCATGAAGGTGCTTTCAAGCCTGGAAAAATGTATTCTGACAGTCTGCTTGAATGGGGGATAATTAAATTACCATGTGTTTTGACATTTTTTTGCCATTTGCATAATTCTTTTGGCAAACTAATGGTCAAAATAATAATTTCCCAAAACAAAGCCTGCTGAGGGAATGCATTAACCCTTTTTTTCAGTTTGTTTACTTCTTTTGTTGGTTTTGCACACTGAAAAAAAAGCCATCAAAGTCATCATGGCATAAGTCCATCTATTAGATTATTCAGACATGAAAGTCAATAGTGTGCCACATAGACATCAACATCAAAAAAGTTTGTAAAATGAAGCACTGCTTTGTAAAATCAACTGAATATTTTGATTGATATTTGATATTGATATTTTTGCTACAAGGGATTAAAACTGCCAGCAGATTACACACATTATTCTAACACCCTCCCAAAACCTGTCTCAGAGTAAAACTGACTTTATCTCTTCAACTGGCAACAAATTGACTGTACTTGTGCCTAAAAAAGAACCAGATAAAGATTACAAAAATCCTGTCTGTTGTCACTGGACAAACATGCAGTAACTCGAAAAATCTGCCTGTTTTAGTGCTTCACTCTTCCTCTCCTCACTTTCCATCAGGTTGTCCTTCTGAACCTTCTCTGGTAGTGCTGCCTCCCTGTTGGCTTCCTGGCTGACAGATTGGTGGATGCCTAATGGTCTCTGGCTGGTTCAGTGGCTGGTCACCAGCTGCTGGCTGGCCAGGTGGCTGCTAACTAGCCGTTGGCTAGCGGTCTCAATAGTTATCAGCTGCTGGCTGTGTGGTCGCTTACCTGCGGCTGCCAGGCTGTAGGATGGAGACTGGCTGCTAGTACACTAATTGGCTTGTTTTCCCCTTAAGTAACTGAATGGGTAGAATTAAATTATTGCTTATGACACTGAAAAACAATCAGGAATGTTCATGGCTGCATGTGCGAGGCATGCTATGACCTCCTCTTTGAGCAGGTGGCGTCTAATTAAAGCAAATATGACAAACATGATGCATTTGAGTCTGTGGTTCTGTGATTTGAATTTACATTTTATAGCAAAATGGGTCTCATTCACACAATTATGGCCTTTGCAACTAATGAGTCATGCTCCTGTAACTTGCTCCTGTTAGGGAGATTTGGAAAATTTTGACTCCTACAAGATTCATCATGTCGAACCAAGCAACACAGCAATCAAGGGCTTCAAGGCTTCAAGATGTAAATAAATGATGGTCTTTGAGTGTGACTGAAAGTAAAATTAGAAATTAGCACCCTTTATTAACTCTCTCATCTACTTGGGGATGTAGTTCTGGAGCAACATGCTGGTCAACCATTGACTGCCCACAGTTTTTGTAAATTTACTGGTGTGAATTACCTTTTAATATACTGCTACACTGCATTTTGTAATACTGTTTTTATTTTTTTTTTTATTTCAAACAAACCAAGGAAGCAGTATTGCACACAAACATTTTGGAAGTGTACTGGTCTTGGATGACAACAACTAGCATAAGACAACATTGTTGAGTCTTTACTTCATTAAATCAACATGGTGCATTGAGTCCTCTGAGCCCACAGTTTGGTCGCTCTACCCCTAAACAAGTTGTTACTCTTTGGTTGCAATTTCTGACACAGTGAGCTCTTAAGATGTGTTTGCTGCCCACAGCGTGCAATACATTATTCTGAACAGAACTCTGGGAGCTTTAGCCTGTTATTAAAACAACCTTGCCATCAGTAACCAAAGGTGTTGCCAAATCAACCAGAAATCTTAAAGATGGCAACTGAGAAGATTTGTTTTCACTCTGTGGTTTACAAGAAAGAAGTCCTCTCTGTCTCTGTCTCTGAGTGTCAATACAGCCTTGTGTGGTTCTGTCCTCGGAGTAGCTTTCATTGATTCAGCACAGACTGAGTGACCCTCACCTGTCAATAGACTTACTGAGCACTAACTGACCTGTGCTGTTGTGTATGTAAACTACCATTATTGGGTTTTATAGGAAAACAGAGGTGTGTATGCAACCAGTATTGGCAGTTTCGACAAGCCTACTTATATGTAACTAATCAGTTGGCTAATAAAATCATGCTGTAGAGCCGGGATACTATATTTGCTCCGCCTAGGGGCCACTTTTGCAAAATGGCAGGCGGCAAGGGGCCTGTCAGTATGAAAGTGTTATAAATGAATTGCCTGTTTTCAAGTTTTTGCTGTTTGCTGGCCTCATTCATCTTTGCCATGAGTCAAATCCAGTCGCGTCAGCCTGCATAGGTCAAGTGTACACAGCGGTTTTTCTAAGATTTGAGGACATTCAGGGCTTAATCCCAGGCCTCTTTTGGAGGATCTGGGGGATTCTCCCTTGGCACTTTATTTTTTTTTTTCTTTACTGTAAAGTTCCATGTGGATGCTTTTTGTGTACTCTGATACAATTTTTACAGTACAAAAAAAACTTTAACAATAAAATCTCAGTTTGAATCAGTTATAATGATTGTGTATTGGAAATGGTTGGTGGACCACCTGGCACCCCATAGCAAGACAGATTTAGCCATAACTTGAGTATAACTGCTGTAGAGCCTAAAATTAAAACAAAAATAGAACAAAAATAGCAGAGAAAAATCTGTCATTAGATATCACATGAACTGCTATATGAAGGTACATTATTGATATAAAGGTCAAACCCAGATTAAAACCTTTCCTAATTGTTGACCAATCAGTTATACCAAGACCTAACAGTATTATATCACTACACACTCACTCTACAGCTTAATTATTTATATACAAATTTGGTGGTCTAAAGTCACCATCACTGTGACCTCAAAATATGTTTTTGGCCATAATTCAAGAATGGCAAAAACAAACAAATGTCTTATAGGATAAAATGAGGAAGTAATAACATTTTATATCCAAAAGGTCAAAGGTCAGTTTCACTGTGACACCACAATGTTCTGCAAAAACACTTTACTTGCCATTGTTGAACGACGTAACTCAGGAGCAAGAGACAGGCATTTGGTTAAATGCTGAAGTGGTGACACTAATCTTGGGTGTCCAGCTAGACACTGTGCTGATCGTATCGATCTGATCTGCCATGGGGAAGATGTGTGTGAAGCATCAAAGGTATACAACCACAAAGTGATAATACTAGCAATGCTTTTCACACTATGCGGATAAATCAAGCCAAATGTAGCATGTTAGGAGATATGCAAATAAGCATTATTGCGTGGTCGCTGTGTGGATTTGTTGTCCAGTTGTTCATTGTAAGAAACACCAGAAGGCCGAAGTGAACAGCAACGAGGCTGAGTCTGTTTATAGAGGGATCAGTTTGCAGTAGATCCCCGGACAAAGCAATAAAAGGAACAATGAAATTGGCATTGACAATGAGATAACGAAACAAAACAAGATAGAGAAATGTGATGAGGCAGAGAGATAGGACTTGAGCCAGCTAAACAAGCGCCAGCATCCACAGCAGCTAAAGCAGTGCCTGGCTGGATCACTGCAAGATGAGGCTTCAGTCTGCCAGGCTACTACCCTCATTTTTCTGCCAGGTGAAATCATTGTGTGACTAAGGATAAACTGCACGCTCAGAGCAGTCTTGCAGTAGTAAAGCAGGTACACACTCATAAAGACAGCCAGCAGTCAGCGATATGAAGCATGCAGACCAAGAAACACCTGGGGTCCCGACAGCAGTTTGTCCTTGAATTCTGCACAGGTGTGATAGATGCTTTGAAAACCAAAATGTCAGAGAGCTGTCTTTTCTATTCTTGATAAATGCTCTGTATACCATTCATCTATATAGTGTCTGAATGTGTTTGCAATTGAGATTGAGTGATGACTGAGCTATCTTGGCCTCACATAAACATGTTAAGGTCAACCCTAAATGTAGAAATGTAAATGTAAGCATTAAGTCCTACATGGCCAGATTTCTTTTCTGGCTAGTCCTTTATTAGTTACCTAGGATGTTTGTTAGACAGTATGAGGAAAATTGTGGCAATAAAAACTCTGGGAAATTGAACAACAGAACCATGATTTTGCTTTCTGATCTACTCATCTACTAATCTGTTTGTGGCCTGCAGGCCTGGAAAAAAACACTCTGAGAACAAGTTAGTCTCAGTTGTGCTGGGTTTGAAACCATTGGCAAATAGCAATTCTAACAGCTCAGGTGGCTGTCTTTGAAGGATAGAGCCACATAATTACATCTCAGTGTGGTTCATACTTTCTATAAGAACAGAGCCTCTGAGTATCTCAAAGAACACTTTCGCAGGGCTGGGGGAAGTTATAGCCTTCACACTAGAGCAAGAGCCGCTAAATTGTGTTTGCAGAGGTTCAAAACCCACATGGGAATTAGTTCTGTTAGATCCTGTGGTGCAAGACAATGGTATCAGTTTCTAAAAAATGAGCACTGACCAAAGCATAAGAAAAATAGTTAAATTGAGACTTGTGCAAAATTTGAAAGTTTAAGCTTATCATTTTAGTTTCATTGCATGAATACCTGTTTTTTTCTTTCTGATGTTTTGATTTGGTTTGTTGATGATTCATTGTCATATTTATTGCATGGATTTGATTGCAGTATTACGTCACCTAGGCACTTGTATTCCTGCATTCATGCTGTTTTACATCAAGCACCACAATGGAATCAAGTCTCAGACTTTATTATGTAATGCAGAAATTTGTGGCCTGGGGTCCTCTCTCTCTTTAACCTGATCTTACTCCCAACTTGTCAAATACCGACTCTTAGTCAGTGGCTCTAGGTATCAGATACAAATTGGGTGGCAGCTTTTTCGTCACTCGGAGCATCTGGTGTAGTATCAGAGTAAGAAAGTCAGTACATGGTGGGTGGGTGTTACCTTACCATGATGTAGTTCACCAAAACTAGCCACACCCTCATGATGCCTAAACCTAATGAAGTAGACTTGTGACATTTTTTTGTTTGTTTGTTTGTTTAAAATAATTTATTCTGGGGATAGTCACATAACCATTATTGTCCATGATTTGGGACACATAACTTAAAAAACATATATGATGTTGAGTTGTGTATTAAACTACAGTACACAGTGTTTGGAGAGGCACTTTGAAGTTAGTTGTTTTGAATTGGCAGCTTGAAGACAGAATGAGGCCAATGTAAATAAATCTGCTGAATAAAAGTTGTTACAACAATTTGGGCAAATGCTTTTAATACTGCAGTTGGTATATAACAGCCAACTGGAATGAATGGAGGATCTCATTCAGCAGCTGTATGTGAAATTGCACACACACACACACACAGAGAGAGTCTTGTGAGCCTGCAGCTACTAATCACTAATGTCCAGTCACTGTTTTTACACTGCAGCTCCCTTTCTTACCCTCTGCTGTCTCTCACTTTGACACTTAGTCTGTCTCTGTTGTGTTTTTACTTTCATCCAGCAAGTCCCTTCTTGGTAGACTTCCTTCTGTTCTTGTCCTCTCTTTAGTTTTCTCATTTTTGTTTTTTGTCCTTTTCTGTCTCTGCCTGTTTTCCTCCACACTCTCTGAAGCATATAAAATAAATAAAGCTCTCATTTTCTTGACATGTAAAGCAGCTGCTATTGTCTGTCTGCCATCCCCTTCCTCTTTGTGGCTTTTCTTTTATAAAGTCAAAAGCCTGACATATGGAGTTATGCAGCCAGCATCACTGTCATCTTTCAAATGGCCTCTTAGAACACACTCAATGTGGACATAATTGTCTATCATTAATTGTCACACATATGACTGGTTATATCTGTTTCTTTGTAGGCTACTAGTGGAACCACACACACACACACACACACACACACACACACACACACACACACACATTGTTGTCTTGTGTAGTTATAGACATTGGAGTACTTAATATGTACCTGGGAGGTAAATACATATATATAAAATGTCTGTTGTTAATTAATTTCCCTCCAAAAGAACACACATTATTCATTATTTTGTTTTATTAAACATTGTTTTGTGGTTGTTTGTGTTGGCTGGTTCTCCCTATGTGGTATATTTATTTCTTTGCTTGTCCTGTCTGCAAACTTATTGAAAAAATGCAGTGACAATGGCATTAAGTATCTATTTTATGATAATCTGCCAGAAATTCTATATAATAATAAAGATGCAGAGTGAGTGTGTAGTGATATGATATTGATAGATCTTGGTATAGTTGATTGGTCAACAATTAAGAAAGGTTTTATTCTGGGTTTGACCTTTATATAGTCAATGTACCTTTATATAGCAGTTCATCATATCATATCTAATGAATTAGTGCTCAACAAATTGGTGCCCCTACCAGTTAGGTTAGGTTTTGAATACTGGTGCATTACTGTTTGACACTTTTTAGATACACAGTGCATGAGATCAGCCTGGTATCATATCATCACTCCTCTATCATTCCATATTTCCTGTTGCTCTCTATTGTCAGCTGTAGAGCAAAATAATCATGGAGATAATGGTATCTGTGCCTCACATATGATAAGTTTCTCCCCATATTATTGTCCGATATTGGCGCAAAATGGTTATCATAGAAAGATGCAGGTCTTACTTGATCATGAGGGACTGACACCAAACTCTGACACTTACAGCTGTTGTTGTGGGAAGCAGAAATATGTCCTGGTATCAAAATTAATTGCTGCGTCGCTGGAGATATAATGTCACACCGTCTGTATTTGCTTATTATCCGCAGGGATATGAAAATACCACCAATAACTAATGGTGTTAACATGTTTTAAGGTGAATCTTCCTCGTGGAAGAGCTTTCGACTCCACAGAAAAAAGTAAATCAGGTTGAAGGTCATCTGATGCACAGGTGTGTTTGTCTCTGTACCACCTCGTGGTTGTGTGAAAGATGCTGAAAGTGAAAACTCAAACTGTGTTTGGCAGAGAGCATGACAGACGTCCTGGCCTTGGCCAAGCAGAGAAGGATAATGTGTTTCCAAAGGCTGGCTTCCTGTATTAAGATTGATAACTAGTTGGCCTCCTATTTTAAATCTCAAACACTGATCACTTTGTTAATGACAGCAAGATCATTTTACATTAATTTTTATTCAAGAGGATTTTGACAGATTTATAAATCAACTTTTCAACTTTTATTTTACTTTTAAGGTGACACAAATTGGAGTCATCAGTTGTACATTTCTCAAACTGCAGAATAAAATTTAGATGGAAAATATTATAAATGAAGGGGAATAATACACCAGCAGTGCTTACCTGTTGTTTTCTGTTTGTTTGTGACTTTGGTCCCTACAGGGTAAGAGAAAAAAAGAGGGTGAACTGAACACATTCAAAGATCAACACAAAATATCAGATAAGGAGAAATATTTGCTCAGTGTATCCCAAGTGTGATTTTATCGAAGACGATGAGGACCACATGGTGAGTTGAAACACACTGATAAATAAATCTGAGAGCAGCTCACAGCAAGTGGACGTCACAAAGCTCAAAGCCTTTTTTCAAACTTTCCAGATAGGGAAAGATTTACATTTTGGAATTAAAAACTGTAATCAGATTGTGCCCATGGGGTAAAATTGGGTTTCATCTCCTCGCTTTAGAGAACAGCAACGATAAAACAAATACTTACAACACAATAAATGGCATGATAAACAGCACCGAGTGGCCAGCGAGATAACATCCACATAACAGCGGTGGACAGCACAGGTTAACAAGTGTTTGTTAAACAACACTTTAGGAAACAGGATAAAAGACTGGGGTTTTTTTTTGTTTGTTTGTTTCTTGTAGCCTTGAGACCTAGAGGCTGATTCCAGAAGTCCTGCAGCGCTCAATCTTTCCTATCTTGATTTGACCGGCTCTGAGGTTATCACTTGCAGCCTCTCAGTGTGTGTGTTTCATTTATCTACTTAAAGTAACATTCATGTCATTTTTTTCCCTCAAATATCTGATTTTAGAAGAGCCATTTTTCTCCCTCTCCAGTGAGAGTGTGGAGATTTGGGGATATAGCTGCATGTTTATCCTGTTTATCTTGCAGACACTAATAAATATTATAATCCAACAGCCCTCTCTGCGGTTTTATGAATCGGAGTTCAGGGAGTCTGAGTCTGAGCTGAGCTACAGCAGCTAATGCTCAGCTTCTGAAATCCATCTGCTTGCTAATTCTCTCGGTAGCTATGAAACTCCTACGTGGCGCTGTGGGGCTATCGATTGTATCTGTTTCTCTTGTCAATGTATAAAGAAAAAAAAACACGATAGCAGCAACAGCTGCTTAGTCAGCTCTTATACTAATGAATTATCCTGGGGGTGGAAGATGAGGAGAGACTGAAGGAGAGAATAAGAAAGATGAGATAAAAGAGGGCAATGGTGGGAAATGAGACGTGTGGGTGTTGACGAAAGATGACGATAAAGGGATGAAGATAAGAGAAAGTATTAAAGAGGATAAAAGAAGGGACGAAGAGGGAGACAGAAAGAGAGTGAGGATGGAGGAGAAGAGTAACAAAGGTGAAAGTGAGCATAAGGAGGAGATATTTATTTTAAGTTATTTGATTTTATAACAACCCCCACAAAGAGTTATTTCAGAAAAAATAAAGGAAAAAGGAGAAATACAAGTCTAATATGCTGTGTATATAATTCTACAAAGACATTCCATGTAACATTAAGAGTAACAAGTGTTAAGTGTTGACATTTTGCAAATCAGATCACATACATATAAAATACCATCAATACTATTCTTTCCCTCAAATTATTTACTGCTTTTCTGTTGCCTAGCAAAAACCTTCCATCCATTCATAAAAAATTAAAATGAATAAACAAAGAAGGAAAGGAAACATTGCCAACCCACAGCCGGTGTGGTTTATGAGCTAACATCGTAATCACCGCTCCCACAGCCTACAGTGGTTAAGATTACAGTGGAATACAATAGAAAGAACAGAATAGGATTACATTATTTACACACACTTTTTTCTTTTTTTTCAGCTATGTGGTTAAAATGTTTCTGCATACAGTGAATAGTTGGAACATGGAATGTCTTCCCCTCACAATTTTATTTATTATCATATTATTTATTTGCACTTAGCAGCAATTTTTACACATACACACATTTGTGTTACCTTTAATCTGTCTTGTCAGTTGCTTTTTTAATAGTCTCTTACTGCCATCTGCCTTTCATTTACATATCGCTGCTTCAAACCGAGCAAACGCCAATATATAGCATGAGGTAGACCCACACCTGGGGTGTTTCCGTGTTTTTTGCACAGTTTCAGTGATAACACTGCCTCTGGGGTGTGTCGTCTTTCAAAGTGGGTTTTTTTTCTTCTTTGTCACACAAAGCCCCCCTCAATGCCAAGAAAGCCATTGTACTTTGTTCATCTTCATAACACCAGCTGCACGACCCAACTGAAAGTTTTCACCCTCCTTTAAAGTCTGCTGCTTCTCTGATTTGAGACAGAGCTACAAGGCAGAATGAAATCATAGTCAGACCCAAAAAACTTTGACAGAAGAGAATGATGAATGCAAGAAAGTTATTTTCACAAAGTTAATTTAGATGGATAGACGGTACACTGGCTTTGTTCTCCTTGACTTCTTGAACAGTTAATGTGCAGCATTGTGGTAGTGTTTCAATCAAAACTTGGTTGCATTTTAATTTATGTTTTTTTTTCTGAATAGAGATCCTCCCCCATGTCAAGAGAAAACAATTCTGTGTTTACCTCCATTATGTTAGCGCTGCATGGTTGTAGCAGCCAACTGTGAAAGTTTTAAGCTTCATTTGAACTCTGCTGCTGCTCTGATTTAAAACTGTGCTCCAAGGCAGAGATAACTCGTGGTTGGTCTGAGAATTAAAGAAGACACACAAGTGATGCACACAAGGGAAAGTTTGATTTCGAGTTCACAGCTGTTAAGTTGCCTTCTCAGATAGAACGATAAATCCCTCATACCCTCTCCCAAATTTTTCTCAGGAGTGCAGTAAGTTGATCTGTCTGGATGTATGGTGTTAAGGTCTGATAGCTGAGGAGCTAACTCTTACTTGGCCTTATTTCTCTTAAAGACTCGACTCTGTAGAGTTCCGAGTCTCAGAGCTATGTTTACTGGAAGCAGACTATCAAACTATTGCATTGCTACATTATTACAGGTCACCTTATACAGTCGAAATAAAAAACAAAAACATGTCCAATTTCGCCGATTTTTGGACATATTCCAAACATGATATTTGGTCTAAAAGACATTCAGTCTCTGAATACATCATTTGTTTTCACCGTGTGGAGGATTCTTAACCAATATTCACTTTTGTTTGGTTTATTTGTCTCGCTTCCATTTTTGGTTGGTCTTTCATTCTTAAGTCTAATGCAAAAGAGTGTACCTTATTACCAACTGCAAACATTACATGTTTATTTCCTATTACTGTTTTTCTTTTGATCATCAAACTACATTAATGTCAAGAAATTTTGCCTGCGTATCATCTCATCTCACAATAATGTTTGTATAATATGTTTTTGAAAATAACAAATATTTTACATTTGTACATTATTTTGTAGCGATTACAGTGAAACTTCACATTCCAACATAGCCATAAAAATATCTTGGTTATGGGTAGGCAAAGATCATGTTTGGGCTTAAAATAGCTGGTTTTGCTGCCCATCAACAACTATTTGATGGATTGTCTTGAATTTTGGTACGGACATCCAATAATTCCCCAGTGGATAAATCCTTACTGACTTTGGTCATCCCCCAACTATATTTCCCCATGTATTGACATCAGCTGTACGTCAAGCTAATTAAATGTTAGCATGCTAGTACCCTAAACTGAGACGGTGACAGTGGTACAATTGATAAAAACACTGATGGTATTTGCCCACGCAGATGTGACAAATAACACTGTAAATAGCTAAAACAATAAATTATTTCTTACATCTCTCTCTCTCTCTCTGTTTTGAGTTAAAATTGGAAGTGGACCATATACATCTTCAGTATCAGTGATCAATGTCTTGCAACAGGAAACATAAAATAATGGTCATGGATTAATGTTAGAAATGAGGTGGTACAGAGGCAACTGGAAAACAGGGATGGGTTGGTTGAAAAACAGCCAGGTTCAGTGGCTTAAACACCGCTGGAAAACATTGCCATGTGTCTGTAAAAAATTCGCAGGTTTGGGGTCAGGGTTAAGGGTTGTCAAAAAAATAAATGGTGGTGTTGGTTTTGATCAGTTGTCTGTAGCTTGGCAGGTGTCAACCATCCATCATCCCTCCCACCTCCCAATAACAGAAGTTTAAAGAAATGAATATTGTGATCATTTTTCTTCTGGCAACTGGGCTGCTTTTGGGCGGATCCCAAAGGATACTGAAAGACAGCAGCCACCCCCGCCACAGCCTGTTCACCCTGCTGCCATCTGGAAAAAGATACTGAAATAACTGCTGCCGAACCACCAGACTACGGAGCAGCTTCTTTCCCCAGGCTGTGAGAGTCCTCAAGTCCTCCTTTGTCGCCAAAAACATGTAGCAGGATTTAGGGACTAATTTTAATTTCATTTAATTAATTTCACAAATAAATCTACCTTGTACCTTGTACCATGTACCTTGCTAGTTATCAAAAGGCCCATACAGTGCACTATAATTCTCAGGAGTTAGTGGAGAGAAAACCAGAGCTAAAAGGAGACTGAGTATTGGACCAACAGAAACACATCTTCAAATGAATGTGAATGTTTCTCTTTGTTTGCTGGGTGTAGGCAATTGTTTGCTGACCCAGTAAGATGACATATCAGTAAGATGATATGTCAGAGCTGGGAATGAAGTTCAAGTTGAGGTTAGTGTAAAGGAAGCATGGTGGATCCAGTCAGGGTGCACAGATTTAAAAAAAAAAGGCACTAAGGTTATAAAGTGGTACCAATTGAAGGAACGTCCTACAATATAATACAATTCAATAGCCCCGAAATGAATATGATAATATTATAATTTCAAAGGCTGTGGAGGGTGGATGTTTAAATTATTTTCTTTCAAATTAAGTCACTCTGTGGGGTCCGCACAACCCGCCGCCACTCACTCCTCCATCTTCTGTTTCTCCCCTTTTCTCCTGCCTCCCTCTCCAACCCTCTCTTCCCTCTTTATCACCAGGATCTATAGCACCCAGTGAGGTGACAGATTAGTGGGAGAGAGGCCTGCTCACGTCTCCCTCTAATTGGAGTCTTCTGAGCTGTTAGCTCCGTCTACATCTATCTCAATCTCTGTGGTCAGCCAGGAGAGAGGGGAGAAGTAAAGTTCAGGTTCAAAATCTTTCAATTAAGCTGTTTGAAAACTTATATCAGCTTGAATGTCACAACCTTCGTGAACCCAAAAGTTCAGCTTATCAGACAAAGGTGTAAATATAGACAGTATGGCTGCACTGATGCCCATACCACCTGGGGGCCGGTGGTGCCAGCGGGCCCCACACAATGAGGAAAGGGTCACTGACAGAACTCAATTCAGTTTAAAAAGGCTTTAGGCATGACCATACTGAAACAGTATTGGCAAAGCACAGGTGGTTAACAGGTGGTTTAAATAAGGAGTGGTAAAGTTTTTTAAAGGCAAACATAAAACATGCCAACATCATAGTGCAAGACCAACAACTATGTTTATTTGTTTATTATAAGGATCCCCATTAGCTGAGGCCTGGGTGACTAGCTAGTCTTAACATAACATAACATTATAACAGAAACAAACAGTAATTAAAACATATATATATATAATAATAATAATAACAACAATAATAATATAATCAATAAAATAATACATAAACAGATAAGATTATTAATAATGCCAATGAAAACAAACACCACTACATTAATTATAGTAATCAAATTATAATAATAATTAATTCACCAATCAATAAACCAATACAAAATAAAAAATAAAACATTTTTTTTTTAAATAACTATACTATAACAAAATTATAGGCTAATTCTATAAATACTAAAAAAATTTATAAACAATGACAACTTTAATTTATGCTATTTTTACGTATTCCATGCCATATCCAGACGCAGTGGTGACTGCTGGGTAGGCGTAGAGCACCAATCGTAAGTCTCTATTTGATCATGTGACAAAAGAACGCGACTCCAGTTAGGTGAATCTTTGAACGTTGTAATTCTGGTCATGCCAGCTGTCATGCCATTCAAACTCTACCGCGGTTGCAAGAAACTAGCAGGAGGAGGAGGTTGGAAAGCTCCCTGGAATAGAGTCTGTTGTCGCCAGCGCACGGACGCCGTTACCCTCAGTGGTGTGTCAACATGCAGCAGGTAGGCTAACTTTCGGAGCAAGCTACATCACTCTGGTCTAAATAATCGTAACTTTAGGCTATTGTGTTACATGCACCCTACTTATGAATTATTATGCAAAGCTTAATAAGAGCCTAGTAGATGCTGGCTTTTCGTAGCATTAGATAACTGTTATATATGTTTTCGGTTGCAGGCCTAACCAGTCGGAGAAAGAACCACTCAAACAAGTGAGTACAAGTGCTTTTTAAGGGGATTTTGGATATGTGATGGGCTGCAATGCTCCTGTTTGAACGTTTATTATTGTCTGGGACTCAGGTCGCCGCCGTGCGCCTGTTTGATTGTGTGTTTGCACTTTTGTGGGTAAAGTGTGTGCGTGCTGCTGTAGCTGCCCAGTTTCCGGTGTTGTGTCGAAGTGAGTTCCCCCACTGAACAGTGTTTCCCATAATGAGTGCCGTTTTCCTGATTAAAACAATTGCTTAAAGGTGATTAAAATATTTAAATTAAATGTATAAATAATTCAAAGTAGAATTCTGAAAGTGCTTCAAGTAGAAAATAAGTGCTAAAATAATTAAAACATGCTAGACACCTATCATACCCTAAAAAATGTGTGTTTGGGTCAGGTTTAGATAGGGACACATATCGAAGGGAAACAGTTTTTGACTTAAAATGGGACATGGTGTTGTTTGTTGATAAGAACTGCAGCTCTGTTCTCTCTTATTTGCTATAATCTCTTGCTTCTATGTCGAAGAGGAGTGTGGTTGTCATGAGTTGTGAGGTTATTGTACTTAAAATGCCCGAAAAAGTCTGCACTCAATTCAGCACCTCAGTGAAATTGACAGCTCCTCTGCTCTTGGGTGCTTGATATCGTGTTTCAGATCTTGCCTGCAATATCCGTGCTTCTGATAACTTTCTCTTTGACCTCTGTACTCTGCAAATATAGTACCCTTAGGGACACATTCCCACTGTAAAATCCAACACATAGTTGGTACTTTGTATGCCTAATTGTGTGTGTATATCCAAGAGTGTGAGTATGTGTGAGTATGTGTGAGTATGTGTGAGTATGTGTGTGCATGTGTGTGCTGGTGTATGCATGTGTGCGTGCTTCTTAACCAATGGTGCTGGATGAAGTATTGGAAAGCCGTACTTGAGTAAAAGAACAGATATGTTCGCAGAAAATGACTTTGGTAGAAGTTAAAGTCACCTATTAGAATATTGCTTGAGTAAAAGTCTTTAAGTATCTCATATTTATACTTAAATATAAAAAGTAATTTTATGATATTAAATGCATACAAAAGCTGTGTCCCAGCTGCAGCGGCCCTGGGTTGGATTCCAACCTGTGGCCCTTTGCTGCATCATTTTCTCTAACTCCACATTTCACACTAAAAGCTTTCTCATTAAGCTCAAAAGCCCCAAAAATACAAATAAATGCTGTTGATAAAAAGGAAAAGTACAGATACTACCAAAAAATACTTTTTTAATTTGTTACATCACACCACTGTCATAATAGCGTGCATTTGGGCCCTTCTTACTAACTAACGTCACTGTTACAATTACCTAAAACAAAACAAAATCATTGTCATAACCTGTTTAAATTAGCATAAAATAAAACTCAACCAACAGGCTAGTTATTGAATGTATGTCTTTCATTCAAACCATATCATAATCCATAAGTTATATTAACATCACCAAAAACCACTGTCACCAAAATTATCTTATATTAAAATAATGCCTCTATGTACAGTGTAAAAAAAAAAAGTGTTTTGTATTGGTCTTCATGCTCAGATCATTTATTGAATGTTAAAATAGCTCGCCTTCTGTAACTTTTTTAAATGCCACAGCATGTTGTTGTGATGCGGACATGCAAATTTTACTAATCAGATTTCGTAAAGCACATTTGGCATCATCAGCTGCATTGGGAGAACAATCCTCTACCAGAGCAGTGCTGGAAAAGACAGGCAACAAGAATTTGGCAAAGGAGTCAAACTCCTTCCTATGCCAGCGAGGAGATACACAGGGGTGACACACAAACACAGATAGCGAGGAATGTTTGTGTATTTGTGTCTGTGCGGAGATAGAAATATATATCCTGAATGCACACACAAACGCACACGAGACGCACGCACTTACAGAGAGAGTCTCGGAGGAGTGATGAAATAGATGAGAAGAGGATCCACGGTGAGCCTGGAGGACTGGATAAATATTGACCTGAATGAATGAGGTCTGTCACAGTACATAAAAGGGCTATAGACTCACTCGCACACACACACTATCTCACCAACATCCATGCCCTCAAAGAACCTTTCCGCCTCTAAACTGCATCTGCACATCTTGGCTCTTAAACCATATATTTTAACAAAACCTGGAATCAATATTAATATTTATGGAGAAACTGAGATTACTTGTTGGGAAGTAGCATCAATAATGAAAGTGGTGTCTCTGTGTGTGGGGCTGATATGTGCCCATGTGCCATTGCAAATGCATGCTGGAAATCCCCAGCCCTCTAGCCCCCAAAGGAAAACTCAGAAATACCACCCAACAGAAATAAAAAAAAATAAACTCGCTTGAGGGGGAATTGCTAGTGTACATTAAAAAAAAGAATATCCAATAACGGATGATGGAATTTTTTTATTTAATTTATTTTTTCAAGAAGTTGGCAGTTCTGACTCTGTTTTTCCTTCCGTAAATATGACAGTGGTATATTGCTGCCAACCTACAATTAGTGTGTAGGCCACTAGTAAGCCAAGAAATAATGGATAACAAGAGCAACTGACAAAAAAGCTCCAATCTGTGAGGAAAAGGAGATACAGTTGTTCATTAAAATAATTGCCATGTTGGGTTGGAAGTAGCAATAAGAAAATAGAGTTAAAATAAGACTTCTTGTTATGTAATCTTGTTACACTCTTCTGAGAATAAACAGTAGTAGTATTCAAAATCTACAGTACGCTGACATTTGAGTCAAAGCAAACAATAATTTTAAATGTAGCACGCAGGCTATTGCTGCATATTGCAACCCATGTTACTGTACACCAAATGCTTTGCCCTGTGTGTCCGTAGACATGAAATTAATATCTTGCATCATTGCCCATGCACAAGCCATTGCAAGTTCACATACATCCACTTTTTGAAGTGTGAGCATGAAATTACAAGTAAATTAAAAAAACTTAAACAAAAACCTTTTACCCTGCCTCAGGAGAAATTACTGGTGTATCTGAAAATGCAGTGGATGATGGAAATAGCATTTAAAAACAAATACAATGACGCTGGCAGATCTGCCTTTTTTTTTTTTTTTTTTTAAAGAATTTGGCAGTTCTAACTGTTTTCCGTCTGTAATTATGTTTTTGCTGCCAACCTATAATTAAAGCCAAGAAATAAAAGTTGTACATTTTGTTCATGAAAATAATCACCATGTTGGTTGTGAAGCAATGGAGAATTGCAAATTAGGGTTAAAATAAGACTGTTTATTATGTAATTTTCTCATACCCTTTCAAGAATATTTAATAGTAGACATTTCCAAAATCTGCATAACACTCACATTTGAGTGTTATGCATCTTTGAGTGTAAGGATAGCATGAAGGTTATCCCTGTAGTCCATGTCAGGTAGCACTGCACACAAAATATTTAATTCTGTGTTTGTGAGGCTTTAGATAAGAAATTAGAATCAGTTGAAAAGATCCAAATAAAGAGCTGAAATAATTTGTATCAATGATAAAGGTTAAGTCCAATCTAATTTTGTTAACAATGGCTTAATTCAATTAGTTTCCCAGTGAGCCAGCATGCACAATACCAGGACCCTGGAACTAGAAAACCAAAATGTTTTTACTGTCATCAATTACAACTGTGATTTTCCAACTATGACAGGCCAAAACAACTGCTATGAAAAAGGTTTATTGAGGTTCCCTTTTGATGAAAGGGTCAGACAAGGTGATGCAACTCTATCTAAAAAAACACAAAAAACATTATTGTATTTATGTATTAAAACATTAACTCCAATAATTCTTGATTAGTCAGGTTGTATGAACACAAGAACACAACTTTGTTTTAGTTGGGTAGTTTTATTTAAATTCTATGAGGTGATAATGAAAAGTAGGGGTCGACTGATGTTGGTTTATCAGGGCCGATACTGATACCGATTATCAGTACTTAATGAGAGTGATAACCAATATGCATTTAAAGAAAAAACTAAAATATTTGTTGAAATTTCGAATTTGGAATATAACAAACTCCAACAAAAAACTTTGTTTAAATGCTTTTGGCAAATATTTATCAAATGAAACTTTCAACATCATATACAACAAGTTCCCTGCAACTTTTTTTTTATAAAGTTCATTGAAAATTTAGATTAAAAAAATGAATGAATAAAAATAGCTCCCTGAGGCTTTGCAAAGTAAAATTTTTTCTCATGCTGACACTTTCTTTGTATTGCAGACTGCCTTCGCCGGTGTTGCTTGAGTGTAATACGCACACTTTCGCATTAATTTATTTTATCAGCAATCTTTAAAATAAAACGCTGATACAGATTATTGGCAAAATGCCAAATAATGGCCCCGATAATTGGCCAGAACGATAATCTGTCGACCCTTAATGTAAAGGATTTGTTGTTTGGGGATGTTTGTACAGGTAATTTACTGAGAGTGAAAACAGATGTGCATGATTGGGCAACACTAAGTGTGGCAGCAATGGTAACATTTTTCTGTAATAGATGACATTCTACTACAGTTGATGTACTCGTGTGTGTGTTTTTATGTCTACAGGTATATTTTTGATGCAAATGGTGACTGAGAAATCTTAAATGAGTTCTCTGTTGGTCGCTGTGTATTGATTGAATGCTTTCTGGAGACGTAGTCCACCCTGTGCTTGCTCAAATGGATGGTACATTCCAGTTTAAGTAGTTGAGGCTGCTGGTGTAGTGAGACCAAAATCCACATGGTGAAAGGTCCGGCCACAAGCAGGAGGGGAAAGCAGGAAATAGTTTGGCCTGTAGAGTTTTAAAACAGTAAACATTTTTGTTTGTGTGTTTGTTTGTTTTGTGTTTTTTAAAGGATAATAAAGAAAAGAGGAAATTTGCTGCTGAGAAAAAAATCAGCTTCATAGTTGGAGATAAATAAATTCTGATCTGTTTTTCCTAACTGCAAGTCCTGTCAGTTAAAAAAATAGTAATCCAATGTTAAAATTCCTGTTAAAATAGAGCTAGTAAACTAAATAAACAAGGTAGCATAAGGTTTCATTGTGATGCAGTCAATGTCGGCTTAGTAAAATGACTATTAGGCAGAGGTAGATAAAACATCGTCATGATGTGTTCAAATGTAACAACAAGAAAAAAGGAAAATTTAGTTTTTGGTGAGATACTTATACAATATAATACAGTACAGTTTGGGTGAGGAATTTGTTTTCCTGGCAATATAAAACAGTCACTTATTAAGCAGTAAAAATAAAACCAGTTTTGTTAAAAATGAATTGTTGCCTCGTCTTTCCAGTGCTATCGATAAAGATTCCAATCGTTAAGGAGTTTCGATAATGGTATCAATATAAGACTATATCTGCAGATCTTATTTTGAATTTAATATAAAGCTTCTGCCTTTTTTAACATCCTGTTTAGTTTTCTACTCATTTATATAATGTTCTGTCAATAGAGTAATATAGGCCATTGATAATGATATTTTCTGCCAAAACTCTTAGACTGTTATGCTTTTCACTCAGTACCACAATATCAATATTTAAAATATAATAATAAAAAGTACTTTAAGCTTAATTATTGTCATAGGAATTTACATGGAGCCAAAACATCACTTTCAGTCTAAAAAATAAATAAATAAAAATCAGGTTTAATATTAATTTCTAACTGGTGTTTTTGATTGGAGACACGGGGGGAAGTTCTGTCAGAAACAGACAGTTCTGCAGGAGTTATTAGCTGAGGAGAGAAGTTGTAATTGATCTGCGACTTTTTGTGGACTGTTTTAATGTGTCTGCCTCAAACACGCCTGTTAATTTGCAGAAGCTGTGTAGAATAATGTATCAAAAGAACAAGCAACAAGTTTGATGTGCAAATCAGCACAGAAGTTTCTGTGGTTATTTTTGCAACAGTCTGCTGCTTGTTGCACGAAATGTAACCAGCCAGTCTGCCATGTCTAATTGGGGCCTGACAGCGAACATCACTCCAATTACAGACTGCAGGTGGAAAAGATACGTGCTGCCTTCAGATGGCTATAAAGACAGTCACCAGTAAATTAGGTACCTTTAGTGGACTATAGGCTACTTACTAACTTGTATGTTGAAGAGCTTGTAAGAATATATATTCAGTCTGGCAGGTATAAATGCCCTTATCATAGTGAAACTAAGTTTTTTGTCATTTTTAATCATGTCAGCTTTTTGAAAAACAAGCATTCACAAAACTGGAAAGAAAGGGTGTTTTTAGAGAGGTTTTTATGGCCATGACTTCACAAAATAAAGTGACAAAAATATTATGAAACAAAAGTGTGCTGCTGAGGTGTTTACCTGCTCTGAGCAGGCGGGCAGCTGACCGCACAAGACACACTGATTCTTGGCATCAACACTGCAGCGCACTGCTGCGTTCTGCGCTCTGCGCCAACACGAAGAGCCTCTGTAAGTTGATTTTCATACACTGAAGTCTGGCTTCATGGAAACTTAATAGGAAATAAAACTGAGAGGGGACCTATCATGCTTTTCCTTATTTTCTGTCATATAATGTTATAATGTCGGATGTTTATTTTAAACATGGCCAATATCTCAAATAATGGGGTAAAAAATCCCCTGTGAGCAAAAACCTCAGGCTTCAGCTCCTTCTTAATACTCTGTGGCCAACTTTTTTATATTCTGCTTTGAGACAAACTGATGTCAGCTCATGACAGATTTCTTATAGCCATCAGCTTTAGGCACACAGAATGTTTATTTGGGGTCGACTGATATATAGCAAACTCCAACACTCTTTTAAATGCCTTTAGCAAATGTTAAATCAAAACTGAAACATTCAACATCATATACAGCATGTTCCCAGAAACTTTTTCTTTTAGTTGAGAGAAAATTAAAATTACAAATAAATAAATAAAAATAGCTCCCTTAGTTTTTACAAAGTAAAAGTTCCTTCCATGCCAACACTTTGTTTGGACTTTTTAATTATTTAGTTTTATTGGCAATCTTTCAAAGAAAATGCTGATACAGATAATCGTTAAAATGCTGAATATCAGCCCCAATAATCAGCCAGGCTGATAGTCTGTCGACCCCCCGTATGTTTACGTTATGTATCATAACCTGCTACATTCAGCTAAATGCTCAAGTCAGGAAAACATGTTATCCTGATTACCAATGTTGTTAATTTCTCATTTCCATCTTCTGTTCATTTTTGTGCTGGAATATGTCAGTTTTTGAAGATTTTGGTTTAGAAGCTTTTATTGGTGTTTTTTATGGTACAAATTGATGCTATACAGTAATTCTTTAGCTGGAAGTACATTTCTCTATGTATCACATGCTCACATTGGGGAAACATGTTGTCTCAGTTCTTGATCTTGTAAATTCCTGCTTGAACATGTCCTGTTGTTAGGACTCTTGTTTAGAAGCTTTTCTTGGTGATTTTTTTTTTTTTTATGGCAGCAAATGCAGCTATAAAGACAGTACCCATCTGCAATACACTGCTAAATGTAGGTTCATGGTAACATCAGGGAAACATGTAATTTTGTTTGCTAGTGTTGTAAATTTCTCCCTGTTTTTGGATCATATTTCAGCAGGAACATGTCCTGTTATTGAAATTTTGGTTAAGAAGCTTTTATTGGCATTTTATTGCCACTATACTCCATTAAGGTCGTTCCCTGGCTAAAATGACGGCGCATAGATGCTGAGATGCAGAAAACCTGTAAACATTAACCAATCAAACAGCTGGGCTTTTTTTTCCAGCGGGGGGACTTAAGAATCAGATGGAGTATTCCAGACAATGAATACAGGTGTTCCAGAGCAGACAGTATGAGAAAAATAGTGTAGTTTGAACATTAACATTTTCTAAAAATGTACTCATAGGAAGTAATATATATATAAAATACAATTAAATATGAACCTGAAAATGAGCATAATAGGTCCCCATTATGTTGTGAGTTGAAGCAAATACCCATATGGCCCTTATCAGCCCTCACTATCTGACTAATTTAACATGCTGTTGTTATTTTTGTAATCACCCTGTCTCATCACACGCTCCTGCTTCTGACTCCACTGCCTGGTTACTTGTTTAGGCATATTCTTGCATATCGCATCATGATGTGAAACCTCTAGCCTGATCATGAAATTCCAGTTTAACCACAGTCTTGCATGCATCAATTTGATTGTTTTAATGTATTGATTACCCATTACGTGGCACTGCTATTATACAACACAGACTTTTGTTCCTCTAAAAAGACAGTGATGTTCATGAAGAGGAGCAGGTCCTGTTCTGACACGGTGACTGTGTGTTTATGGAGTTGAGCGCTGAACATCTACGCTGAGAATGATTGTGTGCAGCAGAGTGGTGTTTATAGATATAAAGCCCATCTGTACGCTCCAGGACACACACTCACACAACGACCCACTGAAGTGCCCTTGAGCAAAAATACTGAGCACCTTTTTGCTCCGTGGGGTTTAATTCTGTAGCTGACCCTGACCTCCATGCTGAAAGAGAAAAGTTTACAAGCATCTTTAGCTCAACTGAGAAAAACAAGGGGAGAATGCATTTAAAGGTGTTGGTACAAACCAAAACAGCTCATTCACCTCACTTTTTAAGCAACACCACCATCTGCTGTTGTCATGGTGAGAGCACACCTCATTTAACGTGTCAAGAATAAACTAACTAACCCATTTACTCGTATTGCTTATATATGTGGTCAGAGGATACAAGTATCTTAATCCACATGAATCCTCCAGCTCACTGGGTTTTTTCCTGCCACCTTTCCAGAGCACTCAGCTCTCCTTGAGGTGTTTTATTAGACTATTTATTTGATTTCCCTGCATGAATCTTTCTGGGAACAGCTGAAATTCTAAACCTAATTATAGTTGCGCTTAATTATAATGAAGTAATTAGAATAAGCATTGCACAAACACCCATGTGGAACAAGTGTAAATGAGCGTATCATATGAAATCCATATTCTTCTGTTTAACCCGTTAAGATCTGAGCAAAATGGCTTGATTTCATTCAAAAGCATGGGAAGAAGGCAATGATCAACCAAAGATGTGACTCTAAATAAATAAATAAATAGATAAATAAATTTACCTGAGAATTTGTTTTTCTTTTGTTTGTTTTTTTTTAAAGAAAAAAGTAAGTAAATAAAATAAAAATAATACCCAATACAATAAAACCCATAGCAGCAAAGAAACGGCTCAACTCAGTTCTTAAACCTGTAAATAACCATTACATAATGTTAGCTTTGTGATGACAACAGTTAGCTCTTGTCACTGTGTGTGCAGGCAGACTCTCACCAACTGTCCCTGGCATGTAGCTCACACTTCTGCAGCAGTGGCAGTCCTAGCTGTGGTAAGTGTGCGTTATAAACAACAACACATTTGGTTATTGCAAATGGAAATAATGTATGCGTTTATTTGCATATAGAGTGGGGAGGTGAGATCTGGTGGTCACTCAACATGCATGTGGATGTGCTTTTTAGATGTGAACAGACAGACTTAGGGCTGTCTGCATTTGATTAGATGGCTCAAGAGGCATTTTAATAGGAGGTGTGATCAGGCTCAGAGTCTGCAGACTGTCCCTGTCCATGGTGCTGAAAGATTCACCTCATGTCTCTCTCAGTCTCTCTCCATGGCTCTGAAGCACTGACACTCAGGCTCTGTGCCTCTATCCATGGTGCTGAAATTTCCAACCCCATGATTTGCTCCAAATCGCACCCTCATTCATTAACTAGCTATTTCCTACCCCATTTCACACCCTGCTTATTTGAAACACTTATGATCCAGCGTAGTTTTGAGTCACTCAGTGGCAGGCAAAGTGTCAGTATTGTTTTTGTATTGAATTCCAGACATGTTCCAACTTTTATTACCAATATGTTTTAAGTGTATCAAACTCAGGATTTGGAGCTGCCTGATAAGGATGACATGAAGTCAACTTGATAATGATTCAGTATAACAGTGTCTCTGTTAACATAAACAGGTGACATGGCATATGTTAAGTCATTGATTTTCTCTATGAAATTAACTGTCACACCTCTGGAGGCTGAAAGCTGTCAAACAGTTAACAACTTCGGGAATTATTTTCCATGTAAAAACGTTCACAGGAAACAAAGACATTCATTTGAATCACAAATAACTCATTGTGTTGCAGAAAAAAAAACGTTGTGGTTGAAAGGCTTCCAACATAACCAAACAACAAACAAAGTTTGTTTAAATTCAACAGAAGGGACAGCGGAGAAGAAAGGAATAATGTTCTCTCATTATCTCCCTAAAACATGGATGCAGAGTTCCATAGCACATTTTGTTTGAAGTCCATTTCATAATTATAGAACAGAGCCCGGGACCAGCTTTGTGCTGACAAATGTATTGAAAACATACATGTACCCCATATTCTGCAAGTAGGATTATCTTAAAGCCCTGTATTTGCAAAGGCACTTTAATATATTGGACCACTTTCAGTCACATATCAACTTCAGATATTTTTTACTGTACTTCCAAAACAAAAGCTATCATGTATGTACATCAAAAGAAAAAAAACAACAACTATGGGTTTAATACAGCTGTATTTTCATCCTTGCCAGGACAAATGTTAATTTTGTAAGTTTTGGCAAACCATGGACATGTAACATTTGTACATTATTATGGAGATAATATGTTGAAACTATACTTTTCAACAACACTGTGGTTAATGTGTGGTTATGTTTAGGCAGAAAATCCCCTTGGTTATGGTTAGAGAAAGATCCTATTTTGGCTTAAAATGGCCACTTTTGGTGGCAATATCATGGGTGGAAATGCTGCCAGTGTTTCAGTAAAAACACACAGTTTTGGTGACAGAATCTCAGCAGGATATGCCTCAGACAATTCACTTAAAAATAACCATATCTGATGTTTGTTGGTCTCACAGAGTGGTTCATAGTTTTCTGCAGTTTGGCAGCCATCTTACCTAAGTATCACACCATTCGCCGTCTCCTCCACCTTCTGATGACAGTCAGCTCATAAACATAGAATGTGAACTGTGTCACAGGTATATGATGCTTGAAATGTACAAATGCAACATATCTGTGGTTTGCAGAAATGTACAATGCAAAGATTTTCTTCTAGTGGTTGAGGTGCACTTCTAATCATCACGCAGATCATTTCACTTTTACTTTCCTCTGTCTTCTTTTTCTCTTTCCTCTCCTTTTCCCAGGTTCTCTCTGGTTTTATAGTGCTCTTCGGGTAGGTTCCTAAGTTTCTCAGCAGCCTAAAAATACAAGAACAGCACTGTCAAGCTTTTAAAAAGTTTTGAAGGCAAATATGGGGACAGAAAGCAAATGCGATACTTTATAATTAGTATGCTGGGAAAGGGTCAACTTTCAATGGCCTGGGGTAAAAACAAAGCCCCGAACATCAAATCTCAAATCTTACTGCTCAAATCCCCCTTACTAAAGGATGAAATTTAATCACTTAAGTTGTGACTGTGCATTGCCACTGACTGCAAGAAGCTCCAGATAAGAACATCAACTCAATTTATGAAATGCAACAGTAATCTCAACAAGCTCTGAGAAAACGATAGTGTGGGAAAGAATAATAGCCGTGAAAATATCTTGCACATGTATGTATTTATCTATAATATCTACTGTACATTGGAGAACAGAACACACTTGTAACTATTGTATAAAGCTGGGTTTGCACACATGTATTCACCTGTTCAGGGGTGAGGTCCCTTTGTTCCTGTGCAAGCATCTCATACCCGACCATAAACTTCTTAACTGTAGCTGAACGCAGCAGAGGAGGGTAGTAGTGAGCATGTAGCTGCCAATGAGAGTTGTCATTCTTTGAATGGGGGCCAGTTGGGGCTCCTGAAGAAAGAGAGAGGGACATAAGATATAAAGGCAAGCAGAGGCTATGTTCACATTGACGACTAGTCAGCTAAGATTATCCAGATGGGTTTTACAGTCTTAAATAGTATACCAAAACTGTTGATGATACAGTAAAATTTATAACAGGTCACAAGGCATATTTCTTGTGAATTTTTAAAACACTCAGTGTGCTTGGTACATTCGTGTGGGGGTAGCCATAGCAACAATTTTCCTCCTTGTTATAAGTTAAGTCTCACTCCTGAAATAGACCAGATCAAGAGTTAAACCAGCAATCTATCACTCTTCATTGAGTCTGTATTGTGTGAAGGTCCCTCCTTGTCATTTACATCCGCTAGAAAACAACAAGAAAAATACCTAAAGAATCCATAGATTTAACAAGCTGCCAAACTGTAAAAACTGAACTTTTAAGCGCTAAGATGTAAAACATCAAGAAGATATGGAAAAACTGTGGGATCCTTTCACTCCATTTACCAATGTGCAGCCAGTGTTTTGTTAACTTGGTAAGACAAACTGTAGAGGTTTAAGCTTATTAGTGCTTGGTTTTAAAAGCTTTAACGATGATCTTAGCAATTTGATCAAATAATTGTAAATATTAATGTATGTCACTTCTGGCTGTTTGGTGAAATCATTTCTCACAGAAAAGCAATGTAAGGAGGGACACTGAGATAAACCAGCAATATTCACTTTGTTGATTTAACTTTCTCTCTGAAAAACATAAGGTTCTTAAATAATCCAGTGACACGATATTGCATGTTTTTAGCGAGCTACAAGCACTTTTTTTATGCTTCGGCTTTTAGTTGCTTATTGTGGTGCCGCTAGCCTTCACCTCAGGTGGCCGTGGCTTTCAGAGTATAACAAGTTGTATTCTGTCTGTGTTGGTGCCACTTGTTATGTACCATCTTTTGTAAAAGAGCATCTTCAGGTAAACTGACATCATGGTATAAGTTTGACAAAACACTCTAATGTGTTCCGATATCGAGAAAAATAAGAATTTGGTGGAGGATTTGTCTGTGCAAAGTTTCAGGACACCTTCTTGAGTATTATTTGTTGTACTGAACAACAGCCTCAAGTGCAATATGGCAGTAATATTTGTAAATATGTGCACAATAAGCATTTTCTCAGTGTTTCTGCAAAACTGGATATAACTGGACATGTTAACAACACATACACATAACACACACACACACACACACACACACACACACACACACAAACAGATCGACAGCACAATCAAACACTAAAGGCTAATCAAGGATATGCATAGCCAGGACACAACAAGCTCGTTATCTCTCAGCCATCCACACCACATGAACAAGGCCCTCTGCTCATTAATGCTTCCAAGCTGCAGACCAGACAGCCCCCCATCAGGTTGCTAGGGTAAATTAAAGGAGGAGCCAGTGTTGACTGAGAGCAATGGAGCAATGAAACAAAATAAAGATTTTATAGTGATAAAGTACTTTTTGTGAAGAGGAACCGATGATCTGTTCTTTTGGAGATTGTTTGCTTTTTATCACGGCTGCTGAGAATTATACACTCTGATTAGCTGGCAGGGCTCCACTAAATTCTGGTAATTGGACAGTATAACCAGCCACCACTGATGCATTCATTTAGAATGCATCAGTATTAAACTGTAGGTAATGAGCAGAAGGTTATGCCTCAGTGGTTTGGCTTATGAGCTTTGAGTATGTGTTTTTTAGTTTGTGTAGGCAAAACAAAAGTAGATAAACAGCCAAATGAGAAATGTACAAATTTGATTTGTGAGAATGTCCAAATCAACTAACACTGGGGAGAAAAAGAGACAGAGTTTTCTGTTTTTCCACTGAAAAGGATGTTTATTGGGACTTTTTCCTTGTCAAAACCTAGGGTCTTAAGCAGTGATACTTAACTACTATCGCGGGCCAAATCTGGTCCCCGATAGTGTGCTGGGTGGCTCCTCAACTATTTTGTGATTCACAATAAAAATGAAGTGATTCACACTGGGACTTGTTTTTGTACTGTATGTATATAATGTGCCAGAGTGCAGACAGCATCAAAGTAGAGCTTGTTTATCAAAAAAAGAGCCAGTGGAGGAATAGAATTCCCCAAATCCTAGAAACGTTCTAAAATACTGAAAACCTCTGAAAATCCTAGAAATGTCATAATATCCTACAAACTTCCTAAAAAACATAAAAATGTCCTAAAATCTAAGAAATGGCCTACAATCTGAGAAACATGGCTTCCTGCCATTTTATAAAAAGTGGCCCAAAGCAAAGCAAGCTGATTATCCATGGTCTAAAAACTGATACGGTTGTATGCTGTACAGAATATAAAGCCCTCCAAGACTGCTATTGTAGGCATTTGTATTCAACATGTTTTCTGCTCTTTTATTCAAGTTTTCCTTCAATTTGTCACCCTCTCTAAATCTAACTTGACAAAACTTGCTGATTTACTGCATGAAAAACTGCAGTATTACACAACTCCCTAAATCCTCTCAAGAGGGTCATTACCACAGATACATTTCCAGTGATTTGCGACTGTATTTAACATTTAAATACTGTCTCTGTTGTCTGCGCTGCTTTCTGATCTTAGTGGGAGGTAATGAGGTGATCAGAAGTAGAAGTAGAAACATGTCTCTTGTTAGAAAATACAAAAGAAATTCAAAAATAGATCCATAGAGACACTGTATTCAAAATAAGAGCTTTTCCTTTAGAGGCAGTTTCCCGACAACGGGGGCTGATCAGACACAGATAGAGACAACAGGAGGTCGACATAAAAGAAACTAATGGATGGTAGAAGAAAAAGGAGGAACAAAGAAAAGACTGAAGAGGACAGATAATGAATGAATAGAGACAGATGCTCCTATTAGTAGACAATTACACAGTTTTGAATTGTTTTTGGGTTTGTTCTGCTGAATGTGTGTGCATTTATTTTAGAATCAGCATACTATATCCATTCATAGGGAACTAATTCTAACAGCTACTGGTGTCATACTGATAGACAAATCATAATAATGTATATGTGACACTCTTTTCTACTTCTCGTATAGATCCAGGATGTTGCAGTATTAGTCCATGTCCCAAAATGCCTATCTGTCTCTCTCTCTGTCCTCGTCCTCCATCCAGCCAGTTAATACGGTCTGTAATGTGCTGTGTGTTTTCCTCCAGAAGGAATAACCAGGTAGCTTTATCTAATCCGTGATTTCCCAGATGACTCAAACACCATCCAACCACTTCTATCTCCACCACACTGCCACTAATAAGCCGAGCCCAAAAATAAAAGCTGGCTGCTTCAAAATGAGCTAAAATAAAGCACAAACACAGATGGGAGATAAGGCAACTCATTATGTGAGCCAGGTGTGTGTGTGTGTGTGTGTGTGTGTGTGTGTGTGTGTGTGTGTGTGTGTGTGTGTGTGTGTGTGTGTGTGTGTGTGTGTCTCTCTCTCTCTCTCTCTCTCGCTCTCGCTCTCTCGCTCTCTCTGTGGATGGGACTATGTGTTTCCATATTAGGTGGTCAGTGTGTGCAGTTTGTGTACTGTTTGTTGGACAGACACACTGTGTTAGCACATTGCAGCACATCAGTTATAGTCGCAGCATTCTCTTTTGCCTTAATCCCCCTTGGTCAAGTTAAAATAACACCATTATTTTGGGAGTTAAAAGCTTCCCATCTAATGATTAAAAAAAATGTTCATGGAAGTAAAGTAACAGTCCATTAGGATGCGAAACATTTCAAATTGTCAGAGGATCAGGAAACTGCTTTGGCAGTGAATTTTAGGGTTAGAGTTTATGGCTGCTAGTTGCAACAGTGGGGACTAATGAATAAATTAAGTAATTAATTTAACTCATATTCACACACTACAGGTGGTGTATTAAACTAAAAGATTCACATACAGAAGGGGCCTGTATTTGACATTTGGAGCAAAGGTGAAAGATTTTTTTTTTCTTGTCTGAGTTAACGTGCCTTCATCGTGAGTTTTTAGACAGAAAAAAGTAGCTGTTGGTGTTTTGACAAAGAAGGGTATTGTGAAGATGAGTAGGGGCGGATTTATCTTTACACTGCTTCCAGTAGGATGTCATTGTAGCTGACAGTTAGCTCATTTGGACACTTTGGGCAGTACTATTGTAGTACTGATGGACAAAAACAAACAAACTTCAGTCTTTATGAATTACTCTTTTTGGTCTCCAGTATGTACTAGGTTAGCCTATCAAGCGCTCTAATGCTCATGAATTCCTGACTTTTACCACTCTGTTACTCTCTGTTATTATAGAATACTCCGCATGATGCCTGCTACAGTGAGTGAACAAGAAGCCATTGAATTAGACTTGAGTCAAGACAAGGTGTCAACAGATTATCGGCCTGGCCAATTATCAGAGCCAATATTTGGCATTTTTCTGATTATCTGTATCAGCGTTTCATTTTAATGATCACCAATAAAATTAATTAATTAAAAGCATGCAAATTGTGTTCAACCAATACCAGAGAGCAATACATGCAAAAAATGTATCAGCATGGGAGGGACTTTTACTTTGTAAAACTTGAAGAAACTATTTCATTTATTCATTTTTTATTCAAATTTTCACTTAACTTTATAAAATAAGTTGCAGGGAACTTCCTGTATATGATGTTGAAAGTTTTGATTAAACATTTGTTTAAAACATTTAAACAAAGTTTTGTGTCGGAGTTTGTTATATTCCAAATTTCAACAGAATTTTTCAAAATTTGTTATTGTAAATCCATATTGGTTCCAAATCAGTCTCATTAAGTACTAATGATCGGTATAGGTGTCAGCTCTTAAAAAAACAATACTGTTTGACCCCTAGTCAAGACCTCCACCAGACGAGCCCAATGGTGCATTCATGTGCTCCTCAGATGGTAGCTTGTTTGTAATGTGAAAACAATTTTTTAAATATTTATTGCAACAGCAGAACATAGTCAGAGGCAACCTCTAGACTTCGGCCTCATCACTCCCCGTAGATATGTATACATGAGATTCTGGGGAGTGATTATTAAATATCATCTCTTCATAGGTTGGTATGACATGCGTTTATGAATCACTGCAGCTTGAGTTGACTGCCTGTGACAGACAGCAGAAGTTGTCCTATGTCCGTAATAGAGCGTCGTTAGAGAAAGTGACATGTTGTGCAAAAAGTATCAAAACTTAAAAAGCACAATAGGTTTACGATATTTGTATGTATCAACTGATACTAAAAGAATCACGTTGCTCATCACTACAGTGCAGCTCATATGTGACTCAATAGAGGCAATGTTCTAGCTCAGCCCCAGATTGCTTAATGCCATCCTAAATTTCACCAAGGACACATTTTCAGTATGTTAGTTATTTAACTTTATTTTTCATGGTGTGGAGGGCTTTCTTTGGCTTCATCATTGCATTAAAACAATTGAAAATTCAATCAGAACAAACAGCAGAGACATATGCAACATGATTTACATTTTACTAAGGACTGGGGGACCTATGCTTTAATAATTATTTTACACATTGGTTTAGACAGTATACTGATGGAGATACACTAAAGGCCTAATTTAAATGTATTGAGAGTTGAAAGAAAGTTTTCAAAGTTTTAAAATTTACATATTGTTTCTTACTACTTTGGAAGATGTTTTCCCCATTTCCCCAGCCTTGTGAAAAAAAAATGCCTCAGAAATTAGGGTGAACCTACCAACTACCTGCTTGCAACCCTCAACACTTAACATGACCTATGAGTTTTAGTCTCCATCTAAAAAATAAAAGAGACTTGAAGATTAAAGCTGAAACTTAACACAAGATCTGTCGAAGCCTTCACCACAGGCAACTTTAGACTGAGATTTTACTTCAAAGATTTGATGTCTGATAAAAAAAAGAAACTAAGTCGATGACTGTGTCCTCTCATACCCTCTGTCCTTTCCTCCGAGCTACAGTATGAGTGCATCATCTCTCTTTTATGTGGGCACGCTGGCAGCAGCATGCCAGGGGCATTAAAGTTGTCCGTCTTCACCAGTCTTAAATTTAGATTAGTCCCTCCCTGATTATGGAGCTGCAGACTAAATTGAACAAGATAAAATTCAGCCTTGTCATTAGTCCTTATTAGTCACATTTTGTGCACACGTCATTGGATTGAAGCTGTTCATGAAAGATGAAAGAGATCACAAAAAGCCCATCATTTGGAAGTGAGGAGTCAAAAAAAGCAGTGCAGTCATCAGAAGAAAATTTTTGGCATTTTACATTTCTGCAAACCACAGATAAGTTCCATTTGTACATTTTATCCCCATCATTGCATCTCTTCTTAAGTGATGTAGTTCTGATTACATGTATATGAGCAGAAAACCAAAACTGTGTGTTTTTAATGAGACATCAGCAGTATTTTCAGCGGCAACTGTGCCGTCAGTAGGGGTTTTTTTTATACAAAAAATTGCCAGAATTTCCAGCAGCAATTGTGCCTCCAAAATAGCATTTTTTAGTGAGACAAAGTCATATCCAGCTGCGCTTGTGCCATCAAATGTGGTTGATTTTTAGTGAGAAAACAACTGCATTTTCAGCTGCAACTGGACTACCAAGCCCAGGTTTGTTTTTCTTTTTTAAGTAAGCCATCTGAGGCATTTTTGGGGGCGACTGTGCCAACAGAACTTGTTTTCAGAAAGATATCAATGGCTTTCCCAGTGGCAAAGCAGCACTGAAAGGATTTGTCTTTTAGTGAGAAATCCCCAGCATTTTCAGCTGTGATTGTGCCACAAAAAATAGCCAATTTAAGCCAAACATAAGCTTAACTTAAACATAACCATACAATAACCAGTGTTGTAGAAATGTATATAAATATATCAGCCCCATAATGATGCACATATGTAACACACCCATGGTTTGCAGAAATATACAATGTCAACATTTTTTCTGGTGATTGACAAAAAAACAAAACTAAAGAAGACAAAAACGAATTGTTCAAAAGTACAACAGCAATGATCCTAAAGTGATCAGCACTTGTTAAGAAACAGTTATACAGCCTGATGAATGGATCTTATCAAAACTATTGAGTGGGTTGCTCCTGATCATTTGTCTGTGTTGAAATGATGCAGACAGAATTGATTAATCTTAAAAGTATAATTTCTCTGATTTATGACAGTTCTCTTAATTCAAAACTAAGCAAACTCTGAGACTCCGTAGACTCTGAGGGGAGTCTAGTTGTGCATTGAGTTAACTTTGGCGTGCTAACATGCTCACCATGACAATACGAACACGGTGTTTGACAGATATAATGTTTACTATGTTAAGCATCTTAGTTCAGCATGCAAGCATGATAAAATGAGCCAGTAAGCACAGAAATAGGCCTTAATCTGTCTGAGAAACCTGCCCTGTAGTTGTCATGGTAGTGCATCTAGTTCAGTGCTGCAGTGTTTATGTTCCCAGAGTGTCCATCAGTCTGAATCAGAACACCTTCGTCAGTGAGCAGTGAGTTTTCCTGTCTGTGAAACAACTCAGAGCGACACGACTGCTTGCAGGGATTGAACCTGCAACCTTCAGCTGATACAAGGATCGCTCTGACTAGTCAGCCGTAATGACACTGCTCTCCTTTCTGTCACACATCAGTCATCGCATCACTGCACTCTGCTAACCTTTGTTCCATTTTGAACCTGCTGCAAGGAGTTTGTCTGGCAAAACTCAGAATACCTGTTTCCCTCACTGTCTCAGCAGCAGTAAATATCAGTCAATGCCTTTGCTGTGCTTGAGATTCAGAAGAGGAACAGCTGTCTTGACAGCAAACATCTTTCTGTACAAGGCATACAGCCTTTCTGTATTTGTGCAAGGTGTGACTTAACAGCAGGCCAGCTAAACTCATGCTTGCACATATAAAAGAAGATTAATACCTGCAGCTTTACAGTTATTTCAAAGTAGAGTTGGTATTTTATGTTCAAATTAAAAAGGTTTCTTGGCCCTCATTGCAAAAAGTGACATTTTCCAGCATTGTTTGTGTATTTGCTGGATCATTCACTTGCTTTCTGTCTTGTGTTGGTTCTATCAATTCCTCTGACTGTGGTGTTCTGCTGTCATGCAAAAGTAATGGAATTCATAATGATGAATTATCACCAGACTCTGCAGTTCCTCTCAGGTCCACAAAGCGTTTTACCGTCTTTTAGCAAATTGCTTGATTTTACAGCCCGTTACTTCTCTGCTTTGGATCATCATACTCATCAGCATACATGAGTATTCCAGCAATAGCAGACAGCTGTTTTGAGCAAAAAGGAAAAAAAAAAAGCTCTAAAAACCTAGAATACACTTCCTTTACAGCATCAAATGGTATACATACAGGGTTAGCAACTGGCTATTGAACAGAAAGGAGCATTTAAGGGGCCTAATACTTTTCACAGAAGTTGGTCGAGACCAAAATAGAGCTAAAAGAACAGTCAGTATTGGATTAAGACTTATGACTCAAATTGAATGCTGATGTTTCGAGGTCAGTGTGTAAATAAGGCAGAATATGCTAATAACAACTTGTTAACCCCGCCATCATGTTCACCGCACAGGTCTGTACAGTTTTTCTGCCTCCCAGTGTTACTTTGCCTGATGGTAAAAGCCTGGAATTATACCACGAGTGCTCTTAACCTGTAGGAACTGTTGCTTTACTTTGTGGTGATGTATGAAACAGAACATTAAATATGCCGATGTGTCTGAGTGTGCATTGAAGTGGTAATAAGTGGATGAAGGTGAGAGTTTCTGCTTTGGGAATTTATTTCAGCAGTGATGACTGAAATGGAAAAAGAGTTATCTAACCTTCACGGAACAAACACTGCACATTAAAACATCTTTCTAATGACATTGAACAAGCTAATCAATATCCATATGTGACATTAACCCTGTGAAACCTTGATCGACATCCCTTTCCTTGTGCTGCATTCAAAAGCCTTTCATTACTTTTAAAATGTTGGAACCCTAAGTATATTAAATTGATTTCTTTCACAAACATGGAGGAAAGGGCAATAAGCAACTTGGAAAGAAATGTTCTACAAATGTTAAGATATTAGTAGACTTAAAAATTATTTTTATGGAAACTAGGGAAAAATGTCCAGTGAGCTGTAATTTGAATTATCATTCTCTTCCTAATTTTCAGTTATTTTCTTGAACATTTGCATTTTCCTAATTTCTTGCTAATTTCTGGGTCATGTCTTTTTAAGTGTCTCATTGCTTTTCTTCGCATTTTTTTTGCAAGAAATCAAGCCAATTTGCCCAGGATTCAAAGAATTAATTCCATGCTGGTGCCTGATATGAACTAAAGGCGAATATACTTGGGAGGAAAATGGCTTGGTACAAAGTCTTTTAAATCCTCACATGGCTGACTTTTGCAGATCATGACACAAATGAGCCTTCAGACCACTGAGAGCTCATTCACATATCCAGCTAAATGATCTAATTTATATCTGGCCTGATAGACAGCCTCCTGTTTGTCGCAGTATTTATGTTCCAACCACATATTTACATGTATTTAGATTGAAATTATCTTGAATCTTTCCCACCATCTGTCCCTGTCTCCTTCTGTCACTCTGCAAAGGAGACTTCAAACAGGTTATCAGATCTTTTTCTTTTTAACCCTCTCACTTTTGTTGTCTTACCATGCCAGCCCATGGAGTAGGGGAAGGAGATTTCAAACAGATTGTCATACTTGGTCAGCAGTCGCCTCATGATGTCAGCCAGATCTGATTAACAAAGAAAGAGGGTAGAGAGAGCAAAAGAAGATATTTGTTATTTGTTGAGTATTCTAAATAATGGATGACATGAGGAGGGGCAGCTGAAGTAGAGGGCATGATTTGGGGGGAGGGGGTAAATATAAGCAAATAATAACTTAAAACTGAAAATGCAGTGACACAAGTTCAACTCTTAGAAAAGCTGTAAATTGAAGAAGATGAAACTTATTATTCTTGACGGGACATGAAATATAAAACAAAATGCCTGAATACACGAGGAATGAGCCAGACAGACAGAAAAATAAAGTGCACAGTTACATAAACACACACACAAACACATAAAGTTTAAGTCTGACTCTCAAACCAACAGATAAAAAGCATGAGGTTAGGGATTCAATTTTGAAGCGTCTTAATCGATCATTTGCAGCAATTAATAATTGATTAATCATGAAGATGTTATACATTATAGAAGGTAGAGCTTTACCAAATGCACTTTCTTCACATTCCAAACTTCTATCACGGTTTTTGAATGAAGCTTCAAATGTCTGTCATATTTTTTACATCATAATTAATACCTGATATGTGCC